>NC_057865.1:208835137-209191387 GCF_019393635.1 Dromiciops gliroides | reverse complement strand
TGTTCCATTATGGGCACTGATTTCTGTGGGTAAGAGAACCTAGCATCCTGACTTGTAAGTTATCCATTAACTGGGGTCTAACTCCCTTTTGGAGCTAATATCTGAATTAGAGCTTGGGTCTAAGGTTTTTCTATTAACCCCTTTTTTGCCTCCTACATCAAGGCAGGCCTGTGCCAAGTCATCAGCTTCACTCCCTCCTCCAGATTCATCTAAGTCCACTAGCAAAACATAGATCAGAACAACTGGGAGATGGCCCCAGATGCAGCTGTAAAAACTGGCCTTTTTAAACTGAGGTTCTTCCCTGTTTTCACTTTGAAGCAATACCCTTTCAGAGATTACAGGCTAGGTAAGAATTGAGGCAAAAGATGGTCTAGTTTGACTTCACAAAATAATCAATCTGGGAAGGGAAGACAGAAACAATTGCTATTTACACTCATTCTGAGCCATCAAACCCAAACAATGAGCAAGTGAGACTTGGTTATTAGCCAATCAGTGAGAGCCAGAGTGCTATGCTTTTAGGCATAGTCAAAAAGCTCCATTTGAATTACAATAGGTTTTATCAAAACCTGGTTTACCAGAGCTATATTTCAAGAAATCATAAATTAAAAACTACATGAGGCAAAAGAGTTAATTGTCCTAGTTTAAAACACACACACACACACACACACAGGGAAGGAAAAAAAATTAGCCCCAAACCCTAATTATACTATGATGTGTAAGCAAATAAAATTTATATTTCTTTGGACAGAGCACCCACATGTATGACTGCCCATGTGGACAGAGGAGGAGGAAAAGGTAAAGGAGGAGGATGAAGGATGGAGGATATAGCAGCATTGTCCAGCTGGAACTGGCCAGTTAGGTCTCCAGGGGGGCAGCTACTCAGATACTGTTGTTCATCCTTTGTTCTCAAAGTGGACCAATGATATCAGAAGGGTGATGTGAGGAAATGGGGACTGGTCTCCTCTAAATCCAGACCTGTTTGAAGAAAAAGGTCTGCTTCTCCTTCCCCTCCCCTCAGGGAAACAAAATCACATGATTCAGGGAAACCCTAGGCTGGTCGAAATTAGTTCTGCTCCTGAGCTGTGTCCATATAAGGGAGGAATTGAAGAATTGTCCCTGTATCACCTCCCCCATTGGCCAAGAAATACTGCATTCTGATTAGCTAGATTTTGCGCATAGATTGTAACCCTTGAGTAATCAGAATAATGGTGAAAAGGGGGAGGGGCCATTCACCTTAGGAACTTGGAAATAAAAGGTCTGTGAGCCTCCACAAGATGGACGAGGGGTAGCCCATCCTTGAGAGAATGACAATAAATGAGCCTTTGACACATCACCAATGCTGAGTTCCATAAGTTACTGAAGTAA
Organism: Dromiciops gliroides; assembly: GCF_019393635.1. Taxonomy (NCBI): domain Eukaryota; kingdom Metazoa; phylum Chordata; class Mammalia; order Microbiotheria; family Microbiotheriidae; genus Dromiciops; species Dromiciops gliroides. The sequence continues at coordinate 209,190,022 of NC_057865.1, read as the reverse complement.
TTTTTCTCACAGATGATGTCTTGATTTACAAGTAAATAGGATTTAAGTGAGACTAGGGTGTCCAAAGTCACCAGCCTCATTCTCATTCATCAGAGTCCAGTGGAAAGACAGGTCAGGATGACTGGTGATACCCATCCCTCCCAGTAGTGGTATTGCTTGGTCAAAGGGTATGCGTGATTTTATAGCCCTTTGGTCATAGTTAAAGGAAGAGTTTCTAAAGCTCTTGATGCTGGAGGAATTCCTGACCACTCTTTCTATAAAGATCATTATGAATTCTCACCATCAAATGTAATAATAAAGTTCTGGATATAACATGTCAAGACACCTTGTTTTCCAGAGCTAAGGTCCAGCAAGCAAGCTGTGCCCTGAGCTTGGCATAACAAATCCTTTGCACTACCCTCTGGATGATCTCACCCTCTGGCAAAATCATATAATTATTGTATTTCTTTGATCAGCACCAGGTGTTCTCTGAGCTCAGACAAGCACCATGTTCCATTCATGAATCCTTGCTATGAATCAGACTTGTCTCATTGTCACTGTTATCCTTCATTCTCAGGGCTACACTACAGTTCACTGCATAGCCATTGGTATAAGTGTTGAGAGCTCCCCCACACTGCCTCAGGTCCTCCCACTAGGAGGGGCCCTGGCACATGTGTCCTTGCTTGCAAACCATTTCCCTCACATTGAAATTAATTTTCTTTTTGATTCTTGACTCTCCTGTCTCTAGCTTTCTCTGTTCAGTTCCAGTCATCTACAGGTTGGTTCAGCCAACCATAGGCTGGTTCAGTCCAGTTGACAGCTGAGATGTCATCTTTCAATGTGGAGGATACTAGGAAACTCCTGTCACATAGTAGGCATTTAATAAATACTTATTTCCTTCTCCTCTCAAGCCAGGCTAGTGGTTTGGGCTGACCTTTCTGTGGCTGAAAAGAAGTAATTAAGCATCTCCTCTGAGAAGCATTATGATAGCTGTAGGAAGAATTTTCCAAAGCATATCTCCTCCCCAACTCAGCCCACATTGTAGGAGACTTCAACCTACATATTGATTCTTCCTCAAACTCCCTAGTTACTCAGTCTCTCAATCACTTTCCATGAGCTATCACTTCACCAAACCTCAGCCACACACAAAAATGTCACAAAGATGTCATGCCTTTGAACTCATCATCACCTATAAATGAACCACCAATGATGTAGGATGTAATTTGGGGTCAAATTGATCATGAGTTGTTCCAAAAGAATTACAAGACTCAGTGACTCAGTTTCCCAAGTTTTATTGCAATACTGTGAGTGACCACAGGGAGAGAACCAGAAAAGTGGAAAGGTGTCTCTCGAATAAGCAAAGGAAAGACAGTTATATTTATTGTATGGATAAATTGATTAACAGTCTCATTTTAATAATCTCCACTTTAGGGAGGTATACAGGGGAGGGCCTGTCCTACTCATTATAATATTCTCCACCTTGGGGAGGTACAGGGGAGGGCCTATCCTAATTTGGAGTTCCTGGGGTCCTAAGCCAACCCCTGAGGCAGGTACCTTTTTCTGTGGAGGTGTGTTTTGGGGGTTTACATGTCATAAGGTGAATCTGGGAACAAATTTGGCCTTTTCTGCACATGTCTCTTTCTGGTTCCCATGGCTAGTTTCAAAACATCTTCATTTTTCATTTATTTCTAGTCTAAGTTTCTATAGCCTGTCAATTCCTTTATTGTTATAGTCTTAGGCCTTCACAGCCTAGCTCCCTCTGTTCTGTTATGGGCACTGATTTCTGTGGGTAAGAGAACCTAGCATCCTGACTTGTAACTGGGGTCTGAATCCCTTTTAGAGCTAATATCTGAATTAGAGCTTGGGTCTTAGGTTTCTCTGTTAACCCCTTTTTGCTTCCTACATCACCTCCATGTTAAGGAATTTTGAAAGCCCCTTATCTAACATAACCCATTTGCTTTTCACCTCTTCCTCTGCCTTTTCCCTTATAAAATCCTACTCTTCATCTGTACTGTGACTTCTAATCCCTTGACACCTCTATCTTTTCCCTACCTTGACCCCTTGGTGAACCAATTCACATCTACATTGTCCTCCATTCTTGAATCTGTAACCCCCTTATTATATTGTCAAATATGCCCTTGCCAGCCTTAGCCTGCCATCTACCTGCCATTACCCCCACATATGCTCCTGAATGAAGGTGGAAAAAAATCACAATCATTCCGACTTTATCTTACACACCCTCAACTGGGCCCTTATTGCTTCTAGGCAACTTTAACTCTTCCTTATCAACTTACTATCCCATTCTCAAAAACAGCTTTGCTCTTCTATCCCTCTGTAAGCCTCCCATTTCTCCCCCTCCCTCCACTCTTTCAACTGATATTCTTACCTCATATTTTAGAGAAAAAGTTGAGGCTATTCACCATGTCTTTTCTTCTCCCCTCTTCCTCATTTTATATCATTCAGATGACTTCTGCCCCTAATTCCTTTATCTGTCTCAAATGATGAAATAGCCTTACTCCATAGCAAGGCTAACTCCTCTACCTGTTCAAGCAATCCCATTCTATCCTGTCTTCTCCAACAGATTGCTCCCTCTGTTCCCCCACTCATTTCTTTCTTTCTTTCTTTTGCTGGGCAAAGAGGATTAAGTGACTTGCCCAGGATCACACAGCTACTAAGTGTCAAGTGTCTGAAGCCAGATTTGAACTCAGGTCCTTCTGAATCCAGGGCCAGTGCTTCATCCACTGGGCCACCCAGCTTCCCCCTCATTACTTTTTTTTTTTTTTAGTGAGGCAATTGGGGTTAAGTGTCTGAGGCCGGATTTGAACTCAGGTACTCCTGACTCCAGGGCCGGTGCTCTATCCACTGTGCCACCTAGCTGCCCCTCATTACTTATTTTTAACCTCCCCCTTACTACTGGCTCATTTCCTACTGCCTACAAACATTCCCATGTCTCCCCATCTTCAAAAAAACCCAACCCAGTCATTTGATCCTTCTTCTCCATTAACTATAACTGATGTCTCTCCTGTCTTTTGTAGCTAAACTCCTCAAAAAGACCATCTACAATGGGTTTCTCCACTTTCTCTCCTCTCACTTTCTTAACCTCTTACAATATGACCTTATCATTACACTTAGAACTGCTGTTTCAAAGGTGGTCTCTTAATTGCTAAATTCAATGGCCTTTTTCTTTCCTGGTTTTCCTACTTCTATCTGACAGTTCCTTTTCATTCTCCTTTGCTGAATCCTCCTCTATCCAGAGGTGTCCCTCAGAGTTCTATCTTCCATCCTCTTTTTTTCTCCTTCTAGTCTATTTGGTGATCTTATCAGATTCCATGGATTTAATTACCATCTCTATATTTGATTCTCAAATCTACCTATTCTGCTTCAATCTCACTGCTGACTTTCAATCTTTCATCTCCTACTTTCATCTCATCCTTTCAGAAATCTCAAACTGGATGTCCAGTAGACATCAACTAAACATGTCTAAAACAGAACCTCTTCCCATTTCTGTAGAGGGCAACACCATTTTCTCTGACTGTCAGGCTCACATTCAAAGAGTTATCCTCAAGTCCTATATTCCACTCTCCATATCCAAGTTATTGCCAAGGCTTGTCTATTTCAATTCTGCAACATTTCTCAGGTATACTCCCTTCTGTCCTCTGATACTGCCACCACTGTAGTATAGGTCCTCATTACCTTGTACCACTTACCCCTCTTAATTCTAGTACCTTCCCTCTGTTAATTATTTCCTATTTATTTGCTATATATTTGTTTGCACATTGTCTTCCCTATTAGATTGTAAATTTCCTGAGGGCAGGGATTGCTATTTGCCTCTTTTGTATCTCCAGCACTTAGCTTAGTACATAGCAAGTGCTTAATAAATGTTTATTGATTGATTGTAGCTGATTCCAAATGAGGGACTCAGGAGCTCTTTACCTCTTACATTTATTAGGTTGCCTCCAAAGAGGGAAACATTCATTTTATGATTGCTGCTTGATTACCTTTATGAAGGGAAACAAAAACAAAAGTGAAGAGATAGCCAGGGTCTGAGGCCTACATTTATTACATTTACTCAGGTAGTCAATGTGAGTCCAGCTATGTGCTGTCATAGGTTCTGGAGGTGGTAGGGGTGTGGTGAAAGTACATCCAGCAGGTGGGGAAAAGGGCCTCTCTCCTTTCTCTTCACCAGAAGTTCCAGAGACAAATTATAAGATTGTAGGATTATAGAATCATATATTTAGAATCATATGCTTTCCTTTTATAGATGAGGAAAGTGAGGCTGAAAGTGCTGAAGTGACTTGCACAGCTATTAAATGGAAGAACTGGGATTTGAACCCATGTTTTCTGTTTCCAATAGTCCCTGCCTTCAAGGATCTTACATTCTATTGGAGAAAACAACAAGCATATGTATAATACAGAATAAATACAAAAAAATATGGGGGGGGGGGCAGCTAGGTGGCACAGCAGATAAAGCACTGGCCCTGGATTCAGGAGGACCTGAGTTCAAATTCGGCCTCAGACACTTGACACTGTATGAGATGATTATGGATTTGAGTCAGATTAAACTCTGAGGATGGGGTCTGGAAGGTACCCAGCCCCGCCCCAGTATAGTTAGTTTAAAAGTTTATTGCTTGTCAAATTCTCACTGTCTCCTTTAAGTTTTATTGCCAATTAACAGTATTTTTACTTCTGCTCAGTCTCCTCACTTGTCAGCTACATTTTAGTTTTATCTGGAATCCATCATGTGTCAGAACCCCAGTCCCTGTTGAGTGGGTCGGGGAGTTTGCTCACCAATTCAATGCTTGGGACTCAAGAAGAAAGGACAGGGCTCGGCACAGGATGCAGCAATTGAGTTGAGACCAGATGTTAAGTGACATGTCTCTTTTTCTCAGAGCAGAATCCCCTTGACCCTAGGGTCCCAACAATGGATTATTCTTTTATTCTTTATTCTATTTCTTTGATTTCCCAACATAGCCAAAGATACATTTTAACCCTGTCATCCTTCTAAAATTAACACGACTACAAAACAATGCTGAAACACCAGAGTGACTCTTCCTGTTATTCAAGTTGAATATCTTTAGAGATGGGTGCGGGGAGAGGGGAGTCAGTGGGAACTGTGAGATCTGAAACATCTGACTGTCAACTCCCCCGTTCCTTCTTCCTTTGGTTTGACCTTGTTCCCCCTCCCCTTTTCCCCCTTGTTCCTAGAACACGTATGCATGTCTCCATACATTGATCACGAGCTAAACAGGCAACCTGGGTGAGACAGGCTTGGATGTTAGATTGTGAGCTCGCCCTAGTGTGCGTGGGGACTTCCCCTCTGACCAACATTCCTATAAAAGGTCAAGGCATGTATTAGCTATTGCGGCTCAGGCATTGAGTTTGCTCATTCCCATGGGAATGTAATAAATCTGTCTCTGCTTGACTTGGTGGTCTCCTTGAGTTATTTGGGTAAACTGAGGCAGTTTGACCCATACAACACACTTACTAGCTGTGTGACCCTGGGCAAATCACTTAACCCTCATTGGGATAGTTTAGGGTGAGAGGGCACTAGCATTTGGGGGAATCAGAAAAAATTGCAAATTCCCCACTTTTCCCATGGTCACAACTGTACTGGAGAGATCTGGAGCAGAAATTCCCTCTCTCTGTAATGTCTACTGACTAGGTTCTTCCTGATCACAGGTCATTTCTCTTTGAAGCAAGCACTCTCTGCAGCCCTGAGAAACCAGCAAAATTAATGCTTTGGCATCCCAAAGCTATGAAGTCCTTCAGTTCTGAGCCACATGGGTCTCAGGCATGAGGCAGAAGAGCCCAGTTCAGCAGTATGATGGAGAATGGGACTTGCTTTAGCCAGAGCAAATCAGAGACTCTCTCCTTAAAGGAATAACACAAATATATATTACACACACACACACACACACACACACACACACACACACACACACATTACACATATATACGTGTGTGTGCATATTGTATACAGAATACACACATATTGTATACACACATATGCCTATATATCCTCAACTTCTTTTTTAGTAAAATAAAAGGTAATAAACTACTTGATCATTTTCCTCATGCTGAAAACGGGTCTCCCAGCTTTTCAGATGTACCCCAAGCCCCTATTGTGCTTTGTCACCACACCGTGCAAAAAGCTTAAAGTACCCGGGGTGCCTAGTAGTTTTTTCTCCACCTACCCTTTCTTCCGGGACTACTATTCCCGTCAGGCTTTGTGACTCTCCACTCCGTCCCGGCCTACACCCTTTTTTTGGCGCACAGCTTGCTGGGAGGGAGTAAGCAAGGGGCGGGCCAAGTCCAATGGGTGCTGGCTCTGGAGGAGGAGGAAGAAGAGGGGGAGGAGGAAAGCGAGTAGAAGGTGGAGGTGAACTCCAGGCCAGGCCTCATTCATTGCCTCTGCCTGGTGGGCCCGGGGTCTTGTGTTCCAGGAACCATGGAGGCGCTGATTCCAGTTATCAACAAGCTCCAGGACGTCTTCAACACTGTGGGCGCCGACATCATCCAGCTACCCCAGATCGTCGTAGTTGGAACCCAGGTGAGTGCTGGGGCCTGAGGTGGCTGGGCTGCTCGAATAAAGAAGGCCAGTCGGCCCCTAGGCCTCAGGGCAGGGCTAGACGGCGCGGGGCGGGGCTGGGTGGAGCTGGAGGTCCTGGACTCCTGCACCGTGCAGCTACTGCTTAATAATGTCGTTTGGGCCTCACTGGGAACTGGGAGGGTCCTGGTAGGCGGAGCTGTCTCCGTTTGGGCGCGGCGCTAGTCTGGGGGTCTGTGGTGGTTGGTGCTGAAGAAGAAGCGAAGGTGTCCTGGGAAGGGCCCTCGGCTTCCAAGGGCAACTGAGGGACAAGCGGGGTACATGGAAGGGGAAGCGGCCCGGTGGCACCGGGTTGGTGCCTGGGTTAGTTCGGGAGTCTCGGGTGCTTCGTTTTCCTTTTCTCATCTCCGTGCATCCTCTGGGCAGCAAAGCGAAATATGAACCCGTGCATCGCAATGTGAGAGGGCTTTAGCTATCAACCCAGTTTTGTGAAGTTTAACCTTCCGGGCTTGAAAAGCTTAGCAATTACGCGCACGCGCGAAGACCCTCTCCCCCCCCTCCCCCTTCGTAGTTCTGGAGGATCACCTGGGATCGCCTCTGTAGGGCGTGGTTTTCACCTTCTTCGATAAAAGACTTTGCTGCCATAATTGATCTTCCAACTGTGAAACTGGACAAATTATTTACTCTTCTCAATCCATGCTGACCTGTTTATAAAATTGTGGAAGCAAATGCTTCAAAGTATTGAAAGTCAATATATTCCCTAATCTGCCTTAGTGAGTTGTGGTCATGGGAGACATGTAAACTAAGGCCTCTTTTTCCCCCCTATTACTTTCCTGGCTTGAGGGAAGAAGTAGAGTTTTTTGTTTTTGTTTTTGTTATAAACTGGAAGGGACCGTAGAAGTTATCTATATGTTTTCATTTCCTAATAATTCATGGTATATGTAGAGAGGTCGGTTTTCTGCCATTTTCCATAATGTGATTTGATTTATCTCATAAATCAAGAGTCAGTTTAAGAAACATAGCTTATAGGAAACCGTTCCTGTTGTTCCTTCACCCCTCTTCCCAAGCAGCATAGCTTGAGTTTGCTTGGTATGTACCAATCTCCCAGCATTTAGTAAGCTCCCTATTCTGTGCCACAGACTGCCTAAGAAGTGAGATAGAAGCATCCCTGTCTGTTGACTGATAATATATGGGACGTATATGTATATATAAAAAGGGTCACGATAAATAGGAGGGCTTTTTTTTTTTGAGGGGGAGAGCAGATAAGGAAAGATATGGAATTGTATGTAATTGACACTGGATTCAGGAGTACCTGAGTTCAAATCCGGCCTCAGACACTTGACACTTACTAGCTGTATGACCCTGGGCAAGTCACTTAACCCCCATTGCCCCACCCCACCCCCAAAAAAACATAAATTGCAGGTGGGTGTTTGATAAACACAATAAATAACAAATTACTCAGGGGAAGACTCCTTTTTTTGACAAGAATTTCTAGGAAACTTAGAAAGCAGCTTGGCAAAACCTTTTTCTAGACCAACCTTTTATACCATATACCAAAATTAGCTGGACATGAAATCAGGCTGACTAATTTTTGTGAGTTCAAATCTGGCCTCAGACCACTTACTAGCTGTATGATCCTGGACAAATCACTTAACCCTGTGTGTCTCAGTTTCTTCATCTTTAAAATGAGCTGGAGGGGGCGGCTAGGTGGCGCAGTGGATAAAGCACCAGCCCTGGATTCAGGAGTTCCTGAGTTCAAATTCGGCCTCAGACACTTGACACTTAACTGGCTGTGTGACCCTGGGCAAGTCACTTAACCCCATTGCCCCATAAAAAAAAAAAAAAGTAAAATGAGCTGGAGAAGGAAGTGGCAAACCACCCTAGTATCTTTGCCAAGAAAACCCCAAATGGGGTCACAAAGAGACATGACTGAACAACAGGACAGAGCCAAGAGAGCAGAGAGAAGCCAAAAAGTTGCCTGAGCTCTCCTGAGTTTCCCTCAGAAACAACATTAAATCAAATTCTAAACAGATTCTGGAGCTATAGAACCTACAAAAAGACAGGGAGACACAATCTTCCAACTTGAGATAATTTAGAAGACTTCATGAAAGGTCTATCTCACTTTGGGGAAAGGGGAGTGTAGTGTAGCACAGAGCAGGAGGTTCTTGGTCACAGCACAGATCAGCAACTGAGGCCCCAAGGCCTTGGCTCAACAGGCTGGTGGCACAGCAGGCCAGTTGTGAGACACCTCCCCACCCCAAACCTGGCTGAGAGGGCAAACTGTCAGCTAGAGAACCACCCACAGGACAGGTGTGACTAGGCCAAGCTATCCCAGCACAGGGAGTAATCCCAGAGTACTTAGGAATCTGCAAGCCACAGAAGCCTCAGAGCAGAAAGCCAGTGTAATCACCCTCTATCCCCCAACACAAGAAGCTTGCAACAGTGGCCCCTGTGTCCCAGGAGCAGACCTCAACTGTAAAAGTCACAAAATAGGATAAAATATGAGTAAGAAACAGAAAAGGACCCTTACCAGAGAGAGCTTCTATGGTAACAGGGAAGACCAAAACACAAACTCAGATGAGGACAATACTATCAAAATGCCTACTTGTGAAGCCTCAAGGGGGAAGATGAATTGTTCTCAAGACCAAAAAGCCTTCTGGGAAGAGCTTGAAAAGGATTTTAAAAATTAAATCAGAGAGGTAGATGACTGAACAACAATATGTAATAATGATCATATGAATAATTCTGAGAGACTATGAAATCTTTTGAAATATCAAAGGAATGTCATCTTCAGTTTTCAGTAAATTATGTTGTTTACCATGTTTCCTAAAATTGGGTTTTTAAGGATCTATTTTATAGTTTATATTTAAGGATCTTTATAGTTATATAGTATCATAGGGAACAAAATTATTTTGGAACTGTTTCCTGGCTGCAAAAGGCCACTGCTAACCAGAAACTTTCCATCAACTTTAAAATTCTGTATTTATAGGAGAAGTATGAACTTAACAAGAAGTCAAAGAATCAGGTATATAATGTGCCAACATAAATAATTTAAGAGCAAGAAGGCTTTATCTTACACTTATGGAGTTTATTTCTCCCAGTATACCTGATGAATAGATTCATGAACTAGGGTTATTTCATTTTAGATATGAAACTGAGGGCCAGAGAAGTTTAGTGACTTGTCTGGGGTTACACAGCCAGTATTTGTTAGAGGTGAGACTTAGACCCAGGTCTATAAGACTCTGGAGCCAGCTCTCTATTCATTAGGCTAGTCTCATAAAAATGATTTATTATAAAGTTAATATTAAATTAATTATATTATTTTTAAATTAAAAATTAAATAGTAAATACAGTTGTGTAAAAATTGCTTTGTAATTTTTTGCATTTTAAATGAATTTTAGTGCATGAAATGTCACTCTTATTTTTACACATATTATGTAGCTGGGTTTTTTGGGATTTACTATACTATACCCACTTGCAGCTTATTGCAACATCTTTTTAATCATTTAAACTCATCCCAGTTTAATTGAATATTTATATTACTAAGCTAGAGAAACCTCTTTGTATAAGCAGTTGCTCATATCTCTACATATAAGAATTCCTAATCTGCTCAATTAATTACACACCATATGCAGGGTGGGCCAAAAGTCATTAAGGGGTTTCAATATTTAATAACTCCTTTATTTTTTGTTTTAAATTTACAATACCACACCATCATATACAGTATATATAGAAAATGAATTTACATTACATGTAAAAAATCAAATTGCATAAATGGCAAAAATAAAGCAAACATAATTTTCTTTCTTTCTTTTTTTTTTTTTTTTTAGGCAATGGGGGTTAAGTGACTTGTCCAGGGTCACACAGCTAGTAAGTGTCAAGTGTCTGAGGCTGGATTTGAACTCAGGTACTCCTGAATCCAGGGCCGGTGTGCCACTGCGCCATCTAGCTGCCCCGCAAACATAATTTTCAAAGTTATTAAAACATTGTGATTTTTGGCCCACCCTGTATAATTTGTTAATGTTGCCAATAATGACACAAAAGACACAGATAATTATTTACAGTGTTTTAGCTGTAAGAATATCACAACTAGAGTCACCAAACCATTCATTACTCTAACTGCAAGTGTCTTCACTTCTAAAAAACACAGGCTCACCATTTATATCTCTAGGGATATATGTTAAAGTCTTTTCTCAGGAATTCTCTTCACAAGATACAGAGTTCCAGAAATAAAAAGCTTTCTTCATTTTCTTTTCTCTGATTTTTTACAGTTTCTCTTAGCTCTCAAACTTCTCACTGACATGAAGGACACTCTGTCTATTCATAGCAATACGATTAAATTCTTAATTGTTCGTTCACTCAGGCATCACAGTCAACTAACACCAGAATGGTAAGGTACACTTGCCATTATGTCAAGATTCTGTCTTTTAAAACAGTAACAGTAGTTACAGCTTTTATAGAAAAGGCTACTAGAACTGAGATTACACTTACATTTATACTCAGCTTCATTTCCAAAGATTTTGCTTCTCTCTCCCAACCTTTTAGCGTCCCTTTTAATAAAGACTTAAAAAAAGAAGCAGAAAAAAGCATTTAAGGTAAACCAGGGAAAAGAGGTAACATTTTCTTAATTCTTTTCTGTTGTAAGTTCTTGATCACTCTCACTCTAACCATATTGTGAAGCCATATGATCTCATTCTCTTCTAATTTTTTTTTAAGTGAGGCAATTGGGGTTAAGTGACTTGCCCAGGATCACACAGCTAGTAAGTGTTAAGTAAGTCTGAGTCCAGATTTGAACTCAGGTACTCCTGAATCCAGGGCTAGTGCTCTATCCACTTTTGCCACCTAGCTGCCTCCTTATAATTTTTTTTTAATGGCATGACCATTTATATTCATTTTAGCTAATTTTGGTATATGGTATAAAAGGTTGGTCTAGAAATAGGTTTTGCCAAGCTGCTTTCTAAGTTTCCTAGAAATTCTTGTCAAAAAAGGGAGTCTTCCCCTGAGTAATTTGTTATTTATTGTGTTTATCAAACACCCACCCGCAATTTATGTTTTTTAGGGGGTGGGGCAATGGGTGTTAAGTGACTTGCCCAGGGTCATATAGCTAGTAAGTGTCAAGTGTCTGAGGCTGGATTTGAACTCAGGTACTCCTGAATCCAGGGCTGGTGTTTTATCTACTGCGACACCTAGCTGCCCCTGCAATTTATATTTTAAAAGTTATGTTTACATTATACTGTAATCTATTAAGTGTGCAGTAGTATTGTGCAATGTACATACCTTAAAAATACTTTATTGAGCCTTCAGCAAGTCATAATCTTTTTGCTGGTCTTGCCTCAATGTGGATGGCTGACTAGGATGGTGGTTGCAAAGTTTGTGGTGATTGGAAATTTCTTACAATAAGACACCAACGGGGGCAGCTAGATGGCGAAGTGGATAGAGCACCGGCCCTGGAGTCAGGAGGACATGAATTCAAATGTGGGCTCAGACACTTAACACTTACTGGCTGTGTGACCCTGGGCAAGTCACTTAACCCCAATTGCCTCACAAAAAACAATAAGACACCAACGAAGTTTGCTTCATCTGTTGACTTTTACTTGAACACTTAGAAGCCATCCTAGGGTTATTATTTGGCCTAATTTCAATATTGTAGTGTCTCAGGGAATAAATAGGGAGGTCAGAGGAGAGGGAGAGAGACTGGGGATGGCCCGTTGGTGGAGCACTCAGAACACAAACAACATTTACCTGTTAATTTTGCCATCTGATATGGGCGTGGTTCATGGCACCCCAAAACACTTACAAAAGTAACATCAAGGATCACTGATCCCAGATCACCAAAAAGATACAGGGAAGCCCAAAGTCACAATATTTCAATAACTTTTTGAAAATTATTTTTATATATTTTTTCCATTTACAAGATTTGATTTTTCATGCATAATATAAATTAATTTCCTATATATACTGTATATGATTCCGTGGTACTGTAAAATAAAAACAAAAAATAAAGGAGTTATTAAATATTGAAACCCTTTCATGACTTTTGGCCTACCCTGTATACTAATAATGAAAAAGTTTGAAATATTGTGAGAATTACCAAAATGTGAGCACATGTTGTTGGGAAAATGGCACCAATAGACTTACTCAGCACAGGGTTACAACAAACTTTCAATTTGTAAAAAACAAAAACAAAACCCCACCGTATTTGTGAAGCACAATGAAGTTGTTATGGGGGAAAATGGGGTACAGGGTTTGGGGTAGGTGTAGGGTTCTTAAGAATTCCTCTTTAAAGAGTTACACCCTCTTGCACACAAAAGCAGTTAGAATAAGATGGTAGTTTATTTAGGGGCAAGGGAAAGGGGTGGGGGAAGGGAAACCATGAAAGAAATCCTTGGACTTCTAATGGGGAGAGAAGTATGGAACAAAGTTCGTGGCTCTGAGGTGCCAATTTCCTCGAGCAGGAGACTGGCAGGTACTTTTATAGGGGACTGATAGGGGTGACCATCTCACCGTGGAAAGTTCCTTTAGTGAGGGTGGACCATCCCCCACTGGTAGTGACTGGAGGAATTGGGTGAGGGGTGGCCTCTGATCTCTCAAGCCATTTTTCTCTTCTGGACACAAAGGCAACAGCCACACCCAAAGTTATCTCCCCAGGGGTAAGGGAGACTAGAATGAAGGATGCAGATCCCGAAGCTAGCTCAGTCTGATTTGGTTCGCTTATCTCTCTAGAGGAATCTGTCCTCTGGTTTAGTTTCTCTAGGAGAAGATTCCTTGATGTGTCCCAGAGAACTTCTGGGGTACTCTGGGCCCCATGACAAAGTAGAATTCAATAAAACAAGATATGACTGTATAGTTTCTTCAAGTGTATAAACCCAGTAATGGAGTTGCTGTTTCAAAGTTATGTGGACATTTTAGTCACTTTATTTGCATAATTCCAATTTGTTTTTCCCACATTTTGCCTGTCATTCTATAATCCCTCTGACACTGTTGCCATTTTTTTTGGTCATTTTTGCTAATTTGCGAGGTATGAGTTTGATATGGTGGGAAAATGGGGTACGGGATGTGTTAGGGATTGGGGTTCTTGGGAATTCCTCTTTAAAGAATTACACCCTCTTGCACACAAAATGTAGTTAGAATAAGGTGATAGTTTATTTAGGAGCAAGGGAAGGGAAGGGTAGGGGGAGGGAAACCATGAAAGAAATCCTTGGACTTTTCATGGGGAGATTTGGCATAAAGCACATAGCTCAGAGGTACCAAATCTCCTCGAACAGGAGACTGGAAGGTACTTTTATAGAGGACTGATGGGGGTGGACCGTCTTCTTGTGGAAAGTTCCTTTAGTGAGGGAGGACCATCCCCCACTGGTGGTAGCTGGGGGAATTGGGTGAGCAGTGGAGGACCATCCCCCACTGGTAGTGACTAAAGGAATTGGGTGAGGGGTGGCTACAGATCCCTCTTCAGAACACAAAGGCCGAAGCCACACCCAAACTTATCTCCCCAGGGTAAGGGAGACCAAAATGAAGGGTAGGAATCCCAAGCTAGCTCAGTCCGATTTGGTTCCTCTAGGCGTTATCTGTCCTCTGGTTTAGTTTCTCAAGGAGAAGTTTCCTTGATGTGCCCCAGAGAATTTCTGGGGTGCTCTGTACCCCATGACAAGTTGAAACTTCAGGGTTATTCTGATTTGCATTTCTCTTATCATTGGTGATTTGAACGGCTATTAGTCTTATACATGTTTGTTAATTGTTCATATATTTTAGATATTGAGAAAATCAAATTGACTGCTTTTATTGCTAATTGCTAGCCTTACCAATAAGTTGAATGTGCTCTGAACTTTGTGGATCAGTTTATCTTAATTTAAGTTGTGCCAATACCAAACCATCATTAGAACAATTTGATACAAACATTTTTTCCCTCTGTTTGTTTGTTCCCTTTCTTATCCTAGATATATTAATGTTGTCTGTGCAGAACTTTTAACCATCATGTAATTAAAGTTATTTATATTATCCTTTTAAATTCACTCTGTCTCTTGGTTTGGTAAAGAAGCTACCCATAGCTGTGAGAGGTATAATAATTTTTAAAAATATGATATTTAATAATGAAGTTATGTATCGTTTAGAATTTATTGTGGAATATAGTATAAGGTATTGATCTCAGCCTCATTGCTGCCAAACTTCTTTGTAGTTTTCCTAGTAGTTTTTCTTAAATAAGGAGCTTTTCTTAGCTAATTTGCTTTCCACTTTATCAAACAGAGTTACTGAATTCTATTGTTTCTGATTGATTCTCCCATGTCTAGTATGTTCCATTGAGCTCTCCAACCAACATTGAATGTTTCTTTTTTTTAATCATAAAAGTGTTTTATTATTTTCCAGTTACATGTATGGTTTTCAACATTTATTTTCATAGGATTTTAACTCCAAATTTTTCTTCCACTCTTTCTTCCCTCCCCCCTCCCCAAGACAGAAAGCAATATGAGATATATATACACACACACACACACACACACACACATACACACACAATCACATTAAACATATTTCTGCATTAGTTATATCGGGTTTTTTGTTTGTTTTTTTGCGGGCAATGAGGGTTAAGTGACTTGCCCAGGGTCACATAGCTAGTTAGTGTCAGGTGTCTGAGGTGGGATTTGAACTCAGGTCCTCCTGATTCCAGGGCTAGTGCTTTATCCATTGTGCCATCTAGCTGCCCTTGCATTAGTCATATTGTGAAAGAAAAATCAGAACACAAGGGGAAAAACCTCATAAAAGAAAAACAGCCAAAAAGGAGAAACAGTATGGTTCAATCTGCATTCAGAATCCACAGTTCTTTCTGCATTGTATGATTCTTAGGACTGCTGCTTTGTAATACAGTTTGAGGTCTAGAAGTACTATTCCCCCTTCAGTTGTACTTCTTTTCATCATTTCCTTGATATTCTAGATCTTTTGTTTTTCCAAATGAATTTTATTATTTTATCAAGTTCTCCAAAGTTTCCTCTTAGTAATTTGATTTATATAGCATTAAAAGTGTAAATTAAATTTGGTAATACTATTTTTATTATATGACTTGGCCTAGCCATGAGTACTGAATATTCTTCCAGCTATCTTATTTTTTTATTTCTTTAAGAAACACTTTGTTTTCTAGTTATTTTGCATCTAATTTCTCTTTTTTGATAGTATTGATAGTTTTATGGGTTGTTTTTTGTTTTTGTTTTTGTTTTTTTGGTATTCTGCTTCCTCGTTGAATCACTTCCATTTCTTTCCTGATTCTCTGAGTTTTTCTAAGTACACTATCATGTCATTTTTATGTAAAGATAATGTTGAGGGGTAGCTAGGTGGCGCAGTAGATAAAGAACTGGCCCTCGATTCAGGAGGACTTGAGTTCAAATGTGGTCGAGGACTTGAGTTCAAATGTGGCCTCGGATACTTGATACTTAGTGGCTGGGTAAGTCACTTAACCCTCATTACCCCACCAAAAATAAATAAATAAAAATAGAGGTAATGTTGTCCCCTCTTGGTTTATTCTTACCTTTAATTTATTCTTTTTTGTCTTATTCCTATGGATAGCATTTTTAGAACTGGTAAATAACTTACTTTACCACTGTTTGTACTGAAAAACTTCATTTGGTTCTTTATAAACAGCACTTAGTTCTTGGTTTTAAATATAAATCTTTTAATTTTATTTTTTGAAAAAATAATTTTATTTTCAATTTACAGAACAAAACAAGCATTTCCATAACACAGTACAATAGAAAATCTACCATGAAACTGCAAATCTATCATGTACAACTAAACATACAACAAAGTTATCATGTAAATTTCCTTTTTTTCTTCCCTCCCTCCCTCTACCCTAAAGGTAGCTACCATTAGATATAAATATGTGTGTGTACGTGTGTGTATATAAAATGATTCTATACATCTTTTGTTTTGTTTTGTTTTTAGTGAGGCAGTTGGGGTGAAGTGACTTGCCCAGGGTCACACAGCTAGTAAGTGTTAAGTGTCTGAGGCCAGATTTGAACTCAGGTGCTCCTGAATCCAGGGCTGATGCTCTACTGCGCCACCTAGCTGCCCCTCTATACATCTTTCTTTGGATACAAATAGTTGCCAACTGTGGCGTTTAAAATCTAATGTGTGAGCACTGGCCCTGGATTCAGGAGGACCTGAGTTCAAATCCAACCTCAGACACGTAACAATTACTAGCTGTGTGACCCTGGGCAAGTCACTTAACCCCAATTGCCGCCCCCCCCCCCCCAATCTTTTTTTTTTTTTGTGGGCCAATGGGGGTTAAGTGACTTGCCCAGGGTCACACAGCCCCCCCCCCCAAATCTAATGTGTGGTCGCCTTGTTTCTATTCCCAGTGTGGGGGGAGAACTACCTAAGGTTTACTTATAAGCTAGAAACGTCAGCACCAGTTTTGGGCATTAAGCATTTATTAAAGATTAAAGAGAACACATGGAGTACAAAAAGTAAAGCAAGAAAAGCCTATCTCCTTTCCTCTATCTCTGCCACCAACCCAAAGTCCCAGAATGAAAAGGGCTAAAAATCTTAGGGTATGGAAAGGTAAAGTCTTCAGATTCCACCGTCCTTTTCCCTCCACTATACCATTAATCCTCTGTATCTCTCTGAAAGGGTCTATAAGTAGTTTGGTTCTGCCTTTCTGTACCCCTCTGAGGGGGCCTATAACTGTTTGATTCTGCCTCTCTGTACTTCTCTGAGAGAACCTGTATCCATTTTGATTCTGTTCCCTTTGCATAGTCCTACAGTACCACATTATGTGGGCCTCCCCCCCCCCTTCCCCCCCCCCCCCCCCCCCCCCCCCCCCCCCCCCCCCCGCATTGCAGTAATAGTAAAATCTAGGGGGTTGATAGCGATTCTCAACTGCCTCACCTCGCTGCCTCTTGGTTTCCTGTACTGGAGCTAAAATGCTTTGTCTGTTCCTTAGTTTCCCACACACACTGGGGGGTGGGCAGGCAGGTAAGGTGATTTAGTTTTGCCACCATCACACTTCATATATCCTTTATAGTTAATTTATGTGTTTATAATAGTCAAAATGACTTAGTTGCTCAAAGTTCTTCTTAAAACAATATTGCTGGGGCAGCTAGGTGGCGCAGTGGATAGAGCACCAGCCCTGGAGTCAGGAGTACCTGAGTTCAAATCCGGTCTCAGATACTTAACACTTACTAGCTGTGTGACCCTGGGCAAGTCACTTAACCCCAGTTGCCTCACTAAAAAAAAAACAAAAACAAAAAAACCCAAACCAACAATATTGCTGTTACCGGTTTTGCTCACTTTGCTTTTCATTATTTCATGCAAGTCTTTCCATACCTTTCTAAGATCACTGAGCTCATCATTTCTTGTAGCACAGTAGTATTCCCTCACAACCATACACCACAACTTGTTCAGCCATTCCCCAATTGATGGGCATCCCTGCAATTTCCAGTTCTTTGCTATCACTGAGAGCTGCTATAAGCATGCCATTCATGTTCAAAGTTATAATTACTACTTGTGAATTTTCCTCCATCTTATTTTTCCTCACTATTTTCTTTCTTAGCCTCTCTTTATACCCTATCCCTGTTACCATATCTTTTCCCCCATCCTCCTTTCCTCCCACTTCACCCACCTTTCTAAGAGGTTCTCCCTTCTCCTTTCCCAACCTTCCTAATCTCAATCCAAATACTCCTCCAAAAGTCCCCCATCTACTCTTTCCATACTCCTAAATCCCATTCCATATACCTCTCTATAAAGTGCCTCCACCTACCCTGTCCCACATTTTTCTCACCTCTCTGCATGTTCGGAAGACTTCTACACCCTTCTACATGCATACATTGCTTACTCTTCAAACCAGATGAGAGTAAGTTTCCAGCATTACCAGTCCTCATTCCCACCTGCTTCCTCTGTATTTGCTCTTCCTTTCATATCCCATTTTTATAATATAATTGCTCCCTTTGGCCTTTTCCTACCCACTTTTGTTTTTGAAAATCACCCCATCATACACAACTCAGCCCTAATCTTTCAAACTATTTTAGTAATGACAGTTTTAAGAATACTAATAACATTTTCATATATATAATGAGTAAACAGTTTGACCTTAATGAGTGCCTTATAATTAGTCTTTAATATTTTCCTTATATTTCTTCTGGATCCTTTATATCAAGTTTTCCATTGAGTTCTGGTCTTTTTGTTACCAATATCTGAGTCTTTCAGTTCATCAAATGTCCATTTTTTTTTCCCATTCAGGATTATACTCAGCTTTGTTGGTTAAGTTATTCTTGGATGCAACCAAGAATGCTCTTAGAAATATAATGTTGTGGAGCAGCTAGGTGGCACAGTGGATAAAGCTCCGGCCCTGGATTCAGGAGTACCTGAGTTCAAATCCGGCCTCAGACACTTAACACTTACTAGCTGTGTGACCCTGGGCAAGTCACTTAACTCCCATTGCCCCGCGCAAAAAAAAAAAAGAAAGAAAGAAAAGAAATATAATGTTGCAAGTCACTTAACCCTCATTGCCCTGCCCCCACCCCCCAAAAGAGAGAGAAATACAATGTTTTTTTCAGGGCAAAGAGGGTTAAGTGACTTGCTCAGGGTCACACAGCTAATAAGTGTCAATTGTCTAAGGGCCAGATTTGAACTCGGGTCCTCCTGAATCCAGGGCCAGGACTTTATTCACTGCACTACCTAGCAGCCCCCTGGAAATAAAATGTTCCAAGACCTGTGGTCTTTTAGAGTTGAATCTGCTAGGTCTTGTGAAATCCTGACTGTATTTCTGCAGTATTTAAATTGTGGGGGGTTTTGTTGTTGTTGTTGTTGCTTCTAATATTATCTGTGACATTCTTGTAAATTTTCCTTCTAGGCTCCCTTTCTGGAGGTTAATGGTAAACTTTTTCCTATTTCTACTTCACTCTCTTATTCTGTAATTTCAAAGCAATTTTCTTTAATAATTTTTTGTAATGTTGTATCCATATTGTTTTTTTGATCATAACTTTTGGGTAGTCCAACAATTCTTATATTGTCTCTCCTTGATCTGATCTCTAGATGGGTTATTTTTCTAATGAGATGTTTCAGGTTCTCTTCTATTTTTTCTAGTTTTATTATTTCTTGGTGTCTTATGATGTCATTTGATTCCTCTTGCCCAATTCTAGCTTTCAAAGAGTTTTAAAAATTTTTGTGAGGCAACATTTCTTGAGGTCTAGTCCATTTCCCAAGGAGCTCTACCCTCAGGGTCTACTGTTTGTTGATTCAGTGGAGTTGGACCATTGGAGTTTATTCTTCACTCTAGCCAAACCTCTGCCCCTGGAGGCTCTGTCTTTTCTGAGGGCCTCTCAAGTTGTCTTAGTTTTGTTTGTTTTTTCTTCTTTTGCAACAAAACATTTATTTTATTTTTTCCAACATTCATTTTCATAAGATTTAGAGTTCCAAATTTTTCTCCCTCCCTACCTCCCTTTCCTCCCCATTCCACAAGACTGCAACCAGGTTATATATGTACAATCTACAAAAATGTTCTTTTTATCAATTCTTTCTATGGGGGTGGATAGTAATCTTCCTCTTTAGACCCTTGGGATTGTCTTGGATCATTGCATTGCTGAGAGTAGTTGTCATTCACAATTGCTCTCTCAAGTTATCTTAGGAGGACAACTGCTTTACCACTTTATTTTTGCTGTTTTACATTCATTTCATGGAGATTTTCTGTCTGTGGAGGAAATCTGGAGAGCCTGGAAATTTCTGACCTACTCCACCTTCTTCCCAGGAGGTCCCTGTTTCTATTTTTTTTCTTTTTTCTTTTTTAGTGAGGCAATTGGGGTTAAGTGACTTGCCCAGGGTCACACAGCTAGTAAGTGTTAAGTGTCTGAGGCCGTACTTGAACTCAGGTCCTCCTGACTCCAGGGCCGGTGCTCTATCCACTGCACCATCTAGCTGCCCCTCCTGTTTCTATTCTGAATCTAAATATCTACTTTTTAAAAAATTCCATTTTATTTTCATGTTCACCTTTTTTTCTCTCCCAATTTGTCTCTCCTACCCTGCTACCCTGCTTTGGTGGTGTTGATTTATGACTTGCTCAATTTATTCTTCTTATTTATTTTTTTGCCAGGTAATGAGGATTAAGTGACTTGCCCAGGGTCACACAGCTAGTAAGTGTCGAGTGTCTGAGGCTAGATTTGAACTAAGGTCCTCCTGAATCCAGGGCTGGTGCTCTATCCACTGCGCCACCTAACTGCCCCCTGAATTATTTGGTTTAAAAAAATTTTTTTTTGGAATTATTTGTTTTTAGTGATACTCATCAATTTTCTATGAATTTTCATGTTTGCTACTGCTTATATATGTAGCTGTTTTGATTTTCTTTTTATTTCCTCTCTTGTAAATTTACCTTGTCCAGTTTTTATTTTGGTAATATTTTTTTTTCTTTGTTCATCAGATTAGCTAATGATTTATTGATTTTAGAGCAAGTAAAGGAATAATTGAACAGAGAAACAAAATATATCTTTATAACATTTACAGTAATTTCAAAATCAAGGTTCAAATCAAATGATTTTACTTAGACATTCCTTTATATATTGCATTGTTAATAGTTTTACAGCCTTGTTAAGAATTTTTAAAGAAACTCACAGCTATTCTTACATGTTTTATTTTCAGAGCAGTGGAAAAAGCTCAGTACTAGAAAGCCTTGTAGGGAGGGACCTACTCCCAAGAGGTACTGGAGTTGTCACCAGGAGACCCCTTATCCTGCAACTGGTCCATGTTTCACAAGAGGATAGAGGAAAAACATCTGGAGAGGAAAATGGTAAGTAACAGTCATTTGTAGTATTTGAATTGTTAACTTCACCTTTGTAGTTTGGTCCTTAAAAGAAAATAGATTGAAGATAATATTGTTTATTGTAGATTAATGATAATTAGAAATTAGTGACTACACCAAAGATCAGAAAAGTAATCATAATAACTGACACTTAGGTTGTTAAGGTTTGCAAAGTACTTTTTTTTTTTAATAATAACTCCATGATGGAGATAGTGCAAATATTACTATCTTTTGTCTTATAGATGAAGGAACGTAGCCTCAGAAAGGTGAAGTGACTGGTCTCTAATCATATCACATCTGAAGCAGAAATTCAGTCTTAGTCTCTTGATTCCCAGACCCTATGCTATCTCTTCTATTTAATTTTATTAAATTTTGTTCAATATGCTTCTGCCAGTGGTTTTGGATCTTGACTTTTGTCCATCCATAGTAGGGGCATATATTGAGAGCTGAAAGTGCTCTTGAAGTTTTCCAATTGACTTTACAGATGAGGAAACTGAGGTCTGGTGAAGTTAAGTGACTTGTACAAGGTCTAGGAGCAGAGTTGTGATTCAAATGCAAATCAAGCCTTCTTTCTACTACATCAGGCTGCTCCCATTTATTAGGTATCATTTTCAGTTTTGTGTGCCCCACAGATTTTGTAAACATTCCATCTCTGTCTTCATCCAAGCCACTGGTTAAAAAAAGGTTGCTGAACAGGGCCAGTGGGGCAGGACAGATCCTGTGGCTACTGGCCTTGATGTAGACATCTTCATATCAGGTGAATTGTTGCATTAATCAGCACTTTGACCCTAGTCATCCTGCCAGGTGGAATTCACTTATCATCTAGCCCATATCTCTTCATTCTAGTTTTCAAGGCTCTTATTAAATAAGACCTAGTTAATGCTTTGCTGAACTCCATGTATATACTTTCTATAATATTAATTTAGTAATCCTATGGAAAAAAGGGATTAAGATTAGCTGGGCATGATTTCAATTCAGTCATCATTTGTTAACCATCAATTATGTGCAATTCAAAGAAAGTAACAAACAAAATATTTGTGCCTTTGTGGAACAGTAGAATTATTGTTCTGTCATCATTGTTCTTTTTTTTTTAATAGACCCATGCTGACTCAAGTGATCATCATTTCTTTCCTAAGTACAAAATCATACCTTTGACACAATATTGTAGTATTTTGCTAGGATTGAAATTTAAATTTAATAGGTGACAGTTTGTTGTTGTTTTGGTGAGGCAATTGGGGTTAAGTGACTTGCCCAGGGTCACACAGCTAGTAAGTGTTAAGTGTCTGAGGCCGGATTTGAACTCAGGTCCTCCTGAATCCAGGACTGGTGTTCTATCCACTGTGCCACCTAGCTGCCCCAATAGCTGACAGTTTGAAGAAAATTCACCTTATTTCCCCATTTGAAAATCTGGATAACATAGGACTCTTTCCAGTCCTGTGGCATCTCTCCTGGTTTTCACAATTTTCAGATCACTTGAACATGGCTGATCTATCATATCCTCAAGTTCTTATTATACCCTGGGATGTAATTTATCCAGGCCTGGTCCCTTGAACAGCTAGTGTTTTTTACCATTTCTTTAATTTGTCTTTCAGTTCTGCATTCATGTGTTTTGATCACTCTCTTTTCCTGAAATAGTTGTTGTTATTGTTTTGGTCCTTTGTTCTTGAATAGAACAATGACATCAGGGTGATGTCATGACTTGCACTGAATTGGATTTAAGTGAAGGAGGGCTGTGCAAGGTCACCAACCTCACTCTCTCCTCCAGAGCAATCTGGGTCCAGTGGCAAGGTATATATCAAGACAACTAGAAATGGCCCTGGATGTTGTTGTTTTTTTTTAAGTGAGGCAATTGGGGTTAAGTGACTTGCCCAGGGTCACACAGCTAGTAAGTGTTAAGTGTCTGAAGCCGCATTTGAACTCAGGTCCTCCTGAATCCAGGGCCAGTGCTTTATCCACTGTGCCACCTAGCTGCCCCTCCTGGATGTTTTTTAAGGCATTGGAGGTTAAGTGACTTGCCCGGGGTCATCCAGCCAGTGTCTGAGGTGAGATTTGAACTCAGGTCTTCCCAGCTTCATGGCCAGTGTTGTATCCACTGTGCCACCCAGCTGTCCCCACTGAAATAGTTGAGTATTTCAATGATAATATTGATTTGAGCATTCCTTCCTGTGTGACTCTTCTCCATGGTTTTTCATATGCCAGAGGAGATATAGGAAAATAAGTACACTAATAAAAATAGGTACATGTAGAAGGTGGAGCTGCAAACTAGCCCATCCATTCTGAAAAATAATTTAGAACTTTTTCCTGGGGGCAGCTAGGTGACACATTGGATAAAGTTCTGGCCCTGGATTCAGGAGGACCTGAGTTCAAATCCGGCCTCCGAGACTTGACACTTACTAGCTGTTTGACCCTGAGCAAGTCACTTAACCCTCACTGCCCCGCAAAAAAATTAAATTAAATTAAATTAAAAAAGAACTATTCCCTAAAAGCCATTAAACTGTACATGCCATTTGACTTAATAATACTGCTACTTCTATATGCTAAAGAGATAAAAAAAACAACCCATCAGATTGAAGAGGAAAAAGTCCCATATGTACAAAAAGTTAGTGGTAGCAAATCTGATTTTGATACTACTTTCATTTTTAATACTGATAACTTGGTTTTCTTCTTTTTTTAAGATCAAATTAGCCAGTAGTCTATCTATTTTGTTAGTTTTTTTTCCTGGTTCTACTTATTAATTCAATTTTTTAAAAAACCTTTCAACTCTTATTTGATTTTTAGGATGTTCATTTTGGTGTTTAGTTGGAGTTTTTTCATTTGTTGTTTTCCTATTTTTCTTAGTTGAATGCCCAATTTGTTGATTTTTCTTTTTGTCAGCTATGCTTTCTTTGTCAAATCTATGAGAATGCAAGTCATTCTCCAGTTGATAAATGGTGAAAGGCTATGAATAAGCAGTTTTCCAATTAAGGAATCAAAATAATTTATAGAAATGCTCTAAATCATTATTGATGAAAGAAATGCAAATTAAAACTTGAGATATTTTATACCTACCAGATTGGCTTAAATGATTGAAGGGGAAAGTGACATGCTGAGGGGGATGTGGAAAAATTGGGCCACTAATTCATTTTAAATGGAATTGTGAACTGATCTAGCCATTTTGGAGAGCAATCTATAATTATGCTCAAAGAGTTATTAAACTGCCTATATGCCCTTTGACCTAGCAATACCACTACTAGTTCTGTTTCCAAAAGATGATTAGGGAAAAAGGAAAAGCATCTATTTGTTCTAAAATATTTATAACAGCTCTCTTGTAGTGGCAAAGAACTAGAAATTGCTCATCAACTGGGGAATGGCTGACAAGTTTGTATGGAATACTACTGTGCAATAAGAAATGAGCTCAGTGATCTTAGAAAAACATGGAAAGACTTGCATGAAATAACGAAGGACAAGATGAACAGAATCAAGAGAACATTTTGAGTGACTAAGTCATTATAAATTATCTCTAAAGAACATAGGAAGAAAGTTGGTATCTGCATCCAGAGAAAGAACTGATAAATAGAAATATGTATAGGATACTTTCTCAAGTATGTATAAAATAATTTCACACACACATTTGTGTCTAATGGTAGCCATCTCTAGGGTAAGAGAGGGAAGAAAAAAAATTTACATGATAACTTTGTTCTATATTTAAAAGGAATAGCAAGTTGTAAATAATAAATTTGCAGTTTCATGTACAATTATCTTTTTTTATATACTATGTTATGGAAATGCTTGTTTTATTCCATAAACTAAAAATAAAATAAATTTTTAAAAAATTGCTTCAAAGGTCTTCTATTGATTATTATTTTTATTGTATTACAGTCAGAAAAATATACATTTAATATTTATGCTTTTCTGCATTTGTTCATAAGGTTTTGTTTTTGTTTTTGTTCTTTTTTGTGAGGCAGTTGGGGTTAAGTGACTTTCCCAGGGTCACACAGCTAGTAAGTGTTAAGTGTCTGAGGTCAGATTTGAACTCAGGTCCTCCTGACTCCAGGGCCGGTGCTCTATCCACTGCGCCACCTAGCTGCCCCTGTTCATAAGGTTTTTATGCCCTAATAGATGGTCAGTTTTTGTGAAGGTGTCGTGGATAGCTAAGGATAGGTATACTCTTTTCTATTTCCATTCAATATTCACTAGAGGCCTGTAATATTCGCCTTTTCTAAAATTCTATTCATCTCCCTAACTTCTTTCTTGCTTATCTTATGACTAGATTTATGTACATCTGGGAAGAGTATATTGAGGCCCCCCACTATTATAGCTTTACTGTTTATTTCTTTCTCTAACTTATTTAACTTTTAAGAATTTACATGCTATATCATTTGGTGAATGTATGTTCAATGTTGTATTAATTTATTCTCTATGGTACCTTTTAGTAAAATGTTTTCTTTATATATTATCTCTTTTAATTAGGTCTATTTTTGATTTTACATTGTCTGAGATCATGATTGCCACCTCTGCCTTTTTTACTTCAGCTGAAGCATGATAGTTTTGCGTGTTTTTTTTGGTGAGGCAACTGGGGTTAAGTGACCTGCCTAGGGTCACACAGCTGGTAAGTGATAAGTGTCTGAGGCCGGATTTGAACTCAGGTTCTCTTGAATCCAGGGCCGGTGCTCCATCCACTGCACCACCTAGCTGCCCCAGCACGATAGATTTTGCTCAAGTTCCTTATTATTCTTATTCATTTAAACTTTTGAATTCCAAATTCTATCCCTTCTTTTCCTCCTTTCCTTCCCCCTTGCTGAGGTGGCAAGCAATCAGATATGGGTTATGCAGTTACACAAAACATTTCCTTATAAGAAGACTCAATAAAACAATGAAAGTGAAAAACAGCATGCTTCAGTCTGCATTCAATCAATATCAGTTCTTTCTCTAGAGGTGGATGGTATACTTCATCATTAGTCCTTTGGGATTGTCATGGATCATTGTATTGCTGAGAATAGTTGTCATTCACAGTATTACTGTCATTGTGCATGTTCTTCTGGTTCTGTTCACTTCACTGTACATCAGTTTTGTTTTTGTTTTTTTGGTGGGGCAATGGGGGTTAAGTGACTTGCCCAGGGTCACACAGCTAGTAAGTGTCAAGTGTCTGAGGCTGGATTTGAACTCAAGTACTCCTGAATGCAGGGCTGGTGCTTTATCCACTGTGCCACCTGGCTGCCCCTTACATCAGTTCCTGTAAGTCTTTCCAGGGCTTTCTAAAATCATCCTTCTTGTCATTTCTTATAGCACAATAATATTCCATTACAATCATGTACCACAGTTTGTTTAGCCATTCCCCAATTGATGAGTATCCCCTTGATTTTCTTTTGTTTTTGTTTTTTTGTGGGGCAGTGAGGTTTAAGTGACTTGCCCAAGGCCACACAGCTAGTAAGTGTTAAGTGTCTGAGGCCAAATTTGAACTCAGGCCCTCCTGAATCCAGAGCTGGCGCTTCATCCACTGCGCCACCTAGCTGCCCCCATATACTTAGCCACCATAAAAAGAGCTGCTATAAATATTATTGTATAAATAGGTCCTTTTCTCTTTTTTTGGATGTCTGTGGGATATAAACCTAGCAGGGATATTGCTGGATCAAAGGGTATGCACTGTTTTATAGCCCTCAAGCCCCTTATTTTAACTATATGTGTTTCTGTCTCAAGTATGTTTTTTGAACAGTTTTTGAATTATGATTTCTAATCCAGTTTGCTATTCTCTTCCTTTTTTGTGGGTGAGTTATTCTCATTCATAGTTATGTATTTTCCTCCATCCTGTTTTATTATACTTATTCTTCTCTTTTTTACCTTCTCTTTTTTTAATCTTAAAAGTATTTTATTATTTTCTAGTTACATGTAGAGAAAGTTTTCAACATTTTTTATAAGATTTCTAGTTCCAATTTTTTTGCCCTCCCTTCCCCCTCCCCAAGACAGCAAGCAATCTGATATAGGTTATATATGTACAGTCACATTAAACTTATTTCTGCATTAGTCATGCTGTGAAAAAAGAATCAGAACAAAAGGGAAAAACCTCCAAAAAAAAGTAAAAATAATATCATTCAGTCTTCATCTAGATTCCACAGTTCTTTTTTTCTGGATTTGGAGAGCATTTTCCATCATGAGTCCTTTGGAACTATCTTGGACCATTGTATTGCTGAGAAGGGTCAAGTCTATCACAGTTCATCATTCACAGTGTTGTTGATACTGTGTACAATGTTCTCCTGGTTTTGCTCATCTCACTCAGCATCAGTTCATGTAAGTCCTTCCAGGTTTCTCTGAAATCTGCCTGCTCATCGTTTCTTACAGCACAGTAGTATTCCATTACATTCATATACCACAACTTGTTCAGCCATTTCCCAATTGATGGACATCCCCTCAATTCCCAATTTCTTTCCACCACAAAAAGAACACCTATAAATATTTTTGTATAAATAAGTCCTTTTCTCTTTTTTGATGTCTTTGGGATATAAATCTAGAAGGGATATTGCTGGATCAAAGGGTATGCACTGTTTTATAGCCCTCAAGCCTCTTATTTTAACTATGTGTATTTCTGTCTCAAGTATGTTTTTTGAACAGTTTTTGAATTATGGTTTCTAATCTATTTTGCTATTCTCTTCCATTTTATGGGTGAGTTCATCTCATTCTCATTCATAGTTATGATTATTAATTGTATTTCCCTTCATCCTATTTTATTATACTTATCCTTCTCTTTTTCACCCCCTCTCTTTAAGAGACTGTTTTGCTTCTGACTATTGCCTCTCTTAATTATCCTCCCTCTTATTCTCCTTTTCCCCTTTCTCCTAACCCCTTTCCTTCCTACTTTCATGTTAGGTAAGATAAATTTCTGTACCCAACTTTGTGTGTTTGTGTAGTCTTCCCTCCTTGAACCAGTTCAGATGAAAGTAATTTGTATTAACTCTTCCTTGCACACCCCATTTATGTGAGATAATTTTACCTAATATTCTCCTTCCCCACCTCTTCTAATCCATTCTTCCTTTGAAATCATCTCTAATTTAGACTCATTCTAAGGTGCCTGGTGTTTTAGGGGTTACATGTAAATATGTTATATGCTATATAAGAACCTAAACAGTTTAACCTTGTTTATTCCCTTATTACCTTTTTATACTCCTGTGTTTGTATATTAAACTTGGTTTGAAGGTCTATTTTTCTCCTAGTTTTGTTGGTTAGGTTATTCTTTATTGGAGATATCAGGGAGACCTAATGCAGGGGCCTGTGTGAATAGGTATTTAATCTCCCTGAAAGCTTGCTCCTGCACCTCCCCACAAAGTAGGGAGCCTCATACAGGGGTTTGGTGAGCTAGGCAAACCCTGGCATCCAGATGCAGCAGTATCCAGCTGCCCCAAGGAATTCACGGAGCTGCCTCTTGGTCCTTGGAGTGGGAATTTTGAGAATGACTTTTACCCTCTGTACACCCAAAGTTCGGTGGCCCTGTGTGACAAGGAACCCCAAATATTTCACCTGGGTTTGACAGATCTGGGCTTTCTTCCTGGAGACCTTGTACCCTGCTTTAGAGAGGAGATCCAGCAGGGCCTGGGCTCCCATGCAGCACTGGTCTCATGTAGATCTGACGAGGAGGTTGTCTACATACTGGATCGGGTGCAGCCAAGCTCCTGCCAAGGGAATGCCTGGAGATCTGGAGATCCCATGCCAGCGCTTCCCCAAAAAGAGTTAGGGAGTTATTGAATCCTTGGGGAAAGTGAGTCCAGGTTAGCTGGGTTTTAGAGCCTGAGTCTGGGTCTTCCTACTCAAAGTCAAACAGGGGCTGACTGACTGGGGCAACTCGCAGGCAGAAGAAAGCATCCTTGAGATTCAAACATGTGAACTAGGCAGCCTCAGGAGGTATTTGTGCCAGTAGGGTGTAAGGGTTAGGAACCACCGGCTCGACCATGACAGTGGCGTTGTTGAGTGTGGAAGATTGACTCAAGGAGGTCTATCATGGCCTGAGGCTTCTCAGAGTAGGGAGGGGTATGGTTTTTCCAATTCAGGAGGTCAGTGGCTGATAATAAAAGAGACTGATCTGGTTGGTAAGTCCCATCTGGGTTCTCTCGGAGGGGCATCTAGAAGGCAGGTCTGGCCTTGGCTACATCAGAGGGGCTCGGTCCTCCTCTCCGGTCTGGGAAAGGGGCCAGAGGAAGTGGAGCAGATGCCGACGGAGAGGGAGTCTTGTAGGGAGCCAGGGACTGATAGAGGTTTGGATTCTGGAGTAGTGGTGGTGCTGAAGCCGTCTTCTGGTGCCCCCTGGGAGACGACTGACTTGTGAGGGTCTGAACCTGATGCCTGGCCAACAAAAATTCTACCCTGTCCCTGGTGCTCCTTTACACATCCAAACCCCAGGGGCTTGGTGTGGACAACTTCCAACTAGGAGTCTATATAGGGGAACTGATCTGGGTGCTCGGGCTGGTCTGTGAGACCAACTACCACCCTGTAAACTGCTCTGGTGATTTCTGGTTCTAGGGTTCCCTCTGAGTGCCAACCCACATTGAATGTGGTCCATTTCAAGGTGCACAGAGACACCTCAGAGTCATCTTGACTCCATAATCTCCCCCGAACCCTTTCTTAAAATTCCTAATCATACAGCCCAAGACTGTATTCTGAGACTGTGCCCCACCCATGAGGAAAAGATAGAATGTACGATGTCGCAGAGAGAGAAGGGATGGGGATGCTCACAGAACTCAGCCAGGTGCCTTTCTGCTCATGTTCCTCTTGGCATCTTTTGGCCCGTTTTGACTAAAGGCTGTCCCAGTATTTATTGGGATTAGCAGACACAGCCTTTGTGTCTTTCAACAGGGGAAGGCCCACTCAGACTCCATAGTTTTGGGCTGTAGAGCCAAAACAATCCCACCCAAATGGTGAGCCCATAACCTGTATCCAGGAGGTGATCACTCTCCCCTTCTGCCTGCAGTGGGCCTGACTACAGACATGGCACCCTGGGGGCCTTACCTTACTGGTGTCTTCCAGGAGCCCAGTGTTCCAAATTCCAAGCAGAGCGGTTGGTCCAGCAGCTACAGTCCCCGGGATTGCTGCTCCTGAAGAGAGTCCTGCTAACAGGGTGCAGGTGGTGCCACTTCTATTCAGGGGCAGGTCCCCTGGTGCTCACAGCTCTCCGTTCCTCACCGGAGGCTAACCAATCCAGCCTACCCAAGTGGGTTTTTCCTGACTGATCACACCAAATGTTGTGGGGAATTTCTACAGAGAAACCCAAGCCACACTCAGGAATAAGGAAAAGTGGTTTTATTGACGTGCTGGCCCAAAGCAGAGTAGCCTCTGGTTCTTTGGGCCCCGAACAAGTGTCCAAGCTGCAGTTATATACCCCTTAGGTGTGAAATACATGCAGGGTTTCACAGGTACATTGTGGTGAGCTGCTTGCAGACAGGAAAGCATATTTCAGTAAACAGAGGCATGTCAGGAAGTTGGTACTAAACCACAGACTTCAGGGGAAAAACAGTATGCTCTACTTTCGTTTTGGGGGTCTTAGCTCGGGCCTCAGTTTTATCTCCCGTACTTTCCCATATTAGTATAACATTAGGAAAAGTATAAATATAATTAAGAATATTAAAAAACAAAATTTCATGATTATGTCATCATAAAGGGCCTCTATTGATACACACACATATACATCACCCTAAAACTAAGATGCCTTGAAATAAAGGGACCATTCATTAATATAACATATAGCTTTAATGAACATCTACCATTATTTGTGATGAGAAACAGTAGATTTCCTAATAAAATTTGAGTATAACAATAGTATAGTGCTAGAAGTGTTACCTATAACAGTAAGACAAGTAAAGAATTTGAAGAAACAAGTCTAGACAAAGAGAAATCCAAGTTTTCTACTCACCCACCTCTCCTGTTTCCCTTAACTACCTGCCTGCCAGCCCCAATTATACTCCATTGTCACCCACCTCTTTTATATACCTCAATCTACTTCCCCATCTCCCCTAGCTATTTCCTCTCCATCTTCCACTATATACCAGTCTTCAGTGTATGCTCCAAGTTTCCCACAGTTATAGTCTTAGCTCCCCTATCTCACTTAAGTATACCTCAGCCAGTCCTTGATAGCCTTGCTTTTCCTGGAGTCTATTTCCTCCAAGTATTCACCCTCCTGCCCAAGTGGGGCCTATTAGCTCTACTTACCAACTCTACCCTGAAATATTCACCTACCTTTCCTACCCGTTTGCTTAACAGTCGATACTCCAACCTACCTGCCATATTTAATTCCTCCGTACCTCCCCTAAATGTTCATGCATGAGCTCAACTTATTCACGTCTCCCACCACCTGCTCTCCCACCTCACCTTTTTTCTCCCCAGCGAGACCCATTGGGCCTTACCAGCCCAGATGACAGTGATGAGGAAAACTGAGACAATATGGTAGTTCCTTAAGAAATAACCATAATGATTTAATTTAAAAATTGATTGAAATTATTTTAGAATAGTAGTACTATGCAAAACAAACCCACAAATCATCAGCATTTCTGTATATGACTAATGAAACCTAGGAGAAAAAGATGGAGAAATTTTACTCAAAATAATTAATAATTGCACAAAATACCTGGCTAGGTTAACATACCTAAACAAACTTAGGATTTATATAAATACATTTTACTGTGCTCGGAAAGCACATACAATTGGAGAGAGTTTCATTGTACAAGGCTAGGCTTTATATATATAAAAATGACATTAGAACTTTTCAGAATGAATAGTATAAAAATCATACTATTTCAGGACTGTTTTATGTAGAACAAGACAAAATAACAAAATTCATCTGGAAAGAATAAAAGTAAAAATCTCAAGAGAAATAATGAAAAATTAAGAATAAAGACAACCGGGGCAGCTATATGGCGCAGTGGATAAAGCACTCGGCCCTGGATTCGGGAGGACCTGAGTTCAAATCCAGCCTCAGACACTTAACGCTTACTAGCTGTGTGACCTTGGGCAAGTCACTTAACCCCAATTGCCTCACCCCAAAAAAAAAAAAAAAGAATAAAGACAACCTATCATTACCAATTTTCCTGTTATATTTTTAAGCAGCACTTTAATTATATGATCAAACCAATTATTTTTATTTTTTATTTATTTATTTATTTTTTTTAGTGAGGCAATTGGGGTTAAGTGACTTGCCCAGGGTCACACAGCTAGTAAGTGTTAAGTGTCTGAGGCCGGATTTGAACTCAGGTACTCCTGACTCCAGGGCCGGTGCTCTATCCACTGCGCCACCTAGCTGCCCCTCAAACCAATTATTTAACCAAAAGAATAGAAAAGTAGATTAATAGAATAATCAAGCAATTGAATATAGTAGCCCATATCAATAAATTCAAGAACATAAGCTAAGTGATAAGCAAGCAGATTTCAGAAAAACCTGGAAAGACTTATATGAACTAATGCTGAGTGAAGTGAGTGGAACCAGGAGAACATTGTACACACTAACAGCAGTCTTGTGCAGTGTGATCAACCATGAAGGACTTAATTCTTTTCAGCAATGCAGTGATCCAAGACAATTCCAGAAGACTAATGGAAAATGTTCTTCACATCTAGGAAAAGAGTCTGAATGCAGATGGAAGCATACTATTTTAACTTTTTTTTGGTTTGTTTTCTTTCTTGTGGTTTTCCCCTTTTTTCTGATTCTTCTTTCACATGACTAATGTGGAAATATGTTTAATATGATTGTACTATATAACATAGATTTCTTGCTGACTTAGGGAGGGGACAGGGGAAGGAGGGAGAAAAATTCAGAACTCAATATCTTTAAAAACTATCTTTACATGTATTCTTTTTTTTTTTTTTGAGTGAAGCAATTGGGGTTAAGTGACTTGCCCAGGGTCACACAGCCAGTAAGTGTTAAGTGTCTGAGGCCAGATTTGAACTCAGGTCCTTCTGACTCCAGGGCATTGCGCCATCTAGCTGCCCCACATGTTTTGTTTTTTTTTAAGTGAGGCAATTGGGGTTAAGTGACTTGCCCAGGGTCACACAGCCAGTAAGTATTAAGTGTCTGAGGCCGGATCTGAACTCAGGTACTCCTGACTCCAGGGCCAGTGCTCTATCCACTGCTCCACCTACCTGCCCCCCACATGTATTCTTGAAAACTATCTTTACATATATTTGGAAAAATACTATTAAGATTAAAAAAATAAGCTTTTGAGGAAAGGAATCTATTCAATTAATTACTAGGAAAACTGGAGGCAGCTTGGCAGAAAGCAGGTTTAGACTATATCATTTTTCAATGTATAAAACACTAAATGCCAAGTGTATGCTTTACTTAAAATATAAAATGGTCACATCAAGAAAAAGTTTCAGAGAATAAAAGGAAGCACCTTCTGTAGGCTAAGAGGAAAGTTTAACCTAATGAAATGTAATGAGATAGAGATCATAAAAGATAAAATAAACTATTTTGATTATATAACATTTTAAAGCCTTAGCATAAATGAAATCAATGTAGTTAGAAGAAGAGAAGTTGTGGAATAGGGGGAAATGTTTGTATTAATCAAATATGATTTCCAAGACATAAAGAAAATTGATATACAGATATAATGTAATCAAAAATAAGTTCTTTATAATATACTGTAGATGCAGCTGTGTTCAACTATTCTAGAAAATAATTTGTAATTATGTAACAAGTGCTCTCCTTTGGTTCAACAACCCCACTCTTAGGCATATATGCTAAAGAAGTCAAGACAAAACAAAAGATCCTCTCTATACCAAAATATTCATGAAGTGGAAATAAAGTCAGTGTCTATCAGGGAACATTTGAACAAATTGTGCCATATGAACATATTATTATATCATAACATGATAAAATAGAAGGAATTTGGAGAAACATGAAAACATTTGGGTAACCAGTACAGATTTATGTAAGTAAAACTGGGAGGGCAATATGCATAATGATTTTTTAAAAACACAAAATAAAAACAACACAAAAAGGCAACTATAACTGAGGATGGGATGTGGCAAATGTATTCCAAAAGAGTTGCTCTCTTCGTTGGTTTTGCCTGACTACATGTATTTATTATGAAGGAGAGTTGTTGGGGAAAGGTATATAGGAAAGTGATTATAATATTAGAAAATAAGACTAATTAATTTTTTAAAGTTTAATATCCTTTGTAGTTTCTTTAAATTTTGGAAATTCTCTTTTCTATGTTTTCTGCTCCATCCTCAAACACATATCAAACAGGGTATCAAGGTTCTGATAGGAAATTTATGGTATAAATTACAGGATACTTAGAACCTAAATTTAAACCCACATACTATGATTCATTTTAGGAAATAGATTATTTATGTCTTCATTAATGCACTTAATTATACATGAACTATCCTAATGACCAGATATATTGGGTTCTAAAACCCTCTTTGCTATTATCTAAATAATGTAATGTTTAGACAGATCACTTAAATTCACTTATTTGCTCAATGAAATGAGATTAAACCAGTGTTTTCCACTTCCAACATTTTATAATTCTGTCTAGTAAATTTAAAAATTGATGAAGTTATATATCATAGAAAACTCTTGGTAATTATCAGTCAACAAGCATTTATTAATTGTTGTGTCAAGCATTGGAGATAAAAAGTATGAAACAATGTCTGCTCTCAAGGAGTTAATGTTCTAATGATATATACAAGTACATGGAATTGTCAGTAAACATTTATTATGTGCCTACTCTGTGCCAGGCACTGTCTTAAGCACTAAGAATATAAAAAAATAAAAAAACAGTCCCTGGCCTGAAGGAGCTCACACACTAACAAGGGAGTGGGGAGACAACAAGTATGAACACATATGAACACATAACAAGATAAACAGGAAATAATTAAGAGAGATAAGGTGTTAGAATTAGAAGGGATTGGGAAAGGCTTCCTATAGAAGATGCAATTTTAGTTGGAACTTGAAGCCAGAAGACAGAGATGAGGATGGAGAGCGTTCCACCTCTGGGGGACAGCCAGAGAAAATGCCTGGAGCTGAAAGATGAGGTGTCTTGTATACATGTATATGCTATGTATGTATATGTGTATATATATGTTATGTATGTGTGTATGTATGTATTCATGTGTCTAGTTTTTTTCCTGTTAAAACAGCCTACTTTAGTGTGCTTCTGAATGATTGAATGGTATGCACATTTCAAATGTGTTATGCTTTTTGTGCATCTGATAAAATGATATAAAATTTCAGCAATAAGTGCTAAACTTATCATTCTGTGCTATTTCTTTTTAACTGCAGACCCTGCAACATGGAAAAATCCAAGACACCTTTCTAAAGGTTTCTTTTATCCACTTGTTTTTGTCCCTTCTTTTTCTATTATAAACTTGCATGTATGCTTGAATATTCTTACAGCCTGTATGCATTCTTAGTCATTGTTTTTTTCCTATTATATCAATTTAAGGTTTGGTTCTTATAACCTTTTTGGCTTTGTATCATCCTCTAAGAATTTTTTTATGGTGAATGTAATGTTTAATTTGTTTAAAAATAAACCTAGGTGGGCAGCTAGGTGGCACAGTGGATAAAGCACCTGCCGAGGATTCAGAAGGACCTGGGTTCAAATCCGGCCTTAGACACTTGACACTTACTAGCTGTGTGACCTTGGGCAAGTCACTTAACCCTCATTGCCCTGCCAACAACAACAACAACAAAATAAACCTAGGCCTTTGTTATTATGAAGTAAATTAAATATGTTCCCTTCCTGAGATGGAAGTACCCATCTATTTAAGGTTCTCCAGTGTGCCTTTATGTGCTTCAAATATTTAAAACACTTCACTTATGAGAGGAGCATGTTTCCCCACTATACTTTGCTTTTCCTACCAAAGGAAATCTTAATTAGCTTCAGTATTTTATGTGACTTCTACTGTGATGAAATTGCTTTTTGGTTTTAGCTTTACTATAAAAGACCTCTTTCAAGTTGATGCTCATAATGTATTAGATTCTGTTTGTATGTTTGCATTAACATTTAGCATTTTAAAGTAATTCTAAGTTGGAAAAATTAGGACCATATCCAGCTTTTTAAGAAGTTCATCAGTGTCACTTTCCAGAATTTCACCTCCAAGGTGTTGCCATGTTTTGGGGTTTGGTTTTTTTTTTTGAAAATGCAGGAAAAATAGAATCTTTGAATTCAGGAGATGAGAAAGGAAGAATTTCCATTGTAACAATAGTTCTTTTTTCTATGCCCTATGTAACCATAATCTTGAATCTGTAAAGTGGACCAATTGCCCATTCCATGGGTCTTGTTTTCTGATTTTACTTAATTTCTACCCTACCCTCAATCTCTATGTACATGTATCTCTGGCTTTCTAATATATTTAAAATGGGGAAAATTTGCTTTGGAAGTGATTTTTATATTGGCATGGAGATTGGTGGGTAGTGTGGAGACTAGGGAAGCTTTCAGAATGCCAAGGACTTAGATACAGTGAAGTAGAACTTTGAGTGGCTAACAGAAACCAGGGTTTTATATATGAATGAAAAATATACACCCTCATGCTCTTGTTGAGGTTTTGCTTTATTAGTAAATAGGTTTATTATACACTCTTTGATTAGCTGAATTTTCACTTTTTTCAGCTTTTAACTAAATTAGTTTCATAAGAGAAAATACTATTCAAAGATGTTTGATTTTTTTTAAACTGATATTTTCCAATCAAAGTATCCATAAAAAAACCAGAAGTAGTTTTGTTAATGAGATGCAGATTTCAAAAGATAAGAAGGCCTGTATTTATCTTTTTATAGTTTGTAATTTTGAAATAAATGACTGGTCTTTTAACTTTCAAAAATCATATTTTATCAGGGTGGTGTGAAATGGTAGGTAGAGATCAGACCTCACAATCAGGAAGATTAAGTTCTCTGTTCTTCTGGAGATGTCACATACTGGCTATAGGAAAGTCATTTAACCTTTCAGTAAACCAGGCAACTTTCCAAGACTCTTAAGTTTCAGAACAGTTACTGATATGCATTTTTCCCATTGGGATTTTTCTCAGTGGGCACATTTCTCATTGGGAATTTTCTATACCAATGAGATCATGGGTTCAAACTTTTTTTTTTGTGGGGTGGGGTTCAAACTTAAACAATAATCAAAACAAAACCTATTTAGCAATTCTCAAACATTCTTATTATAGGAAAAAACAATAGGCTAATTTATTTCAAACCTTGAAGAAACTTAATTTTTTAGTGCTCTAATACAAATTTACATATGTAGATGGATATAGCTATATATGAATTTGGCTCTTTTTACTATTTAACTGAAGCTGAAGAAGTATTTTTAGTAATGTCTAAAGTATTGGTTATTTATTTTCAGGTATTCAAGCAGAAGAATGGGGTAAATTTCTACACACCAAAAATAAGGTAATTACACAAAATACAAATATGTTTTGGGGAATAATTATAGTATTTTATCACTTAGTGCCTGAAACATTTTTATTTTCATAGTTCAAAAGGAGACCAATTTTTCCTACTGCTAGTTATTTGGCATATAATTTTGAAGTAATTTTTTTAAAGCCACTAAGCAAAAGGGACATATGTCTCCTAAATAATCTTGTTCACCAAATTGAGATTTCTGTACCCCAAGATTTTGCCAAAAATCTCAGTTCATAGTTTGTCTTTTACCCATATTTGAAGATTTAAATTGTAAAATTTTAATACTTTATTTTTAGCTATACACTGATTTTGATGAGATTCGACAAGAAATTGAAAATGAAACAGAGAGGATTTCGGGAAATAATAAGGTATGTTTTTTTGAGACTGAACTATTTTTTAGAGCTGCATAGTACCAAGAGAAGTAATGAAACAAATATTCAACTTCTGTGATGTGTACATACATCTTCAGATAAATTTTCCTATAGGCTTATATAGCATTATCAAAAATTTTAATTTTAAAAATGATACATTGCTGATATTGCCATGCATATATCACTTTGTTTTCGCTTTTATATTCAGTACTATCACAATAGACTAGATTTCCCAAACTAGATGCCCTGGACACATCTTAAATACAACTTGTCTAAAACAGAACTCATTATTTTTTCACCCAAAACTTTTCCCTTTTACCTCTCTTGTAAAATTCCCTGTTTCTGTCAAAGGCCTTGCCATTCTTCCATTCTCTCAGATTCCTAACCATGGTGTTGAGTCTCCATTTTTCCTTCGTTCATATACCCAATCGATTGTCAACTTTTGCTATTTCTGCTTCAGAATATCTCTCTTATTAAATCCCTTTTTTCACACAGTGACCCACTTTTCACTTGGATTTTGCAACAGTAATTAATTATTCTTTTTCCTTTGAGTCTCCTCTCATTCCAGTTTTTCCTTTACACTGCTGCCAGAATGATTTTCCTTAATGCACATCTGACCATGTCATTCCCCTGATCAGTATACGCTGGTGGCTTCTTTTTGCCTTTAAATCAAATATGAAGTCCTCTGTATCACTTTTACTTTTTTTTTTTTTTTTGGTGAGGCAGTTGTGGTTAACTGACTTGCCCAGGGTCACACAGCTAGTAAGTGTTAAGTGTCTGAGGCCAGATTTGAACTCAGGTCCTCCTGAATCCAGGGCCAGTGCTCTATCTACTGCGCCACCTAGCTGCCCCTACTCTGTGTCACTTTTAAAGCCCTTTACAACCTGACTCTAGCTTATCTTCCTAGTTTAATTGTACATTATTCTCCCTCCTGCACTCTTCCTGTGGACTTTATTTCTGTTCCTCACTCAGGATACTGCAGCTTTTGCCTCCATGCCTTTGCATTGGCTGTCTTCTATACCATTTTTCTTTGGGGGGGGGGGGGGCAATGAAAGTTAAGTGACTTGCCCAGGGTCACACAGCTAGTAAGTGTCAAATGTCTGAGGCCAGATTTGAACTCAGGTCCTCCTGAATCCATGTGAGAGTCAAAATTGGATATATGGAGCATTAATCTCCCCAATAAGAAAAGGAGCCTCTGAGCTTTAGTTCATAAAGGATCAGGTTTTATTGCTTGGGAATTAATTAGAACACAAAGGTGAAACCAATTAAGATAGATAGTCTTAACACTAAACTTAGGGTTTTCAGTCATTAACTCACTAACCCAGAACTCAGCAGTTGCCTGAAACAGAGTATGAAACATGTGCTCTTCCAGGTCCCCGGACACCACCAACCTCAACACCCCTCGCACACGCCAAGGCTAAATCAACAGCCAGAGAGAGCGAACTTCCGTTCCTGCCGTCACTTAAGAGCTGGGGTCCCGGAAGTTCCTCACATTTTCCTCCCCAAAAGGGGAGGTCCTTCAAAAGCCACTTCAGTAGCATGTGTAATCTCAGGGTGGCCCCTGTCAAATGATTCAGCTAAAACTTTCGATACTAATCTTTGCCACAAATAATTTTTATCACACTCCCCCCCCCTTTGTTTCATTTGAAAAACGAATGAGTTTGCTCAATGAAACAGCCAAAAATAATATCCTATGCTAACTAACAATATGTT
Source organism: Dromiciops gliroides (assembly GCF_019393635.1). NCBI lineage: Eukaryota > Metazoa > Chordata > Mammalia > Microbiotheria > Microbiotheriidae > Dromiciops > Dromiciops gliroides. The sequence goes on along the minus strand of NC_057865.1, from coordinate 209,150,285 downwards.
AATATCACTATACAAAAGGGAGAAAGAAAAGTTTTGTCCAGAGGGGCAGTCCCTCATGAATGTGATGCTTCGACATTGGTCTTGCAGAGGGAGGGCCTCTGCAAAGAGTACATGTTACAGATTGTTCATATAAAGTCTCTGAGTTCTCTTGTCTTCTTGGAGTAGTAAGATGTCATCAGGAGAAAACTGGACTCTGGTCTGGAAAGCTGGATTCTCTTCTTTAACTGTTTGAATTGCTGGATTTTTTTTTTTTAAGTGAGGCATTTGGGGTTAAGTGATTTGCCCAGGGTCACACAGCTAGTAAGTGTTAAGTGTCTGAGGCCGGATTTGAACTCAGGTACTCCTGACTCCAGGGCCGGTGCTCTATCCACTGCGCCATCTAGCTGCCCCTGGATTTTTTATTAAACCTTAGCATAGCATTATCAATGATCAAATTAATACATTCCATTACATCCAGGGCCGGTGCTTTATACACTGCCCCACCTAGCTGCCCTTTCTATACCATTTTAAAGATGGCAAAATAAAAATACAAGTTAAAATAGGATCATAGATTTAGGGGTAGAAGGGACCTTATAGCATAGGGACTCTGGTGAGGAGGTTGTACAGGAAAAGCTTCTCAGAGAAGAGTTTTGAAACAGGTTCGAAAAAGGAAAAGATAGGGAAGGGAAGACATTTCAGGGTAATGAAGATGGCATGTGAAAGGCAAGAATGAGCAGCTTAGGTTATTCATGATGAACCAAATCCACAGCATTTGGTGAGTTGGGGAGGGAGTGGGGAAGACATGGTCTCAACCAAAATCTGTTGGTGGCTAAGGGGAATCACTCTCTCTGTACAGCAGCATATTATTTGTGTTGATTTATGTATGTTGATAACTAGCTTTGAAGACTTAGAAAAGAAAAGGCTTTGAAATTGAGATGAAGGAAAAGGAGTATGAAAAACCATGGTAGTGCTGTGTAAGTATTTTATTACACAGTTTTCATACAACAGGAACTTTAAGCTATTATAATATTTTATCAGGCTGTTCCTATGTGTAGTTATGCTTCAGGTAGCATGATTTAATTCACGGTGTCTCCATATTCATGGAATAATTAGTTTTAAATCATTTGTTCTCAATATGTTAATTTGATAGATTCTGTATAACTTTAATTAATGGTAATATTTTAAACAATTTGTTTCTAGGGAGTCAGCCCTGAACCTATTCATCTTAAAATTTTTTCACCTAATGTTGTAAACCTGACTCTTGTGGATTTGCCAGGCATGACAAAGGTAAGGAAAACTTTTGCTTCTTCCTTTGTGGGTAGGATGTTACTCATTAATTGGCACTTTAGTCTTGTAAAAAAATTCAGTGGTCTTGTTGATTAACCCTGTAAACAATGTTCACATTCTGAATCCTTCAGCTACATATATATTTTTATACATGGCCAAGAATTGGCATTGGCGAGTCTTTTAGAATCTCTGCTGTTAGAATTTGGTCTTCATGCTTATGATATTGATTTTTGCTACAATTGCTTCTTGTTCAGCAAAACACCAGCAAATGTTAAGTATAATTTATTGTAATTATTTTAAAAATTTATTTAAAGGGAATTTATTGTAATTCTCCTTCACCTTTGTTTTGTTTAGGTACCTGTAGGTGATCAACCAAAAGATATTGAACTTCAAATTAGAGAACTCATCCTTCGTTTCATTAGTAACCCTAATTCCATTATTCTGGCTGTCACTGCTGCTAATACAGATATGGCAACATCAGAGGCTCTTAAAATTTCAAGAGAGGTAGATCCAGATGGTAAGGTTTAATTGGTTGATGGGAAAAGGGAATAGCAGTGATAGTAAATGTACATTTTACAAGGAGGAGAAAATGTAGTTTTTGTGTTCTTACTTAGTTTATAATTAATGGTAATGAAAATGCTTTCTATTTGTGTGTGTGTGTTTTTGTTTTGTTTTTTTCTTAAAGAAAAATGCTATGTAGTGGATAAAGCACTGGCCCTGGATTCAGGAGGACCTGAGTTCAAATCCGACCTCAGACACTTAACACTGTGACCCTGGACAAGTCACTTAATCCTCATTGCCCAGAAACGAAACAAAACAAAACAAAATGCTAATGCAGAATTTTTTTAAACTTTTGGGGAGTTTTCTCTATTTCTTTGAGGAAAATTGATAACCACAATGATATGATATAATTTCTAGCTTGCTCTGAGAACTGCAGAGATATAAATGCACAAAGAAGGCATTTAGACTTTTGTGTACTTTGAGATACATTAAAATCCTATTTTTGAGTGCTTTGCTATATCATAGATTTTAAAAATTCTTTCAGTCATATTATAAGGCTGATATGGAGTCCTACTATATTTGTAGACCTACTCATCAAAGTTTACCTAAGCAGAGATTTTACCCCTGAATATTAATATGACATTTGTTTTTTTAAATGTATATTCTTTTTGTAATTTTAAATGGTGGCATTTAAAATATTCTAGTGCCATTTCATTTTTAGTAGGTTTTTAATAACTAGTATTACAGGAGAAGAGAATTTAAAGAAAAATTTGAGAGGGTCAGATAATGAGTATAGTTTGCTGAAACTATACTCACAGAATCTTAATTTGTAGATTTTTTTCCAGTTTCTCTAACTGTTAGAAATAAGGGGATTTAATGAATAGTACTTTGATTCTTAAATGTAATTTTTAAAAAATTCTGTGGCTTTAAGTTCATTGAGTATAAATAAAATTATCTCATATGCTTATGATACTCTTTAGTGATTGTAACTGCATCATACTTGTTTTGAAAGAATCCCATTACTGAATGTGATATTTTCAATAGCTAACTTTTTAAACAAGAAACCTCATTTTGGAATTGAGTATAGAAATGGATGTGATTTTGAATCCTATTTTTTTTTAGGACTAGCTCTAGAGGGGGCAGCTAGGTGGTGCAGTGGATAAAGCACTGGTCCTGGATTCAAGAGGACCTGAGTTCAAATCCGGCCTCAGAGACTTGACACTTACTAGCTGTGTGACCCTGGGCAAGTCACTTAACCCTCATTGCCCCACAAAAAAAAAGGACCCTCTAGAGAGTTTTGAATTATTGTATGAACATTTAGTGGTTGTTCCATAATGGGTATTTTCTTATTTATATTTATTAGGTCGTAGAACCCTTGCTGTAATCACTAAACTAGATCTCATGGATGCTGGTACTGATGCAATGGATGTATTGATGGGAAGGGTCATACCAGTTAAACTTGGTATAATTGGAGTGGTAAACAGGTAAGCCACTAGGGAAGGATTATATTTTTAATTATAGTTTTTATTATAAGAGGGAAGGATTATAATTATAATATCTTGGTTTCAATGAAAGTTTTTATTTCTGAACCCAGTTTGAGATGCATTTTAAAAAATACTTTCTCACAGTTTATACTTGTGTTCTTAATAAAGAAGTGAATCTTATTTGGTGTGGGGATGGACCAAGTTACTTCACTGAAGTTTTCTGTTCTTTAAATAGAGAATGACTAATCACAGAAACATAAGGAACCCTGTAGTGTAGGAATAAAAAGATTTAAGGAGCAATTTGATATAGAACAAATAACAAAGTAGGAATGAAGTTGGATTTTAGGTATATCTCTGTCATTTATTATCTGTGTGATATTGGGCCAGTTATTTAACCTCTAGGCCTCAATTTGCTTCATAAGTAACATGAGAGGGTTGGACTAGATGTCCTTTAAGGTCCTTTAAAACCACAGCAATCTATGATTCTTCTTAACTTTTCTTTTCCACTCTGCATTACGCCAGTCCCATCTAGCAGTCCCCTTTTTTTCAGTCAGCTGACATAAGGTAGATTTAAGTTAGAGTTGCATATTGTACTTCGTGGATGATTGGTGTTTTATTAAGAGAGTAGTTTTTTTAAAAAGATTAATAGAGAAGATATAACACATGTTTTAGAGAAATTGTTTTTACTTTATTCATGTTGTGCCCGGGGGCAGGAGGAGGAGACTAAAGTAAAGTTGATAAGAACAAGGAATAATGATTTGCTTATATACTCAAGGTAGATAAACAACTAATTTAGTTTGACAGAATTTTCTTGTAATAATTTTGTTATTTTCAACCCCTAGGAGCCAGCTGGATATTAACAATAAGAAGAGTGTATCTGATTCTATCCGTGATGAATATGCTTTTCTTCAAAAGAAATACCCATCATTAGCCAATAGAAATGGAACAAAATATCTTGCTAGGACACTGAATAGGTAACATTTCCTACTTTAAAAATGAAACATTCTCTTTCCTTTTCCAGAAGTTTTAGCAATCGAGACTTAAAACAGTGATTTACTTAAGTATTAAGTGTCAATTACATACAATTTTATGGTTTTGTTACTTTGAAATTAGAGTTTTACTTACTATGCACTAATGCAATCAAGAAACCAAAGTTGGAATTTATTTTAAAAGTACTCTAAATTATGTTATCAACAAAATGAAAAAGGATTTGTTAAACACTTATGTGAAAAGCACCATATTAAATAATGAGGATAAAAACAAGTAAGACAGTCTCTGTCTCAAGCAGCTCATATTTTAATAAGGGGAGATAATACATATAGGTTTCAGCTCCAAGTCATATGGGAAGGTCTAGTGGTCCTTAGGGTACAGTAACAAAATAGATAATAATGCATCTTCTTTAATGTCAATTATAAAACCATATTGTTTCCCAATGTCGAACCATTTTATAATGCCAAGAATTTTGGTAGCAAGGACTTTCTTTTTCAGGTCTTCAAGAGCTGTGGCTGCTGAAGAAGTGGGGACTATGAAATTCCCCACAGTTAAAGACTAAGTATGGGGTTTGTTGAAATTCAAAAGAACCCAAATGCATTTTGATGCCTTTTAGGAAGATAATGGTTGTTGTATTTGTTTTGTATTTATTTTTTGACCTTGCCTTCTTTACCCTGTATTAACTTCACACAGATCTTTGTTACAATTCTGCAATCTCCTTTCTTTTGAAATTTCATTCTGTCTTTCTAAATAACTGTGGCTGGTTTTTGCTGCAGTAACTTTCTAGACAATGGTAGAATCACATTTTCCTTTTTCAGAGAGTTTAAAATCTAATCCAGTATTCCAGTCTGCCATTTCTTTAAACACCCTGGCTTCCCAATTCATAAACTTCTTAAACTCCTCCAATCAGTATCTTCACTACACTTCAGTCACCCACAGGGATTATATGTTAGTATCAACATCATTCGTAGTGGTGGAAAGAATGATATATCATTTTGAAATTTCTCTATCTTATCCAATTTCCTGTCCTTCCATCTTTTACTCTACCTTCTTCCTCCTAAATTTATTTTCATTCTCACTATGCCCTTTGGTCCTCTATCCCTCACTATTCTCCCAATTCATCACCCCTGACTAGTTGATCACTGTAACTATTCATTTTCCTCCTCCCTTATGTGAGAGTTGAAATGGTGCCCCCTGCTGGGAGAAACATTGTGGGCTCTGGCCTGAGAAAAGACCATATGGGGCAGCTAGGTGGCGCAGTGGATAGACCACTGGCCCTGGAGTCAGGAGTACCTGAGTTCAAATCTGGCCTCAGACACTTAACACTTACTAGCTGTGTGACCCTGGGCAAGTCACTTAAACCTAATTGCCTCACTAAAATTAAAAAAAAAAAAAAGAGAAAAGACCATATGGCTTGAGTATCCCAGAACTGATCTTTTCTGGGATTTTGAAGGTCAGCCCAGCATCTGGAAGTTACTTCTGTAGAGCTTGCCTGTTAGACTTATCAATCAGAGCTACCAGCCAATTAGCTTGGAGCTGTGTGTGTGTGGACAGCCCTGCTTCCTGTTTCACAGGAGGCTTCTGGGAGGAAGAAGGGGTGAGGAGCACTCTCTTTTGCTGGGAACTTGTGTGGAGTGGAGCAGATAGAAAGATGAAGGCATCTTGGCCTCTCTCTCTCCTCACCAAATTCTTATGCTCCGTAAAAGTCTAAACTCTTGCTAAAGCTGCTAATTTATTGGTGACCAATCATTAGATTTTTAGACAGTCTAGCTAGAATTTTAGCCACTTCGCAGATAGCAGTTAAATCTCTTGTCCTACTGCTATATAATCCCTTTTTATCTTCAGTCTTGTGTTACTCTCACCATTTGCCTTCTCTTGCTTGAATGCTTCTGAACAAAAGTGGAGGAATTTGAAAAAGCCTGCCATCTTCTATTCTTCAGATTATTTTAATCATCTCCACTGAGTTATTCTTTGCTGCACAGTAATCCTTTTGTTCTTACCTGATAGATTCCATCAAGCTTTATGCAAGAGCTGTTCTAGATGTCCTTTTTCCTCAAGCATCCTGCATTACTCCCAACTCATTTTTCTTTGTGGTCTCTAGCTTGGTGGGTAAACATAGGTAACTTTCTGTCTCCCTGATTTTTTAGAGCCCTTTTTATTAGATTTGCAAGATACTAGGTAAATACTTTATCAACTCTTGTTAGGTATACTCCATCCCTGGCCAAGTTGGTGATCACTCTTTTATTTTAAACCATAGTCTGGAAATCTAAATTTCATTCTCAGATACCATTTATAAGCTGGCTGTTCACTTCACAAATAGATTTTTCCTTGTCAAAACCTATGTCTCTCCAGGTCTTCAGTTTCTTGCCCAAGACTTCATAATCTGTGGTGAAAATTTTTAGTTCGTTTTGGCAATGTAATCTGTGTCTAATTTACCAGAAGTATATACAGGATGTATATACAGTATAGACAGTATATACATATAATTTACCAGAAGTATATACAGGATGTATATACAGTATAGACAGTATATACTGTATATAGTATATACAGTATAGACAGGATGACCAAAAGCACACAACACAGAGCATTTTTGTGCCCAAGGAGAGGCAAAAGGGGATCCTAGAATCATACAAGGCAAGCCCAGAACCATACTAGGTAATTGCCTGGTATATGTTTATGATGTTTTGTACAGTTGGGGGAAGGATCTGGGGAAAATGGTGAAAAGGCAGATCTTAAGTGGATTAAAACAAATGTATCAGAAGAGGTTCTTTGAAGCAAAAGCATTATGACACCCCAATTTTTTAAAATAATGTAACATTTAAGTGGGGGAGTCTGAATTTTGGCATCAAGGACTTGCATCCTTTGTTACATAGACTCAAGGAGTAATTTTGAAAATCCTCAATTCATAAATATTTACCAATATAGCAATCCAATTTCTGATTTTAAAAGTCCAATTTTATTCTTTACACACATGCAAAAATGAGCATTTCTCACAGAACAGAAAAGGATGGTAACATATCAAAGTGTGACTTTTTTCCTAGTTCTTACTTTTTATAAAAGTCTTGGAAGATTATCTGTTATGTCTTGAATATGTGCAGTGTGGAAAGACAACAACCTATCTAATGTTCGTTATTGTCAGTCCATTAAATAGCACCTCTGGTCAAGGAGACAAGCATAAACATTATACTCTTCTTTGTCTGTTTTTTTGTTTTTTTAATGGATGATCTTTCACTTAACAGGCTCTACTCTATCATTCCTTGAAGGATATTCAGCTACTTCTTCCTTAGTGCATCTAGTTCCCCCCTCTTCAGGAAGACCTGAAGATCTGTTTCATAGCCACAAGTATAGCTATTCTTTTCCTTCTTCTTTTGTATGCCACTATTCCACTCTATATACTCCTGACAAGGGTTATGTTTACCCTCCATTTCTGATCCCTTTTTTCCCCCCATCAAAACCTTCCTCCCTTTCTTTTCAGGAACTCATCTTTGCCCCTTTCAACTTGGAATGCAGGAAGAGATCTTCACATTTATCTTCTCCCTGAGGAGTGAAAAAACTAATCTCATCACTTAGAAATAAGAAATGAGATCTGATGAAGGCAAATGACTTGCCTAAAGTCAAACAGGTAGAGCCAGGATTTAAGCACAGATCGTCTGACTGACTATAAATTCTGTGTTCTTTCTTTCCACTATACCATTGCATTTATGAGTCTATATTGTTTGCCTGTAACCTGCTCAGGTCTTCCTGAATCCAGGGCCACCCTTTATCCACTGTGCCACCTAGCTGCCCCCAAACTAGTCATTCTTTACCATAACTTTTCCATAAATCATTTTCTGTGCTTGGAATGCGCTACTTCCTCATCGCTTCCTCTCAGAAGCCATATCTTCCTTCATCATCATCATTAACAGTAACAATGAGAAGAAGGAGGAGGAGAAGACAATGAAGAAGATGATGACAGTGATGATGATGTATTAGAATTAGCCTAGTTGTCACTTCCTTTGGGAAACCTTGATTCTCTCTCCTCAGCTGTTAATTCTGTCTCCTTCCACAGATTTCCTTATCTGTGTACCTCCTACTTTATCTGTATCCTCCTGGTAAATTTAAGATCATTAAGAATAGGAAGTGTTTTCTTTTTCTCCCCATTGTCCTAAATAGTTCCTTGTTTGCATAAAGTACCTTGCATATAGTGCCTTCCCTCCTCTTCTCACTATCTTCTAAACCCTTTGGTTTCTGACCTTATCATAAATTGCTCCTACAAAGTTATTAATGATCTCTTAAGTGAAAAATCTCTTGACCTTTTTTCAATTCTATCCTTCTTGACCTCCGTGGTAGTAGTTGATATTGCTGATTACCTCTTTCTTTGACCAACCATGTGAAGGCTTCCCATAATGGAATTGGGAAATAAGAACAATTTATTTCAACCTGAGCCATTACCAGTAGTCTTGATTTTTGTCTTGTCACTGGACTTCAGTGACTCAGGAAAAGAGAGTGAAGCTGATGATTTTGTACACCTCTGCCTCACTTAAATCCAATTTGTGTGCAAATCAAGACATCACCCTGTGATGTCATTGAACTTCTTTGAAAACAGGACAAATAACAACAATAACATGAACAGAAGAATGTATAAACATGGAGGAAGGTGGTGGTGGTGGGGGGGATTGGGCATCACATGAACCTCATTTTTTTCTGTCCAGACAAAAGAGAGTTGAACACAGGTACATACATACATACATACACACACACACACACACATATGCACATATACATATGTGAGGAGATTTGTGTAGAAACAGGTTAGAATGCAGGAGGATAGTTAAAAAGCATGATAATGTTTCCTTATCCTGAAGAGGATTAAAAGGAAATAAAAGATCTAGAAACCAAGGAAGTACCCATCAGTTGGGGAATTGAATAAATTGCAGTATATGAATATAGCAAAATATTCTATGATAAGATATGAAGAAAATCATTTCAGAGACTCTTGGGCAGTATGAATAATGTAGAAATGAACAGATCAAGGAGGAATGGCAATAACAAGGCAGTCTTACTGTAAAACAAAAGAAGAACAACTGAAAGGCTTTAAGAACTCTGATCAAAGCAGTCACACAAGCTACATTAGAGAACACCCGATGAAACCCAATTCCTGACAGATTTGATAAACTCAAACTTCAGAAGGAAACATACAAATTTGGAATTGGCCACCATGTGAATATGTTTTGTTTGACTGTTTATTAGAGGTAACTAGGTGAGGCAGTGGATAGTGTACTGGGGCTAGAATCAGATCTGAGATCTGAGTTTTAACTGTAGTCTTAGACACTTACTAGCTGTGTAATCCTGGGCTTAACTGCTACTGGTCTCAGTTTTCCTCATTTGTAAAATGGAGATGATAGTGAAGTTTTGTTTTGAGCATCAAATGAAATGAGTTTTAAAGTCCTTTGCAAAACTTAAAGCACTTTATAAAGGCTAGCTATTTTTAAAAATTTTCCTGTTTTTAATTAATTGGGCATGGAGGAGGGTAGGGGCAAGGATGCTAAAAAATAGTGGAAAGCAAAAAGAAGAGGGTTATTGAAACATTTTTTAAAGTGTACAGAGGAGAACAAACTAAGTTCAGAAGGAAGCACAGATAAGTAGGAGAGTGTTAAATATGACATGTTGAATTTGCTATGTACTTTTATAAAAAGTAAGAACTAGGAAAAAAGTCACACTTTGATATGTTACCATCCTTTTCTGTTCTGTGAGAAATGCTCATTTTTGCATGTGTGTAAAGAATAAAATTGGACTTTTAAAATCAGAAATTGGATTGCTATATTGGTAAATATTTATGAATTGAGGATTTTCAAAATTACTCCTTGAGTCTATGTAACAAAGGATGCAAGTCCTTGATGCCAAAATTCAGACTCCCCCACTTAAATGTTACATTATTTTAAAAAATTGGGGTGTCATAATGCTTTTGCTTCAAAGAACCTCTTCTGATACATTTGTTTTAATCCACTTAAGATCTGCCTTTTCACCATTTTCCCCAGATCCTTCCCCCAACTGTACAAAACATCATAAACATATACCAGGCAATTACCTAGTATGGTTCTGGGCTTGCCTTGTATGATTCTAGGATCCCCTTTTGCCTCTCCTTGGGCACAAAAATGCTCTGTGTTGTGTGCTTTTGGTCATCCTGTCTTTAGTGTCCTCAGACCTTTTTGTTAGTCTCCCTGTGCTGAGTTGGACTGGACAAAGGAATCCCTGTGACTTTTCTTGGATTTCCCCATCAAGGTTTGGTCTGGTGCATTTTCTAGATCTTTTAAGTGGAGTTTATAGAACAGAGTTCATAGCACTATGCCATCTTGGCTCTACTTCTGGTATTTGCAATGTAAATTTATTTAATTTCTGGCAGATTACTAGTGTTTTAATATTGTTTGTTTAAACTACCATCAGTAATGTTTCATACATAGTATTTTTCAGATATGTTTTAAAGAGTCAGCTATTTGGGATATTAGGGATATCATAGAAATATTATGGGCCAAGCCTGATTCATCTTGGTCAAAATGATTTGGGCTCTGGATTGGAGTAAAACATTATTTCATATGAGCTAACTTTGACTCATTTGGGCACCCTTCCTCCCCACAATGTGTCCATTCAGAAGGAATATAGCAGTAGGACATCATCTACTTTACTTAAGTCAACTACTTGTGTGAATGGCTTTTTTATGCCTTAAGGTGACCAAGAAGTAATGTTAATGAATTGAGAATCAGTTTCATCTTGAGGAATTGTTCTAGTCCCATTTTAGGGAAAACTAGCCTAGTCTACATCTAGAAGAGATGTTGATCCTACAGCAGTGATGAATTGAATGATTTCTGGGGTCAAAGCCTAGTTTAAGAGTATGTTCTTCTGGGCAGCTAGGTGGCGCAATGGATAAAGCACCGGCCCTGGATTCAGGAGTTCAAATCCAGCCTCAGACACTTGACACTTACTAGCTGTGTGACCCTGGGCAAGTCACTTAACCCTCATTGCCCAGCCTCCCCCCCCCCCCCCCAAAAAAAAAGAGTATGTTCTTCTAGGCACCTTTCTGATGTTTAATATTCAGGATTCCCTAAATCCAGTTAAAAATATATACGTTTATATTTTGACATACCATTACAGTGAATTGTGCTTGAGAAATTCTAATTTGATTTTTTTTTTTCAGTCATCATTTTGACTTGCCATATTCGATGTATTTTGGTGCTCAATACACTTTTTGACTTAAGCTATACAGGTTTTTATGTGTTGTGAGATCATTGATAACCTTGTTTTTGTGCAGTGTTTCCATAATCATATTATCTTCCCTTAGGTTATTGATGCACCACATTAGGGATTGCTTGCCAGAACTGAAAACAAGAATAAATGTTTTAGCTGCTCAATACCAGTCTCTCTTAAATAGCTATGGTGAACCTGTGGATGACAAGAGTGCTACTTTATTGCAGCTTATTACTAAATTTGCCACAGAATATTGTAACACAATTGAAGGAACTGCAAAATATATAGAGACTTCTGAGCTGTAAGTAAAAATTTGTCATTGATATAGAGAATACTTCTAGTCTGGAGATATTTATAGTCTCCAAGAATTGGTTAGGGCACTAAGTAGTTACATTATTTGCCCTTATTCACACAAGCCATAATGTCATAGAGATAGGACTTGAACCCATGTATTCATGACTGACACCAGCTTTCTGTCCACTACAACATGCTGCGTCTCAAATAAGTATTTCTGCAAATGTTTTATGTAAAGTTTGTTGGAATTAAGCTTCAGTTTTATTTTAAATTGATAAAAGAATTTGAGGATTTATTCTGTTGCTAATAACTTTATAAGTGGGCTTATTCCACCTTTGATTACTTTACCTGTGAAATAAAATAAAGCTCTCTATGTAATTTTTAAGGTATATTTAATATATGAGGGCAGCTATGTGGTACAATGGATAGAGTTTGGAGTCAGGAAGACTCATCTTCCTCAATTAAAATCTGGCTTCAAACACTTCTTAGTTGTGTGATCCTGGGCAACCCACTTAACTGTTTACCTCAGTTTCCTCATCTGTAAAATGAAATGGAGAAAGAAATGGCAAAGCACTCCAGTATCTTTGCCAAGAAAACCCCAGATGGGGGTTTTCTCACAGAATGAGAAATGACTAAAAAATGACTGAAAGAACAACAAATTTATTATATGAACATAGAAACCCCCTAAATGATGCTTTTTTTGTTTACCTGTACATATATCAGAAATATAGTAAATATTATAAACTTAAAGCAAGAAGTCCAACCTCTTTTTAATAGTAGTATTATTTTTCTTGTCTTTCCAGATGTGGTGGTGCTAGAATATGTTATATTTTCCATGAAACCTTTGGGAGAACATTAGAGTCAGTTGACCCTCTTGGTGGCCTTAATACAATTGATATTTTGACTGCCATTAGAAATGCTACTGTGAGTACTCTTAAATTTAAAGCATATTTCAAAATGAGGCAAAAGGTGTGTGTGTGTGTGTGTGTGTGTGTGTGTGTGTGTGTGTGTGTGTGTGTGTGTGTGTGTGTGTGTGAGTGAATAGGTACAATATTAATATAGGTCCAAACCTTTCATTTAATATTAAGAAAAATCACTCACAAAAATGTTTCCTTTTTGTAGGTAAAAGAGATAATCACATATTAACTGCTATATGAGGTATAAATTAAAATTACATTAAAAAAATTTTTTTCAGGGGCCCCGTCCTGCTTTGTTTGTGCCTGAGGTTTCATTTGAATTACTAGTGAAGAGACAAATCAAACGGTTAGAGGAGCCCAGTCTTCGTTGTGTGGAGCTGGTTCATGAGGAAATGCAAAGAATTATTCAGCATTGTAGCAATTATAGCACACAGGTAAGAAATATACATTTAAACAGCATCATTAATAAAGAGACTAAATTTTGTATAAATCACTAAAATTAGGATACCAGATACCTGGAACAAGTACAAGAACAAGCTATAAGAAAAAATATCTGCCAGTCTGTGGATTGGTCCAGTCCTTCTGGAAAGAAATTTGCAATTATACTTTTTAAAAAGTGTTTAAAATCTCCTACCTAGAGAGATCCCACTGCTAGACATGTACCATACAGGTCAGTCAGAAAGTTAGTTCCCATATGTATGAAAATATTTGTAATGACACTTATTTTATAATATATAATTATAATATAATATAATTAGATGAAGCAGTGGATAGAGCTTTGGACCTTGTAGTCAGGAAGAACTGAATTTACAGTAGGCCTCAGACACTTGTTGTGTAGTCATTTTTCAGTTGTGTTGACTTTTCATCATCCCATTTGAGGTTTTCTTGGCAAAGATACTGAAGTAATCTGCCATTTCATTTTCCAGATGAGGGAAACTGAGGCAAACAGGGTTAAGTGACTTGCCCAGGATTGTATAACTAGTTAGTGTCTGAGGCCAGATCTGAATCCATGAAGATGAGTCTTTCTAACTCTAAGCCCAGTTCTCTTATGTACTGTGCCCCGCTAAGTTGAGGGTTGAATCAGAACAAGTCACTTAACTTTTAACTATCTCAGTTTCCTCATTTGTGAAATGAAGATAATAGCACCTACTTCTCAAGGCTGTTGTGAGGATATGTATGTGTGTAAACCTTAAAGTGCTATATAACTGTTAAAGCTATTATTGTATCAAAGAAGTGGAAGCTATTGATATCCATTCCTTAAGTAAATGGGAGTATATGAATGTAATGGAGTATATCTATAGATATAGATATAGATCTATCTATCTATCTATTTATATATAGAGTACCATAATAAAGGTCAATATGAAGAATTCAGAGATCCATGGGAAAATTTATGAACTTTACAGTGAAACAGAATCAAGAATACAGTGTGAATAGAAAAAACAGTTTAAAAAAACCCACCTAAACTAATTTTCTGAGTATAATGACCAAGCTTGACCTAGAGGAGATGAAAAAATATCTCCCCCCATAATTTGCCCTGGATAGAAAAACATTGGATGTGGAACATGACAAATTCTGTCTAATTCAGTTTTGCCTATTCTATTTTTCTTTGTCTAAAACAAAACCAAAAACTCCCTGTAAACTAGAATTGACCAAATAGAAGCTAACAACTCCATGAGATTAAAAAAAAAAATTAAAAAGTCAAAAAACTGAAAAAAATAAAACAATTTAAGGTATCTCATAGAAGAAAAACCAACTGACTGGAAAACAGATCAAGGAGAGATCATTTAAGAATCACTGGACTGAAAGCCATAGGAAAGGAAGCCTAGATATTTCAAGAAATCATAAAATTGCCCAGAACTCTCAGAACAAAAGGACAAAGTAGAAATAGAAAGTTTCTTGAAAGAAACTCCAAAACGAAAACTCCCAGGATTTTATATGTATATATAAAATATATGTAGGCAGCTAGAAAGAAAAATTCAAATACTAAAGATACAGTCAGGATCATATGATTAAGTAGCCTCCAAGGAGCAGAGAACTTGGAGAAGTTAAAGAAGGCAAAGGCTTATAGCCAAGAAATACTAACCCAACAAAACAGTATAATCCTGGAGGGGCAAAAATGAAATAGAGAACTTCAAGACATTCCTGTTATAAAGCTGTGGATAAACTTTAAAATACAGGAGACAAGGGGGGGGGAAGTAATCACAAATAATCAGTCATAAAATACTAAACAAGGATAAACTGCTTACTTCCTAATATGGGGAGACATATGTACACCTCAGAACTATATTGTCATCAGGGGTCAAAGGTCTTATAAAAACAGAGAGCTTGGGAGTGGTTCTGTTTTGCTTTGATGACCTTTAAAAAAAGAATGGAATGAGGGAAAAAGTTGGTGAGGGGAATTATTTCATATAATTGGGATGTGCAAGTAGAAATCTAAACAAATAAGGAGGAAGGAATTAGGGAATGAACAATACTTGTACCTCATTTACTTGAGGGAAGAATATACATATAAACACAGTTGATTACAGAAATATATTTCACTTAACACAGAAATAGGAGAGAAGAGAAAAAAGGGAGAAGAGGGATGAAGGGAAGGATTAGTCTTGAAACAAATTCTGTGGAGGATGGATTTCAAAGAGGTAATTAAATGAAGAGAGGATTAAAAAGCTGTTATTGGACTGTGGGGGAAAGAAAGACAAGAGGAACGAGAACAGTAGCAGATTACACTCAAAGTAGAGCACTGGTGCTGAGCTCACTTCTTGTTTCTTACCATGCTCCTCTTCTAAAGAAGGCAAGTCACCCTCTCTCTAAAGAGGGGGCAGGAAATGAAGAAAAGGAAAAAAAAATGTGTGTGTGTGTGTGTGTATATATGTGTTTATATAAATATAAACATACACTAACACATGCACCAAATGGCATAGCATCTAAACAAACCACTTCAGCAAAGTTTCAGGATATAAAATAAACCCACTTAAATCATTAGCATTTGTGCAAATCATGACAATAATCCAGAAGTAAGAGATAAAAGGAGAAATTCCATGTAAAGTAACAATATAAAAAACTCAGGAGTCTGCTAGCCAAGATACACGTGGGAACTATATGAATACAATTCCAAAACTTTTTTTTTTTCACAAATCCAAATAATTGCAGAGATATTAATTGTTCATGTTTAGCCCAAGGCAGTATAATGAAAGTGGCAATACTACCTACACTAATTTGCTTATCCTATGAGAGTGCAAAAGGATTACTTTATAGACACAGAAAAATAATAAAATTCATTTAATAAACAAAAAGCCAATAAAAGAGGAAGGCATCCTAGCAGTACTAGATTTCAAAATATACCTCAAGGCTATTAATTATCAAAACAATTTAGTACTGGTTGAAAAATAGTAGTTGGTCATTGGAGCATATTGGTACAGTAGAAATATATGGAAAAATGCTCTAAATCAGAGGTAGCCAAACCATAGCACCAGAATTGGCCCTCTGCCTATTTTGTATGGCACCTGAAATAAGAATTGTTTTTTTCATTTTTAAGTACAATATTTACTTTAAAAAAATAATAATAAGCATTTTTATTTAAAGTTTTGAATTCCAATTTTATCCCTACCTCCCCTGCACCCTCCCTGAGTAAGCAATCAGATATAGGTTATACATGTGCAATTATGTAAAATATTTCCATATTAATCATTTTGTATAAAAAAAACTTGAATAAAAGAAAAATGAAAGTGAAAAATAGCAGCCTCAGTCTGTATTCAGTCAACATCAATTCTTTCTTTGGAGCTGGATAGTATGTTTCATTGTTAGTTCTTTGCGATTGTCTTAGATATTGTATTGCTGAGAATAGTTAAGTCATTCACGTGTCTTCATCAAATACTATTGTTGTCACTGTATATAGTGTTTTCTTGGTTCTTCTCACTTCATTATATATCAGTTCATACAAGTCTTTCAAGGCCTTTCTGAAATCATCCTGCTTGTAATTTCTTGTAACACAATAATATTCCACCATCATCATATACCACAGCTTATTTAGCCATTCCCCAATTGATAGGCATTCCTTTGATTTCCAATTCTTAGCCACCACAAAAAGAGCTGCTATCAATATTTTTGTACAAATAGGTCTTTTTCTCTTTTTGGGATGTCTTTGGGTCAAAGGGTATGCACAGTTCTTTGGCCCTTTGGGCATAGTTCCAAATGGTTCTCCAGAATGGTTGGATCCACAATAAAACTATTTTAAAATGTAGCGTTCTAAATGGTAGGGTCCTACAAAAAATGGCCTGCAAGTCATACTTTACTGGTCCTTTCCCCCTTCTAATTACTAATCATTAGAGAAATGTAGATTTAAAACATCTCAGATTAAATTGTAGATTAAAACAACCACCTCACACCTATCAGATTGGCAAAGTTGACAAAAAAAGAAACTGATAAACTGGAGTGACTGTGAGAAAACAGTACAATAATATTTAGTTAGTAGAGCTGTGAACTGAACAGGGCCTCCCTAAAGTCCTTTGGAATTATGTGCAAAAAGCTATTAAAATGTTCAAACTTTTTAGTTCAGGGAGACTGCTACTAGGTCTAAACCCCTAAGACATCAAAGAAAAAAGGAAAAGGACCCATTTATAAAAATATTTATAGCAACTCTGTGATACCAAAGAATTGGAAACTGAGGGGATACTCATCAGGTATGGTTGAACAAGTATACGAATGCGATAAAATGCTCAAAAAGTTGAGAAATATGGGAACATTTGTATGAATTGATGCAAAATGAAATCTACAGATCCAGGAGAACAATTCAAATAATAACAATAATGCAGGGACAATCAACTTTGAAAGTCTTAGGAACTGTCACACAACAGTGACCAAACGGTTCATGATAAAACATGCTATTCATCTCTTGACAGAGGATTGATGGGCTTAGAGTGCAGATTGAGACTTATTTTCTGAGACTTGACCAATTTGGTAATTTGTTTTGCTTGACTATGTGTGTTTGTACTAGGATTTTTTTTTCTTGCTTTCTCATTGGGAGGTTAGGAAAGATGGCAAGGAGAGAAGGTGGATTTTTTCCCCCTTCCTTTGTGAATTTTTTTAAAAAGAAGTATTGTACCTAATTTGATGTTTCTTCTGACCATGGGGATTAATGGTTGTACTTTTGTTCCCTCTGTTTGAATTTAGGAATTGCTGAGGTTTCCCAAACTTCATGATGCCATAGTTGAAGTAGTTACTTGTCTTCTTCGTAAGAGGTTACCAGTTACAAATGAAATGGTGAGCTATTATTTTACTAATTTTGTTTAGTGGTATTTTAATTTTTTTATTTTTTTACATATAAGGTATTTTATTTTTTCCGTTACATGTAAAGATAGTTCTCAACTTTTGTTTATACAAGCTTTACAATTTCAGATTTTTCTCCCTCCCTCCCCTAGATAGCAGGTAATCTGATATAGGTTATATCTATATATCTATATGCATATAGATATATAGATATAGATCTATACACACATATATACACATAATAACATTAATCCTATTTCTGCATTAATCCTGTTATAAGAGAAAAAATCAGAGCAGTAATGCAAAACCTCAAAATAGAAAAAAAAAAAACAGCAGCACCCAAAACAAAAGAAATAGTATGGTTCAATCAGCATCTATACTCCACAGTTCTTTTTTTTTTTTTTCCTTGGATTTGGAGATCCTCTTCTATCATGAGTTCCCTGGAACTCTTCTGTACCATTGCATTGGTGAAAAGAATATAGTCCATCACAGTAGGTCAACACTCAATGTTGATGATACTGTGTACAATGTTCTTCTGGTTCTGCTCATCTCACTCATCATCAGCTCACCCTCCAGGTTTCTCTGAACTCTTCCTGCTCATCATTTCTTACAGCACAATAGTATTCCATTGTATTCATATACCACAACTTGTCCAGCCATTCCCCAATTGATGGGCACCCCCCTCAACTTCCAATTCCTTGCTATAGTAGTATTTTTAAAGATCTTTTTTGAATGGTTATCTTGCAAAATATTTTATTTGCAATAAAAAATTTAGTTTGGACTAGTGCTTTCAATTGCTAACAAATCAAAATCAAGAGTTTAAAGCTTAATATAAACAAAGATGATCAAAGACTGATTTAATTTTTTTCTTTTCAAATTATAATCTTATTAGCCTAAAAATAAAGTTTCTCATGAGAACTAAGGTCTTATTAAACAATGTGAGTGTCAGCAATACTGCTTTACAAAGTCCTATTTATCTAATGAAAAATATTCAGTTTTAAACTGTGTTTTTAATAAATTAAATGCTTGGTATCAAATGGTAGCCATTTCTAGGCTAGGCAGAGGGGAGGAGAGAGGAAGAAAAAAATTTAATTTACATAATAATTTTGTTGTATATTTGAAGGGAATAGCAAGTTGTGTGTAGTAGATTTGCAGTTTCTTGTGCAACCATCCTTTTATTATATTATGTTACAGAAATGCTTATTTTATTCCATAAATTAAAAATAAAATTAAAAAAAAGAAAAATAAATAAATTAAATGCTTGGAAATCAAAGAAATGCTCATCAATTGGGGAATAGCTAAACAAGCTGTGGTGTATGATGATGATGATGAAATATTATTGTGCTATAAGAAATGTCAAGCCAGGATGATTTCAGAAAGGCCTGGAAAGACTTGTTTGAGCTGTTGTATAGTGAAGTGAACTGAACCAGGAGAACACTGTGCACAGTGACAGCAATATTGTTTGATGAAGAACTATAAATGACTTAACTGTTTTCAGCAATACAATGATGCAAGACAATCCCAAAGGACTAATGATGAAGCATACTATCCACCTCCAAAGAAAGAACTGATATTGATTGAACACAGACTGAAGCATCCTATTTTTCACTTTCATTTTTTTAAATTCAAGTTTTCTTATACAAAATGACTAATATGGTAATGTTTTACATAATTGCACATGTATAACATATCTTATTGCTTACTGCCTCAGGAAGAGGGGAGGGGAGGGAGGCAAGGAGTGATAAAATTTGGAACTCAAAACTACAAATAAAAATGTTTATTATTTTAAAAAAAGAAATGTCTTAGCAAGTAAATGTTAGAACCAAGACTTGAAGATTTCCTAACTCCAAGTCCAGCAGTACCACAGACCATGATACATCATCAATTTTACTCACTTTACTCTCTTGACCCTGTTTGGTATATATTCCTGTTATGTCATTGAGATTTTAAACAAAAGATAAATGTTGCAATTAAATACATTCAGCCAGATGTAAGTGAAATGTTTGTTTTTTTATTTACACATTATTATAATTGTTGAATTCAGCAGAATTTGGACTAGAATAGTGTGACAAGTTTTTTTTTGTTAATAGTAATAAATTTATTTAGAATTTTCCCCAAGTTACATGTAAAAACAAATTTTCATGTTGATTTTTTAAAACTTTGTGTTCAAAATTCTCTTCTTCCTGGCCTCCTCACCCTTCCCTAAGAAATCAAGCAAGTCAGTATAGGTTATACATGTGCATTCATGCAAAATATCTCCACATTAGTCAGGTTGTGAAAGAAAACAGTTCCTCTTTAGAAAGAGGAACTAACAAAAAAATTATACTTCAATCTATATTCAGATACCATCAGTTCTTTTTCTGTAGAGGGGTTGCATTTTTCATAAGTCCTTCTGATAGCATCCTGCTTATCATTTCTTTCACAGTTACTATTGCTAACTGTATTACCCTCCCCTTGATATTTACTCTATTTCCTATCTTCTTTCACCCTATCCCTCCTCAAAAGTGTTTTGCTTTTTACTGCCCCCTCCCACAATCTGCCCTCCCTTCCTTCTCCTTCCCCTCCCACTTTCCTGCAAGGCAAGATATATTACTATACCCATTTGAGTGTGTATGTTGAGTCAGTTCTGATGAGAGTAAGGCTCACTCACTCCCCTGCTCCTTCCCCTCTAATCCATAAACTTTTTCTTGTTTCTTTTACGTGAACTACTTTACCCCATTCCACCTCTCCCTTTCCCTTTCTTCCAGTGCATGTGAGGAAAGTTTTAATATCAAAATTGTATATGCTGTGGAGCATAGATATTGGGGTTTTTAAAAAATAGAACTCCATATTTTTCAACCTTCAAACAATGCAAGAGCTGACTTCCATGATGTTAATTTCATTAATAAGTGTAAATGATCAGTGACGGTTTAGTGATTCAGATTAAATTAGGTCCACTCATTGCAGCAGTTGGAATGACAACTCCTTGAGTCCAAGGAATTTTAAAATTAGGAGTCTTGCTAAGTTTCTCTTGCATATTTCAGTTCTTTATTTGGTAGCATCTCTCTAAATTGGTGATTATATGGTAAACCTCTGACCACACTAGAGAGGAGAAAAGGAAACCCATGTCCAAACCTTATGTGTCAAAAAAAGATAAAAAAAAAATAAACATTTGTATTTATAGTTTTGAGTTTCAAATTTTATCCCTCCTTCCCTCTCCTATCTCCCCTCCCTGAGGCAGTGAGAAATCAGATATAGGTCATACATGTACAATTATATAAACCATTACCATATTAGTCATTTTGTTCAAGAAAATTTGAATAAAAGAAAAGAATGAAAGTGAAAAATAGCATGCTTCAGTCTTTGTTCAGTCAATATCAACTCTTTCTCTGGAGGTGGATAACATGCCTCATTATTAGTCCTTTGGAATTGTCTTGCATTATTGTATTGCTGAGAATACTTAAGTCATTCACAATTCTTCATCAAACAATATTGCTGTCTCTGTGCACAATGTTCTCTTGGTTCTGCTCACTTCACTATACATCAGTTCATACAAGTCTTTCCAGGCCTTTCTGAAATCATCCTGCTTGTCATTTCCTATAGCACAGTAATATTCCATATGACGGTGGTCATATACCATAGCTTGTTTAGCCATTCCTGAATTGATGGGCATTCCTTTGATTTCCAATTCTTAGAAACCACAAAAAGAGCTGCTATAAATATTTTGTACAAATAGGTTTTTTTCTCTTTTGGGGGATGTCTTTGGGATATAAACCTAGCAGTGGTATTGCTGGATCAAAGGGTATGCACAGTTCTCTAGCCCTTTGGACATAGTTCTAAGTGGCTCTCCAGAATGGATGGATCATTTCACAACTCCACCAACAGCTTTCTCACATCCCCTCCAACATCCAATATTTTCCTTTTTTGTTATATTTGCCACTCTGATAGGTGTGAGGTGATATCTCAGTTGTTTTAATTTGCATTTCTCTGATCAGTAATACTCTAGAGCACTTTTTTCATATGGTTATAGACAGCTTTGATTTCTTTGCACACTGCATGTTCATATCCTTTGACCATTTATCAATTGGGGAATGACTTGTATTTTTATAAATTTGACTCAGTTCTCTATTTATTTGAGAAATGAAGCCTTTATCAGAGATACTTGTTTCAAAAATTATTTCCCGGTTTTCTGCTTTCTTGGTTACATTAGTTTTGTTTGTACAAAACTTTTTAGTTTTATATAATCAATACTATTTATCTTACATTTTGTTTTGCTCTCTATATCTCCTCAAAAAGAGATTTATTGCAAGATATACTTTAGCTAGAGATGAAAATAGGATCCTTCAGACTGTCAAGATTGGTGTGATGTTGCAACTCTAAAGATGGCTTCCTACCTTTCCTTTTTTTTGTATAGGAAAGGGCCTATCTCTGTGTGCTAGAGATACGCCTTCCTTTTTGGAAGGGTTCCTTGACAGTTTATTGAGGAGGGATTATACTATCTATTCCTTCTGCTTCTGTAGCCAAATTTTGGGACATTCAAGTGGTTAGGTTGATGTGACTATGGAACCAGAATATTTCCTTGCCATATGAATGATCCTAGCAGTAATTCAAGTTCAATGAAGTCATTTGAGCCCTGACAGACACTTACCTATTAAGTTAGGACTAGAGACCAGAATCGTGATTTCTTTGGTTAATGGGAATTCCCAGGTGAGGAAACTCCCTCTACCACCTTTTCTGCATCTTATAATCTTAGAGAATTGCCTAGTGCCCAGGGTCATGCAGCCAGTATGTCTCAAAGGCACATAACTGATCCTAGGTTTTCCTGTCTTCAGAAGCTGACTGTGTCATGCTTTCAGTCATATATGAAGTTGGGAAGGAGGGGGAACCTCAGTTGGTTTTAGGTGTGAAAGCAAAAAACAACAGGTATAGAATGCATGCAAAGAGATGGGCAAAACTACCAGAGAGTTCTATCTTTTCAGTTATCTGCAATGCCAGGAAAGTGGCCTTGGCTTAGTCTTTTTTTTTTTTAATTTTTATTTATTAATTTATTTAGGTTTTCAACCTTTGTTTAGATAAGATTTCCAATTTCAAATTCTTTCTCCCTCTCTCCCTTCCCTGCCCCCCTCCGCTAGACAGCAGACAGTCTGACATATAACATTAAATATATTTCTGCATTAGCCATGTCATACAAGAAGAATCGGAGCAAAAAGGAAAACAGCAGCACCAAAACCAAGAGACAGTATGGTCCAATCAGCGTCCATACTCCACAGCTTCCTTTTCTTTTTTTTTTTTTCTTGGATTTGGAGAGCCCCCGACATCATGAGTCCCCTGGAACTCTCCTGGACCATTGGATTGGTGACAAGAATCTAGTCCATCACAGTTGATCAACACACAATGTTGATGATACTGTGCACAATGTTCTCCCAGCTCTGCTCATCTCACTCATCATTAGCCCATGTAAGACCCTCCAGGCCCCTCTGAACTCCACCCCCTCATCACCTCCTACAGCACAATACTATGCCATCACATTCATAGACCAAAACTTGTCCAGCCATTCCCCAACCTATGGGCATCCCCCCCAACTTCCAATTCCCTGCCACCACAAAAAGCGCAGCCATAAATATTTTTGCACATGTGGGTCCACATTCCCCCCTCCATGATCTCCCTGGGAAAAAGACCCAAAAGTGATATTGCTGGGTCAAAGGGTATGCACAGCTTTACAGCCCCCTGGGCATAATTCCAAATTACTCTCCAGAATGGCCGGATCAGTTCACAGCTCCACCAACAATGCATTAGTGTTCCAATTTTTCCACAGCTTCTCCAACATTTATTATTTTCCTTTTTTGTCATTTTAGCCAATCTGATAGGTGTCAGGTGGTACCTCAGAGTTGTTTTAATTTACATCTCTCTAATCTGATTTAGAGTATTTTTTTCATATGGCAATAGATAGTTTTGATTTCTTCATCAGAAAACTGCCTGTTCATATCCTTTGACCATTTCTCAATTGGGGAATGACTTGGATTCTTATACATTTGATTTAGTTCCCTATATATTTTAGAAATGAGGCCTTTATCAGAAGTACTGGCCTCAAAAATTGTTTCCCAGCTTTCTGCCTCCCTTCTAATTTTAGATGCACTGCTTCTGTTTGTACAAAAACTTTTTAATGTAATCAAAATCATCCATTTTGCATTTCATAATATTCTCTGTCTCTTGTTTGGTTATAAACTTTTCTCCTTTCCAAAGATCTGAAAGGTAGACTATTCCTTCCTCTCCTAATTTACCTATGCAATCACCTCTTATGTCTAAATCATGTACCCATTTTGACCTTATTTTAGTATAAGGTGTAACATGTTGGTCTATGCCTAATTTCTGCCATACTATCTTCCAGTTTTCCCAGTAGTTTTTGTCAAATACTGAGTTCCTGTCCCAGAAGCTGGAGTCTTTGGGTTTATCAAACACTACATTACTAATGTCATTTACTACTGTGTGTCTCTTGTGCCTAGCCTATTACATTGATCCTCCACTCTGTTTCTTAGCCAGTACCAGATATAGTTTTGATGACTGCTGCTTTATAGTAAAGCTCCAGATTTGGTACAGCTAACGCATTATTTCCCTTGATATTCTTGACTTTTTGTTTTTCCAGATGAATTTTGTTATTATTTTTTCTAGCTCTATAAAATAATTTTTAGGTAGTCTGATTGGTATGGCACTGAATAAGTAAATTAATTTAGGTAGAATTATCATTTTTACTACATTAGCTCTGCCTATCCATGAGCAATTGATATCTTTCCAATTATTTAGATCTGATTTGATTTGTGTGAAAAGTGTTTGGTAATTGTGTTCATAGAGTTCCTGGGTTTGTCTTTGCAAGTAGACTCCCAAGTATTTTATATTATCTACCGTTACTTTAAATGGAATTTCTCTTTCTATCTCTTGCTGCTGGACTTTGTTGGTCATGTATAGAAATGCTGATGATTTCTGTGGATTTATTTTATATCCTGCTACTTTGCTAAAGTTGTTAATTGTTTCAAGTAATTTTTGAGTTGATTCTCTAGGATTCTCTAAGTATACCATCATATCATCTGCAAAGAGTGATAGTTTTATTTCCTCCTTGCCTATTCTAATTCCTTTAATCCTTTTTTTTCTCTCATTGGTAAAGCTAACATTTCTAGTGGAATATTAAATAATAGGGGTGATAATGGACATCCCTGTTTCACCCCGATCTTATTGGGAAGGCTTCCATTACATACAATGCTTGCTGATGGTTTTAGGTAGATACTGCTTATGGTTTTAAGGAAAGCTCCACCTGTTCCTAAACTCTCTAGTGTTTTTATTAGGAATGGGTGCTGTACTTTGTCAAAAGCTTTCTCTGCATCTATTGAGATAATCATATGATTTTGGTTAGTTTTCTTATTGATGTGGTTTATTATATTAATAGTTTTCCTAATGTTGAACCAGCCCTGCATTCCTGGTATAAATCCCACCTGGTCATAGTATATTATCCTGGTGATCACTTGCTGTAATCTCCTTGCTAATATCTTATTTAAGATTTTTGCATCAATATTCATTAGGGAAATTGGTCTATAATTTTCTTTCTCTGTTTTTGCTCTGCCTGGTTTTGGTATCACCACCATATTTGTGTCATAAAACGAATTTGGTAGAACTCCTTCTTCACCTATTTTTCCAAATAATTTGTATAATATTGGAATTAATTGTTCTTTAAATGTTTGGTAAAATTCACCTGTAAACCCATCTGGCCCTGGGGATTTTTTCTTAGGGAGTTCAGTAATGGCTTGTTCAATTTCTTTTTCTAATATGGGCTTATTTAAGGATTTTATTTCCTCTTCAGTTAACCTGGGCAGTTTGTATTTTTGTAAATATTTATCCATTTCATTTAGATTGTCAAATTTATTGGCATACAGTTGGGCAAAATTATTCCTAATTATTGATTTAATTTCCACTTCATTGGTGGTAACATCACCCTTTTCATTTTTGATACTGGTAATTTGGTTTTCTTCTTTCTTTTTTTTTAATCAAATTGACCAATATTTTATTGGTTTTTTTCATAAAACCAGTTCTTAGTTTTATTGATTAATTCTATAGTTTTCTTGCTTTAAGTTTTATTAATTTCTCCTTTAATTTTCAGGATCTCTATTTTAGTATCTAATTGGGGATTTCTAATTTGTTCTTTTTCTAGCTTTCTAAGTTGCACGCCCAATTCATTGATCTCCTCTTTCTCTTTTTTATTCATGTAAGCAGTTAGAGCTATAAATTTTCCCCTAAGCACTGCTTTGGCTGCATCCCATAGATTTTGGTATGTTGTCTCATTATTGTTATTCTCTTGGATAAAGTTATTGATTGTTTCTATGATTTGTTGTTTGACCCATTCATTCTTTAGAATGAAATTATTTCGTTTCCAATTGATTTTCATTCTACTTTTCCCTGGCTCTTTCTTACATGTAATTTTTATTGCATCATGATCTGAGAAGGATGCATTTACTATTTCTGCCTTTCTACATTTGACCATCATGTTTTTGTGCCCTAATACATGGTCAATTTTTGAAAATGTGCCATGTACTGCTGAAAAAAGGTATATTCCTTTCTATCCCCATTCAATTTTCTCCAGACATCTGTCATGTCTAACTTTTCTAGTATTCTATTCACCTCTTTCACTTGTTTCTTATTTATTTTTTGGCTAGATTTATCTAATTCTGAGAGGGGGAGATTCAGATCCCCCACTAGTATAGTATTGCTGTCTAATTCCTCTTGTAACTCATTTAACTTCTCCTCTAAGAATTTGGATGCTATACCACTTGGCACATACATATTTAATATTGATATTACTTCATTATCTATAATACCTTTTAGCAAGATGTAGTTTCCTTATCTCTTTTAATGAGATCTATTTTTGCCTGTGCTTTGTCTGAGATAAGGATTGCTACCCCTGCTTTTTTTACTTTAGCTGAAGCATAATATATTCTGCTCCAGCCTTTTACCTTTATTCTGTGTGTTTCTCTCTGCTTCAAATGTGTTTCTTGTAAATAGCATATTGTAGGATTCTGGTTTTTAATCCACTCTGCAATTCACTTCCATTTTATAGCAGAGTTCATCCCATTCACATTCACAGTTATTATTACTGTCTATTCCCCTGTATTCTATCTGCCCCCCTTTGTACTTTTTACCCCTTCTTTCACCCTATTCCTCCTCACCAAAGTTTTGCTTCTTACCCGTGCCTCCCCCAATCTGTCCTCCCTTTTTATCATCCCCCTCCCTTTTCTTTACCCTTTTCTCCCTTGCTTTTGCCCTCCCTTCTATCACTGCCCCCCCTTTCCCTTGCCCTTTTACTTTGCTAAAGAATGAGCTAAGTTTCTTTATCCCAATGAACATATATGTTATTTCTTCTTTGAATCAAATCTGGTGAGAGTAGGGTTGAAACAATGTTCACCCCTCCCTTCTTTTCCTCTATTGTAATAGGTTTTTTTTTTTACCTCTTCATATGATGTAATTCACCCCATTCTACCTCCCCTTTCCTCTTCTCCCCATAGACTCCCTTTCTATTTTTTTTTTTTCGTGGCAATGGGGGTTAAGTGAAAGTGTCAAGTGTCTGAGGCTGGATTTTAACTCAGGTACTCTTGAATCCAGGGCCGGTGCTTTATCCACTGCGCCATCTAGCTGCCCTCTAGACTCCCTTTCTAACCCCTTACTTTTCTTTGTATCATTACATCAAAGACAATTTATATTTATACCCTCTGTGTATAGTCCTTCTGTCTGCCCAAATACATTTACAGTTTTCAAGAGTTATAAATATTATCTTCCTGTGTAGGGATGTAAACAGTTTAACCTAATTGAGTAACTTTTTTCCCCTCTGTTTACCTTTTTAAACATCTCTTGAGTCTTGTATGTTAAGATCGAATTTTCTATTCAGTTCTGGTCTTTTCCTCAGGAAACCTTGACAGTCTCCAATGTCATTGAATGTCCATCTTTTCCCCTGAAAGAGAATGCACATTTTTGCTGGGTAATAAATTCTTGGCTGTAATTCAAGCTCCTTTGCCTTCTGGAATATCCTATTCCAAGCCTTGCGGTCCTTTAATGTTGAAGCTGCCAGGTCCTGAGCAATACTGACTGTGGCTCCATGATATTTAAATTCCTTCTTTCTGGCTGCTTGGAGTATTTTCTCCTTCACCTGATAATTCTGGAATTTGGCTACAATATTCCTTGGGGTTTTCCTTTTGGGGTCTCTTTCAAGGAAGTGATTGGTAGATTCTTTCAATGATGATTTCATCCTCTGATTCTATAATATCAGGGCAGTTCTCCTTAATAATTTCCTGGAATATGGTGTCTAAACTCTTTCTGATCATGGCTTTCTGGCAGTCCAATGATTCTCAAATTGTCTCTCCTGGATCTGTTTTCCAGATCAGTTGTCTTTCCAATGAGGTATTTCACATTTTCTTCTATTTTTTTCATTCTTTTGATTCTGCTTGACTGATTCCTGATGTCTCATGGATTCATTATCTTCCAACTGTCCAATTTTAATTTTTTTTCTGCTAACAGTATTTTTTTTCCAGTTACATGTAAAGATAGTTCTCAACTTTTATTTATACAAGCTTTCCAATTTCAGATTTTTCTCCCTCCCCTAGACAGCAGGCAATCTGATATAGGTTATATCTATATACACACACACAGACACACACACACACATATATATAAAATAACATTAAACATTTCTGCATTAGTCATGTTATAAGAGAAAAATCAGAGCAATGACGAAAAACCTCAAAATAGAAAAACAACAGCACCAAAACCAAAAGAAATAGTATGGTTCAATCAGCATCTATACTCCAAAGTTCTTTTTTTTTTTTTCCTGGATTTGGAGATCCTCTTCCATCATGAGGCCCCTGGAACTCTTCTGTACCATTGCATTGGTGAGAAGGTTCTAGTCCATTACAGTAGATCAACACATAATGTTGATGTTACTATGTACAATGTTCTTCTGGTTCTGCTCATCTCACTCCTCATCAGCCCATGCAAGACCCTCCAGGTTTCTCTGAACTCCTCCCGCTCATTGTTTCTTACAGCATGATAGTATTCCATTACATTCATATACCACAACTTGTCCAGCCATTCCCCAATTGATGGGCATCCCCTCGACTTCCAATTCCTTGCCACCACATAAAGAGCAGCTATACAATTTTAATTTTTAAGGCATTGTTTTCTTCAATGAGATTATGCACCTTTTTTTCCATTTGGCCAGATGAATTTTTTAAGGAATTGTTTTCTTCAGTCAATCTTTGTGCTTCCTTTTCCAAACTGCTGATTCTTTTTTCATAATTTTCTTGTTTTGCTTTCATTTCTCTCCCCATTTTTTTCCCTACCTCTCTTAATTGACTTTGGAAATCTTTTTTGAGCTCTCTTCCCATTTTTTCTTCTACCTCTCTCAGTTGATTTTTTAAATCCTTTTTGAGCTCTTCCAGGAGGCTTTTTGTTCTTGAGACCAATTAAACTTTCCTCTTGAGACTTCACATGTAGGCAATTGGAAAGTACTGTCCTCATCTGAGTTTGTGTTTGCCTCTTCCCTATTGATACAGAAGCTTTCAATGGCGAGGGCTCTTTTTTGCTTCTTACTCATATTGAAGCTTATTCATTCATTCATTCATTTATTTATTTATTTGGTTGAGGTCTGCTCTGGGGGCACCAGGGTCCCTGTTTTGAGCTTTTTGTGCTGGGGTATAGGGACTGTGTCCCCGGCTTTTTACACTGAAGCCTCTATGGTGTGTGGATTTCCCCTGCCCTGGACTTCCTGTCTGAGTGTGCTGGGATCAGTGGGCCTAGTCGCACCTATCCTGTCCATGGCCCTCCAGCTGGCAACCTTCCCTCTCGGCTGGTGCAGGTGGGTTTTGCCACTGTCCTGCTGTGCCACCAGCTTGTTGAGCCAGGATCCAGGGACCTCAGTTGCTCGGCTGTGGCCCACAGCTTCCTGCTGACTTGCCCCAACCCCCTTGGTGTCGCGCTGCCGCCCTGTGCTGTGCCTCCCTTTTGCCCGCGTCAGACTGACCTTTCCTGAAGTCTTCTAAATTATCTCTGGTGGGAAGACTGTGTCTCTCTGTCTCTTTGCAGGTTCTGTAGTTTCAGAATCTGTCCAGAGGCTTGATTTAATGTTCTTTTTCAGGGAACAGAAGGAGAGCTCAGGCAGCTTGCTAATTCCTCTCTGCCATCTTGGCTCCACCTGGCTTAGTCTTTAAAGTACTCACTTTAAAGTACTTACTTCAAAAACCTGATAGCAGTTCTTAGGGAGTTTTTTTTTTTTCCTGTAAGATTCTTTATATATGAAATGCTTACTCAGATTACATAGCAAAGAATTAAACTTTCAATACATAAAGATGCTAACAAAGTTTTATTTATATTTATGTTGTTCTTCAGTCATTTTTCAGTCATGTCCTACTCTTCCTGACCTGATTTAGGATTTTCTTGGCAAAGATAATGGAGTGGTTTGCCATTTTCTTCTCCAGCTCATTTTACAGATGAGGAACTTGAGGCAAATAAAGTTAAGTGACTTACTCAGGATCACATAGCTAGGGAGTGTCTGAGGCCAGATTTGAACTTACTTCTTCCTGACTCCAGGTCTGGTACTCTATATACTGTGCCTTAGTCATCCCTTTTACATTTATAGTATAAGGAATTAATTGTGATTTGGGATTTTCATAACCCTATCTTTGCTTTATTTTCATCAGACTGAAAAAAATGTAAGCTTGGGTGTGTACTTTGAGAGATAATTGAACAAACAAGAGGAACTCTGACCACAGGGAACATTTATTGAAACAATGTAACTAAGCCTGGCTTCCCCACGCCCACATGAGTCTGGCCAGATTATAATGGGGACAGTGCATGTGGGTGTGCTGAACCAGTTGGAGACTCAGCATGGCTAAGAACCGTCCTTCCCCTTCCTGTGGGAGTTACAGTGAGAGATAAAGTTGAGAGGGAGTTAGAGGGGTTAGATTAGTGGAAATCCAGAAGTTCAACAGCTAAAGAAGTAAAAGTATCCAGAGATGGGACAGCTAGATGGTGCAGTGGATAGAGCACTGGCCCTGGAGTCAGGAGGACCTAAGTTCAAATCTGGCCTCAGACACTTAACACTTACTGGCTGTGTGACCCTGGGCTTAACCCCAATTGCCTCACCAAAAAAAAAAAAAGTATCCAGAGACAACCAGAAACCAGAATCCAAATTCTCTGATGGCATCTTAACACTCAATGAAGACAAGATTTCAAAGATTTTAAATGAACATCTGGGTATTGTTTGGGATTATTGCATATATTACAAGTATATCCTGAGTTATGCAGCATGACTCTCATTTTTACCATCATATTGTCTTTGGTGAAATTAAGATGAGATTTATGAATTATGGAAACTTACCATTTTGGAGATTAATTGCTCTTACACTGAGCTTAACAGAGATAGCTCAACTCCACGATGCAGGCCCTAAAGAGGATATATGTACATCAGGAGGAGAGACAGGTACACATAAGATGCCCTGATGGAGGCTGAGAGAACAGCCATTCAGAGAAACCTGGAGGTGGGATTCCCTTAGTCCAAATACATTCAGGAAGTCCATAGTTTGCTGATGATAGCGGCTATGTAGAGTCCAGTTTCTTCCTCTCTCCCTCCTAAAATGGTCTGGTGTCATGAAAACCCCAAATCACAATTAATTCCTTACAATAGCTATGTATAAAAAGTATTTGTGCATGCTTTGTAGCAAGAAATATTTATCCATTTGCATTCTTCAGAGTAAGGAAGTGAGGCACTTGCCATTACAAAATTCTAAGAAGTAAAATCATATCCTTGTACATATAATAAACAAGTATGGAACTAAAGAGAAAACATTATGGAAAACATTGTAGCTGTACTGCCAACAAATATGTTGTCCTTTAAAAATTATAATTTTCTCTGACAGAAATTTGATTAATTTGTAATAAAAGTTATCTCCAAAATATTGCTATCTATATTTCAGTCAAAAATTTTTTGTTATTATTTAGCAGATTTTATAAGCAGTAATTTCTCAAAAAAAATTCATTCTTGCAGAATGAATACCCTAACTTTATTTTTTTTCCTTAGGTTCATAACTTAGTTGCAATTGAATTGGCCTATATCAACACTAAACATCCAGACTTTGCTGATGCCTGTGGGCTTATGAACAATAATATAGAGGTAAAACAAATTAATTTTGTTGGTTCTTGTTGAATTTATTTCAAAGAAATTAATTTTGAACTTGATAGTATTGGGAAGTTGAATTAAAATTGAATTTAAGATAGGAGAAATGGAATATTTTTACAGTGTTGAAAGACTAGACTGCACAGCTCCAACTATTCCAGAAACTGGCATTGTACAAGATATTTGGACTGATGTGCATTTCTCTAGAGGATGTGCTTTGTCTTACCTGGGTTATAATCAGCTTTCTGTGAAACCAGTTCCTCTTTTGAATAAGGATAGGGGATTTGGCCTTTGGTACTCTATCTCTTGTATTTTGCACTTCGAATTTTCCCTGATTCCTAAATCCCCACTGAAGATCCTAAGCTCTTTGTACTTACTTGGTTCCACATGTTAAGTTGTAACCCAAACCCTAAGACTGCAAATCATCTTACCTCTCACTTCCTCTTTTATATATGGACGATAAGAGCATGTTTACAGGCTTATGTAAAAGAAAAAGAATATACAATTTCAAAATCGGAATTAAAAGTATACAGTATATAAAATAAAATTTGCTTAGATGGTTGTAAGCTTTTAAAACTATCCATAGGGGCAGCTAGATGGCGCAGTAGTTAAAGCACTGGTCCTGGATTCAGGAGTACCTGAGTTCAAATCCGGCCTCAGACACTTGACACTTACTAGCTGTGTGACCTTGGGCAAGTCACTTAACCCCCATTGCCTGCAAAAAACAAAACAAAAAAAACCTATCCATAACTGGCTGTTTTGTGTCCCCACCCGGGCTTTAAAATATCAACCTCTGCATGTTTTTCCATTGGTCCCTGAATCACCTCTTCAGGACATGCCTTAGCCCGATTTGTGGTCTTCTTTGTACCTATTCCTTTTGACCTAGGTTCATTTCTTGATGGGCTTAAGCTTCCAGAATTCACAAAACCCCACCATGGTCCTTACAGCACATTTGAAAAGTTTTAAAATCTTTCTTTTAAATGTTTTTCTCATTGGATAATGCACAAAAGAGGGGGAGAACTTTCTTAGTTTACCCAGTTTCTTAGTAACTGAGCAGAGCACTGTCAGAGCTAGTGGTAAAGTGGAAGGCATACCTGCTTTCCTTGGGCAGTCTCTCAAAGCATACCTGTTTTCTGTTGTTCATGACTAGTCAGTCAGAAGAAATATAAAAAGCTATACAAGTCCTTGAATTGATCCAAGACTGTTGGAAAGAGGAATGTCTCCAAACCATTTTCCTAGATAATTAAGTGCTAAGGGATAGTAGACATCATCTAGTTCAGTCCTTGCAGTACTGAGCACAGTTTCGGCACATAATAGACCTTAATAAATGCTTATTGATTGAGCGCTAATGAGAATAAAGCATTCTTTACAAGTTTTCCTGTCATAGAACAACTGATTATATATAAGCCTTATTCATTAGGCTATACTACTGTACCTTTTTAAAATGTATGAATGCGGGCGCCTAGGTGGCGCAGTGGATAAAGCACCGGCCCTGGATTCGGGAGTACCTGAGTTCAAATCCGGCCTCAGACATTTGACACTTACTAGCTGTGTGACCCTGGGCAAGTCACTTAACCCCCATTGCCCTGCAAAACAAAAAAACAAAACAAAAAAACCCAAACAAACAAAAAAATAAAATGTATGAATGCTTTAAATGAAATACCCACTAAATTAAGACTTTCATTTGTAAGACAATTTGTCTTCATTTTACTTTAAACATATTTGTAGCTGTTAAGATCCTCAAAACAAAGCATTTGATATTTGAAATCCTACCTGTTAAGAGATTTGGTTTTAATACTTGGTTCCAAATCATGATACTGCCTTGCTACTGTAATTACTGAAGTTTACAATTAAATTATCAACTGAAAAATGGTCAGTTTTTCAAAGATTGTCTTCTTAAACCATCCTGATTATGTCACCATACTAAGTGTTAGTTCCTGACACTATTGTTATTTTCCTGGGAAGTAGCCAAAGGAAACAGTTTTTAAGAATCTTATCATGGGGCAGCTAGGTGGCGCAGTGGATAAAGCACTGGCCTTGGATTCAGGAGGACCTGAGTTCACATGCAGCTGCAGACACTCAACTAGCTGTGTGACCCTGGGCAAGTCACTTAACCCTCATTGCCCTGCAAAAAATAAAAAATAATCTTATCATTCAGTACCACTTGAAAGAGATTTGATTTTTAAAATGTTTCCAGTCTTAACATTACGAGTCTCAGTCATCATCAACTCTTAGTAGCAGCATTTCTAAGACTGCACAACTTAGCCATCTCTTGCTTCTTCATGTCAAAGGCTGGGAGAATATGGTTAGTTGAAGTGTGGGGATTTTTAGATGCTTGGATGGCTCATACTTTTTTGGCGATCAACTAAAGATCAATCAGTCAGATCAGTTATTTAGAAAGCCTGCTAGGAATCCAGTGCTGTTAACAAGGTGCCAGTCCTCCTCCCCTTTACCTGTCTGTCCTCTCAGGTGATGGTGCCTAAAAAGCAACAAACAGACCATATACCACCATCCCCCTCAAAAGCTGTGCCATAGGTATTATTATTTTTGTCTGTGTGTAGTTTAAAGGATAACATGATATTCTGGTTAAACTATTAGGGTTTATACTCCAAATTATGGCTAATAAAAGCAATTTCTTACCGACTTTTTACAAATGATATGATCATAACATTTTGAATAACATTTGTGACATATTAATGAACAAGTAAGAGTAGGACAGCACATCTTAGCATTAAGGCATGATCGTTTTTCTTTGTTTTATAGGAACAGAGGAGAAATAGATTAGCAAGAGAGTTACCTTCAACAATGCCACGGGACAAGGTAAAACAATTTTGGTTTTTAAATGTGTCATTAATATAGACAGTTGGATTAATTGGTGGTGTTTCAGTTTAGTAAGCAGAAGCTATATTGTTTTTATATTTATAAATTGAAGTAGAAATACATTTTTTAGACGGAAAAGGTCATAAGATTTTCTCTTGATAATAGATTCTTCTGTTAAGAACACCAAAATAACTGAAAGATTGTATTTGAATATATTGTATATTGCCAGGCCTTGAGCACTAAAACTTTTTTGGTCTGAACCTGTGATTTTAATGCTATGGACTACTCTTTGATGTGGAAACTCTCTCCCCATCAGCAACTGTTCTATAACTTTTAAACTTTGTAGAGTTGCCTAGTGCTTAAGTTAAATCTCTTCATGGTTATACATCTAGTCAGAGATAGGACTTGAGCTGAGGTCTTTCCAACTTCTGGCCAGTACTCATCTACTACAACATTGCTGCCTCTAAATTTAAATGTATAGGAATATTATTAAACTAAACCATGAAATTGAACCTGAAAGGCTGTTTTATACCTAAAGAGATAGATATGCCAGATTTGTTCATGTTGCCAATGACATTACTTAAATTTTGTGAAGACTTACATAATACTGTAATGTACTAATCTCTCATGTGACTTTGGGAACTTCTAGAGATTTGATTTGAGAGGGAAGACAAAAAAAAATTAGTACATACCTACAGGTTATTGAACTTGTAACATAAAACAAGTATGGAAAATGTATGTTGACCTCTTTAGTAAAAAGCTACTCTAACTCTTCCCCCCCAAATTTTCTGAATTTGATACTATTGTGGTGACCTAACAGAAATGTTTTTAACCATTGATGACACCTTGAATAGTATGAACAAAAAAAGGTCATCTTTGAAGGTTAAATGTATTAGGTCTTTAAAAATGATTCTGTTTTTCATACTACTTTTTCTACAGAGGGCTATAGCTTGATAAAAAGTACATTTTTATAGAGTGACATGGTAGCATCCTTGATTTTTTTTTTCCCTGCATTTCTTGCTCTCTTTAGTCTTCTAAAGTTCCAGGTACTTTGGCACCTGCCTCCCAGGAGCCTTCTACTGCTGCTTCTGCTGAGGCTGATGGCAAGGTCTGTTCTGATTCTTAATCTAAGCACGCATGTATATTCCCATTTAGTTGCACAGTAATCACCTGCAAAATAATAAGGTGGCAATAAAATGATATGCTAACCTAGAGTCAGTATTGATTAATACAAAGAATCTCTTGAACTTTTTTACTCTACCAGTAGATTCAAGGATACCTTTCCAGCAAGGATATATATTTTCTTGTTTACATGCTTATTACTCTTGCTTGCAATGAAATACATGTCCGTAATATAAATAAAAGATGTATTTGTCCTTAATTTTTTGAAGTGTAATCTGTTGACTTAATCTATTAATCTCATTTGTTAAATTGGATGTTTAACATGTCTCTTAACAGTTAATTCAGGAGAACAGAAGAGAAACTAAACATGTGAGTCTCCTGCCTCAGAATGGAAATGTTTGGTAGCTTTTGGTTCTCATGGAAACCATCTTCAAAACCACCTTCCTACAAATAATCTTTTTCTCCACTAACATCTGTACTCATTGCTTTTTATTGTGTGTTGTTATATTCATCATACACCCCTTTTGTCTGCCTTTTTGAAGAAAGTTGCCAATATTTGCAGTTTTATTGTGGTTTTAGTAATAACATGTTTCAGAACTTTCTAAAATTCTAAAGTAAGCAATTAAAAATTATTTTAATGTTTTGTCCACTTTGTGCTAGACTCATTAGAAAATAGTGGTTTAATCACTAATATCTCATCTACCTTCTTATTGTCAGTGAGTTTCCTCTTAATAACAGACATTTCCACAGTATGGTAGATACATTTTTGGGGACTAGAGATTGTTTTGGCGTGGGACTATTTAGTTTGCTTATTATTTAGTTGTTTCTTTCTGTTGTTAAGACATCTTTTTATCATCTAATCAATCTCTGCTGTTAAGACATCTTTTTATCATCTAATCAATCAGCAAGCATTTATTTATGTGCCAGTCACTGTGTTAGGAAGTAGAGGTAAAGAGAAGAAAATTAAATAAACCCTGTCCTTAAGGAACTTACATTCTGTCAAAGACAGTATTGGGGAGGAAAGGCAATAGCAGAAGAAGCTTTGTGTAAGAAGGTAGTACTTGACTTGAGTCTTCCTTCAGGAAGTAAGGTATTTTATAAGGTAAAGGTGAGGGGGCTGTGTATTACAGGTAGGGCACCAATGGAAAGACTTAGACAGAGGTTGATGAAGTATAAAGAAAAGTAGAACCAGTTTGGTTGGATTAGGACTCAGACAAATGGGCAGTGTTTAATTTGAATTGTTCTTCCACCCCCAAAATCCCAACCTGTGTGTAGTAGAGATTCACAGTTTTATATGCAGTTGTCATTTTGTTCTTTATATGTTCATACTCATAAAAAGAAGACTTAAAAAAAAAGCCAAATAGAGCAGTTAATATTTGATTCTAAAGGCAATAGAGAACTACTGGAGTTTGACTAAGGAAGTGACATGGCGAAACTTGTGCTTTAGAAAATCACTTGGGGGGCAGCTAGATGGCGCAGTGGATAGAGCACCGCCCCTGGATTCAGGAGGACCTGAGTTCAAATCTGGCCTCAGATACTTGACACTTACTAGTTGTGTGACCCTAGGCAAGTCACTTAACCCCGATTGCCTCACCAAAAACAAAACAAAACAAAAGAAAATCTCTTGGGACAACTGTGTATAGAATGGGTTGAGATAGGGAGACTTGTGGAAAAGAGTGAAGTGATGAGGGCCTGAATGTGGGTGTTTTTATGTAAGTGAGTAGTGAGGAAGGGACAATTGCAGGAGATGCTGTGGAAGTAGTTGTATAATTAGTTGTACATTGTGGAGTGAGGGAGATTACAAGTAAGCTTTGTAATTTAATTATTGAGAGGGCTTTAAAAAAACCTTTAACTTGGGACAGTTCTCCCCATGGCTAATTGAATGACGAAGCAGCTAAGTTGATGTTTCATTCCTCTGGAGCAGAGTACCAAGAGAACGTCTTGCCCTTAGTCTTTTCTTCTATGACTTTTCGTAGTATGAGAAAGAAAGTAGGTTCTGAAAGGAACACTCTGAAAGTGGGATCTAGAGAAGAAAAAGGATTTAAATATCCAAACTTAGCCAGTGGATAAAGCACCAGCCTTGGATTCAGGAGGACCTGAGTTCAAATGTGGCCTCAGATACTTGACACTTAATAGCTGTGTGGCCCTGAGCAAGTCACTTAACCCTCATTGCCCCACCAAAAAAAAAAAAAAAAAAAGGAAAGAAAAAAGAAAGCTACTGAAATAATTCACTAAACCAGTGAATATACATATAAAACATAATACCTCTGGTTTATGTTTTTAAATGTTTGATTTTCAAGAAAAGTTGGGGGTTTTTAAATAATTTTAATCAATTTTATATGTGTTGCCAACATTTACATAGTACTTAACTATTTTGTTTTGATTTAACCATGTAAAAATGGGAGTCAACTCTCAGACTTAAGTTTTCCCATCTTTGAAAAAAGGGAGTTTGGTCTATGTGAACCTTTTACTAAAGGCCCTTTCAGTGCTAAAATTCAATGATTTTGTGATTTCACTAAATTTGTTGTTTAAGCAAAACAAATGTTTATTTTCACTCCAACTGATGAGAAAATTGATGTTCTTAAAAGTCCATAGTTAACAGAAGAACTAGGTGTAGCATTCATATCTTCTTGTTCCTAGCTTAGTTTCCTTTACACTATACCAAGCTGTCTTCAAATATAAATATTGATAAATGTCATGATTCTGTGGAAACCATATTTATCTCACTGTGTTCAACATAATTTGTTATGTGTGTCATTTGTTTATCTTGGGTATTGTCTTAGGGCAGATGCTATTTTACTAAATAAATGTTAGTGGTGCTTTGGGTAATGTAAGGTTAGGAAGTAGGAGCTTGTTACCTGCCTCTTTTTAAAAGTTGAGCTTTGGGGGCAGCTAGGTGGCGCAGTGGATAGAGCACCGGCCCTGGATTCAGGAGGACCTGAGTTCAAATCCAACCTCAGACACTTAACACTTACTAGCTTGTGTGACTCTGGGCAAGTCACTTAACCCCAATTGTCTCACCAAAAAGCAACAAACAAAACAAAAAAATAAAAGTTGAGCCTCCCTAAAAAATAAATAATTAAAATATGAACCTCTTGGTGGAAATTAAGCAATATTAAATGCAAAATCACTTGTGCCAAATGTCATTGATCTTAACTGTTGTTAGTTCTAGTTCAACAGGGTTCATGGCATATGTCTGTTGATTCTCCATTCTCCAAAGAAACAAAATAAAGTTCATTGTTATATGAGTCAAATCATATTAAAATGAACATTTAGGGCAGGCAGCCTTGAAAGGGGAAAAGATCACAAAAAGGCAACAGTTAACAGTATGAAGGTGGACAAGCCTATTTTTAGTCACAGTGGGTTAACTCAATGTAGAGAAGCTTCAGGTATGATTTTAAATAACTTAACAGTACTACCTCCAAGGTGTGACTTGTATGGTTCTTTTCTTTTGAGTTGAGAGGAAAATTCAATATAAGTTGCAATCATAGGTGTATACACTGGTTTATTTAATTTAAGAATGTTTTCTTTTCTTATATTCTTTGAAAATTCAATCCCCTAGCTTTCTTGGAAAGCTTCCAAATTTTGTGTTGTTTTGGGGAGGACAATCTGGTGGTTTTAAGAAGATCCAAGGAAATTATCAAGGGTTAGGATTAACACAGAATTGGGGATCAAGTTGCAGTTTTCTTGTTAGTAAAATAATGAGTATTTGTGTTCCTGCTCACATTATACTTATCCTTTGTTATCTCCCTTGGCAAGATTTGGCAAATTTTGTAGAGCTGACAAATGTTAAAAAATTAAGGATTAAGTAAGGATTATGGATGAGACTGATTCCCTGTAATTTTGGAAACAGCATGATATATTCTTTTTTGAACTATGTCAGATCAAATGGATTCCAAATGTATAGTACTTTACACAGTTGTGAGCTGATGCCACTTCTTTCTGGCCTCCATAAAAGTCTGATAAATCAAAATGTTTGGGGCTTGGATGTGCAGAATTCTATTTGATAGCCAGTGAATGTGAATGTCTACTTTATACCCTTTATTAATGAGTATGAGATGGTTTATATGTGTGTTCACAATTTTTTCCAGATGGTACCTGTAGGTGGTATAGGTGATGGGGCTCAAGAACCAGCAACAGGCAACTGGAGAGGAATGTTGAAAACCTCAAAAGCTGAAGAATTGTTAGCTGAAGAAAAATCAAAACCAATTCCTGTTATGCCAGCCAGTCCACAAAAAGGCCATGCTGTGAATTTATTGGATGTGGTGAGGATTTGGGGACTGTTCGGTATTAGTAAATATGGACAAATTTACTAAAAACTTAAGTCTAACTACAAGACAAAATAATTATTTTAATAAAAAACCTAAAAATTGAAAGATGGATTTTTTAATTTTAAAAAGTTTAAAATTATTGGTTCAAAACTATTGCTTTCATACAAAGGTATAAAATACTGTCAGAGGTAAAAATACTGTCAAAAAAGGTGAAATGAGGCAAAAAGTTAAAATTCTATTTTTTTCTTGTAGCCAGTGCCAGTTGCACGTAAACTATCTGCCCGGGAACAGCGGGATTGTGAGGTTATTGAAAGACTTATCAAATCATATTTTCTTATTGTCAGGAAGAATATACAAGACAGGTTAGTATTAAAATAAGCTACTAACCATGATGAATGCTTTCATTTTTCTATTCAAACTGATAATTATGAAATTAGGATCCCCTTGTTATGACAAAAAATAAACATTTTACTGGTTCACTTTTATGCTAAATATTAGTATAATATTAATGGAGAAAAGAGCCCTCAATATCAAGGATAAGAAATCCATATAGTCTAAAACCTTATTAATATAATTGATATTTACTTCTTTGGTACTATCTAACTTTAGAAGAGTAGTACTGCAAAACAATCAAGTTAAATTTGTTTACTTTCTGGTAAACATATTAATTTTCTAAGCCACTGGTGCCAAACATAGAGAAATGGGGGCCACTAATCCATCCGTAAGAATCCCTTCTGGTTTTTAAGGTTTTATGGCTTTTATTTAGTTTTAAAATGTAATATTATCTCTGTTTTATTGCATTTTATATTGTTAAATATTTCCCAGTTCCATTTTAATATAGTTTAGGCTGTACTCAGAAGTGCTGTGGACCACATGTTTCACACCTCTGTTCTAAACTGACCTCTCTGAGATTCCTCTTAGTTCTACATAATTCTCATGGAAAATCAGGGTTAGTGATAGTGAGTGAGTAAGAAGAAATTATTTATTATTATAAGGCAAATAAAAGAAACTAAATTGAAAATTGCCATACATTTGATCATGCAATCCCTTAAGTCATATACAAATCCTGTTCATCCTCCTAATTATTTCTTAGAGCTGAATAGGCCCTAAAGGAATTTCATAGAGGCCAGAGCTTAAAGAATTGCTACATTAAGTATGTAAGTTTTATTAAGTTTTCTAAACAGTAAAAACTGTAAGAATGCCGACATTTCATTAACTTTCATTATTTCCAGTGTGCCAAAGGCAGTAATGCACTTTTTAGTCAATCACGTGAAGGACACTCTGCAGAGTGAGTTAGTAGGACAGCTATATAAATCATTGTTACTGGATGATCTTCTGACGGAATCTGAGGACATGGCACAGCGAAGAAAGGAAGCAGCTGATATGTTAAAGGTACAAATCAACCAGCTTTTCATTTTTATCAATTTTCTATCTATTTAGAGAATCAATTTAGAGAAATTATTTATTTACTCATAGTGTTTCTTTTATAAGTTGGTCCCATTTGCCTACCACTTACCTTTGTTTTATACTCAAAGAATTCAGTTATTTGATTCAAGTCCAGCATTTGTTCATAATTTCAAGAATCTATTATTCAGCTACTTGCAAGTGCTGGGCACTGCAGATACAAAGACAAAAATAAAATCATTGCATTCAGTGGATTTGCATGCATGCATGTATGTGTGTATGTATGTATGCATACAAAGATGATATTTACACACATAAATCAAAGTATATAAAACAAACACAAGGTTAGGGGAGGGAGGAGAAGGTAGTAGTAGTAGCTGTGAAATATTAGTAAAGACCTCATGTAGAAGGTGAATCTTGGCTAATAAGCTTTGAAGGAAACTAGAGAGTAATCTAGAAGGAAGGATGTGAT
This sequence comes from Dromiciops gliroides, assembly GCF_019393635.1. Classification (NCBI taxonomy): domain Eukaryota; kingdom Metazoa; phylum Chordata; class Mammalia; order Microbiotheria; family Microbiotheriidae; genus Dromiciops; species Dromiciops gliroides. The sequence goes on along the minus strand of NC_057865.1, from coordinate 209,108,070 downwards.
ACACACACCTCTCAACTAAGGTAGAGATATTATAGAGACTATTGACATTATTTGCCAACTGAATAGGGTGAACTAGGAAATTGAGGATGACTCAGGAGTTGCAAACTTGGGTAAGAGGATGTGGTAAAATATGAAAGTTTTTAACAGTCGGTTAGGATAACTGAAAGACGCCAGTTTTTCAAGTTTTTCAAGTTTTTCCCTTTTGGGGAGGAGATGAACAGTCTATTTTCCTATCCTTCTAATCAACATCACCTTGTGACTACCATACAATAAAGGCTCTATCTAGAAAACCAGAAGCTTCTTCCATTTACTAGTCTGGGAGATAAATTAGGGAAAAGTTAAGTAGGGGAGATTTATGATCTAATATCCAATTTTATTCTCACAAGGATCATTAAAAAAAACAAAATTTGTACAATGGGGATAAAAATATACTTCACAGGCTTGTTGAGGATCAAATATCAGTTTGCAAAATTATAGTAAGGCTAATTATTTTTGAAACTGGACTTAAAACCATTTTTTACTTGGTTTCAGTGGCTGTCATAGTTGAAAAAGATGCCTCACCAGTATACATAGGTCCAAAGTAATTGGAACACCATCCACCAGTTGTTTTTGTTGGAATTTGTCTAGTAAATTTTCCTCTCCTATGAGGTCATTCATTTGTTCCTGAAAACGAATAAGGCATTTCATTTTTAATATTTTTCATAAATAAATTTTAAACACACTGGAACTCATTTGGAAGATTTTATGTAGTTTTTAATAAGTGATACACAGATTTTTTTTAGCAACAAAATCATAATGATTGAAACATTTCAAAGACCTTTTCAAAATTTTCAATCACTCCCCTCCCCCCGAAGCATTGATTTTTCTCAAACTTAAAAACCAACAAACCAAAAAATTCCCCCAAAAACCTTTGAAACTTTCCTTAGAAGATAGGATTGGGGGGGGGGGAGCAGCTAGGTGACAGTGGATAAAGCACCAACCTTGGATTCAAGAGGACCTGAGTTCAAATCTGCCCTCAGACACTTGACACTAGCTGTGTGACCCTGGGCAAGTGCCTCACAAAAAAAAAGAAGATAGGATGGACTTGTAAATAATAATTGTTAGTAATTAATTATTCAGTTGATTTCATTAATATTGTAGTTAGCAAAGCAGGTCACTCCTTATGTAACCAAAAGGAAATTTGTGAGCAAAACTTATTTCTCAGCTCAAGTGTTCGCAGTTCGAGATGCAGCCTAGCTTGTGTGCTCTCTCTCTCTGTGTACATATATAGTATGGCTTATACTTTGTTTTGCTGTAGTATTTGAAGTGCTTTTTGTCCTTTGTAATTAAAGGGGAACAAAATGACATCACAATGTCAGGGTTAAGGTACAGTGTATGTGACTGTGGTGGATCAGACAAGCTCAGAAGGCTTTATCACACCGGTCAGGCACAAATAATCTATATGAACATTTAGAGTAAAGAGGTCTGTAAATGTGCACATCTCATGTTTCTTTTGAACTACTGCAATTCTGCTTTACTCATAAGCGCCTTCCTTGATGTGGGAATGCCATTTTGGGCTGTCCTATGCCAATTATCTCCCATGTCTCACAATTGATTCCAAAGTTCTTCAGAGAAACCATAAGAGTGTCCTTGTATGTTTCTTCTGACCTTTATGTGAGTGCTTGCCATGAGTTTTATGAGTTCTCCATAAAATAGTCTTTTAAAAAGGCAAAAGGTACATTTGCTATTCAAACATGGCCACCTCAGTGGAGTTGGCAAGATATTGATGACATCGAGGTCCTTTCTTTTCTTTTTCTTTTTTTTAACCAATATTTTTTTTCTTTTATTTCCCTTCCCACCCCCTACCCCCAAGAACTCAAGCCAATTCAATATACATGTCATAGAAAACATCTCCACATTAGCTAGGTTGTGAGAGAAAACAGATAAAAACAAAACTTCAGATTAAGGAACTGTCAAAAAAAATATGCTTCAATCTGTTTTCAGATACCATCAGTAGATGGATTGCAATTTTCATATGCCCTTCAGAGTTATATTGGATCTTTGCCTTGCTGAAAATAACCACATGCTTCCCAGCAGATCACCTTACACTATTGCTGTTCTTTTGTATACAGTACATTTCACTCTGCTTCAGTTCATGTAGGTCTTTCCAGGTTTTTTTGATAGCATCCTGTTCATCATAACTTTTATTTGTTGTTTTTTGGTTTGGTTTGGTTTTTTGCGGGGCAGTTGGGGTTAAGTGACTTGCCCAGGGTCACACAGCTATTAAGTGTTAAGTGTCTGAGGCCGGATTTGAACTCAGGTCCTCCTGAATCCAAGGCCTGTGCTTTATCCACTGTGCCACCTAGCTGCCCCTTTCATAACTTTTAAATAGTACCTTAAACTTGACAAAGAATTTTCTTCACAATAGCCCAGAAAAGTAATGCCATTATAGTCAGTCATCATAACTAATTCCCTCCATCCTATTCCCTTCCCATGATATTTACTCAATTTTCTATCTATTTTTACCCTATTCCTCCTCAAAAGTGTTTTGCTTCTGACTGCCCCCTCCCCTGTTCTGCCTTCCCTTCTTTCACCCTTCCCTCCTTATCCTCTTCCCCTCCTACTTTCCTGTAGGGTTAAATAGATTACTTCTTCCAGTTGGGAATTGTGCCCACTCTGATGAGATTATGGTCTTTGAGCTAATTCTGTGTTCTAAATTTTTCTTCCTCCCTCCTCAACCCTCCCTATGAAATCAAGCAATTCAATATAAGTCATACATATGCAGTTACACAGAACATCTTCACCTTCCTTGAAAGTGTTTTGCTTTTTACTGCTCCCTCCCCCAATCTGCCCTTCTTCCCCTTTCCCCTCCCACTTTTTGTCAGGGCAAAATATATTACTATACCCACTTGAGTATGTATGTTATTCCTTTGAGCCAATTCTGATGATAGTAAGGTTCACTCACTCCCCCACTCCTTCCCCCATTTCCCCTCCCCTCCATAAGTTTTTTTCTTGTTTCCTTCATGTGAGCTACCTCTGCCCAGTCCACCTCTTCCCTTCCCCTACCCCCAGTGCATTCCTCCTACCCCATTCAATATTTGCTAGAGATTGAAGATCATTAAACCTGTAAAAGCATCACTAAACCTATAAAACCTGGCATTAAAGAAATTCAAGAAATGTCTTTAAAGCTTATATTTTATTTTTTCCTCTTTCTTTAATGCAGGCCTTACAGCGAGCCAGTCAGATAATTGCCGAAATTCGAGAAACTCATCTTTGGTGAAGAAATGTACCAGGCAGTCGTATAGGTGAAGATGCTGATGACTTAACTCTTGTAATAGTTATTGCAACTTCACTGGAGTATCATGTATTCTTCCTGTGTCTTGAGCTATGTAAATCTGCTGTGAACAATTTTGAGACAAAAATGTTGTTTTGCTGAAGAAATATACATATTAAAAACATGTTAAATATGAATAGCTGGTTCCTTGAAATGTTCCACGTGTGTATGTTTATGTGTGTGTACATACATATATACACACTTATTTATAGATGTTCTAGTAGTGCCAAGTTTCTGAAGCCAGTTTGCCTATAAACCCTGTGATCTTATCATAAGTAGTGTCAAGCAACTACCATACATAGACCTTTGAGAAGAAATAGCAACAAGTTATTTTGTCTGACTATAAAAAGCATGTGCTCTAATATATTAATTGATCTGGCTCTGATAGGTATGTAAGTTCATAAAGTTTGCCATAAAGTTATAGAGTCCACATTTCTTCAAAAAATTCTTTCAGCTTCTCAACTTCATTTTCAAATGGATAATTCACTTTAGATTAGCTAACAAGAAAACTAAAAGCAAAAAGTTATGCTGATGAATGTGTGTAAAGTATATTTGAGTACAGAGCTCTTCCAACTCTGGGACCAAAATGCTTAGTCCCACTGCTTTAAAAAAAACACCTGCAAATACTAAGTTTAGACTTTTCAAAAATTCACACTTTTATCTTCAAAAGTACTTTGCAAATAACCTTCCCTCCCTGTTCTTTTAGGATATGAACACTAGACCTGTTTCTAGAAATAATTATTGGCTATATTAGGTGACTTGGGAGGTGTGGGGGAAGAGGATGCAAGGGGGAAAGTATCACCTATTTTTTCCCAAGTGAAGGAAGGGAAAGAAGATTGAACATAAAGATATATCTTCTTTGCTAATAACGCTAGGAGAGATTCCCAGTGACTAAATATAGGGAAAAAAATTACCCTAAATTATAATTTGGGGTAGGTGTTTAAGGGATTAAGGATTTCCTCTAGTGAGGAAACACCTACTCACAATTAAACTTTAAAATAGATAGTAAATTCTTGAAACCCTTTTTAAAAATGACCCAAAATGTAAAACTTTTGCACTCCATCAGAAAAAAGGCCTTGAGCAACATTTTAGTAATGACCATTTTAGTTATGTGTACTAAATATGTGACCTTGCTATCTAGGCCTTCTGTTTTGAGGCAAGTTATATAAACATATAAAATCCCTTATACTTTGTTTCACATGTCAAGGAACATTAAAATTGAAACTTAATAATCTTACATTACCTCATTTTGTGTCCTTGACAGATTATAACCTGGCTTCTCCTATTTTGTCTCGAGTGTTGGGGGAAAATGTTATATTTGGTGGTGAGAAACATTCAAGCAAAGCACCAATTGTAGAGATTTCTGACTTTAATGTCTGTTGTTATTGTAAATAAAATTACTGGTATAAAAGCGCAATTTAAGTCAATAAATGAGTACTTTTGAAATTTATTTTAAGTGCATTCTCAAGGGAGGGGTTATAATAAAGCTGTTTATGGTCAAAACTAAATTTATTGCAAGGTTTTTGATCCTGACCTGAAAAATGAATTTGGAAGGCAGAAGAAAACATGTTTTCTTATGATGCTTCTTTTACTCATTATTTAAGAATGCATGTAGTATAAATTAATCATAAAATCTTAAAACTGGAAGGAACCACTGAGATCATCTATTGTAGGTCCTCCCTCATTTTACAGGTGGACCTCAGTTTGAGTGACTTGTTCAAATTAATTCACAAAACAAAAAAAATTCACAAAACTTAGGTCTCTTGACTGATTCCCAAATCAAGTTGTCCTCTTTAAAAATTATTGAGATCATTTTCTTAATCATTGGGTGCTTCTTAACTCAAACCCCAATTTAACTTAGGGACGTTATTAGGTTGGAGTCTGAAGACCTAGGTTCAGATCCTATCTTTGATACTCCTTGTGTGACCTTGGACAAGTGACCCTTTAAATGAAATTAAATTCTTTGATTTAATCATAGATTGTAAAATGCATTAGTGGGTACTTTTGTCATACTGCCCAAATTAGAGCCTTGTTATATTTGAATAATTAGCCAGAGACAAAAGGATTGTAAATCTACATTATAATGTATTTTCAAAGTTTCTAAAAATATAAAATTAAGTAGGCCAACATAATATTTGAGTCATCCTAAGACTCATGCACCTCTGATTCTATGAATTTCAAATTAACTGAATCATAAAATTCTTTATTTGCCAAGAAAACCAGCTTATATAAAAATGATAGAGCTGTTCCTTTTTTTAAATAAACTTCTGTAATCTCTTAAATCTTAAAGACAGATTATTATGTGTGAACTACTCTCTCCTTGCACTTGCCATTATTGATGTTTTCCTTCATAAAGAGGAATGACAGATTTGTATCCTTTTGTTTCAATTGCTTCCCCCTGAGTTTGAAATCTAGAAATTCTTGTCTTATAAAATGGCTTTAATGAAATATGCACTCCTGCTTCCCACCACTTGTAAATGTCATATAGTGTAAGAAGAGTAGTAACAATTCTTTATATTTGCTTTTCCTTCATCATTCAGCAAAGGGAAGGTAGCATAGGAAAAAACAGAATTCACTGACTGCTACTTTTTTCTTAATGTAAATATTTTTCTTGCTCAGATTGTCACAAATTATTCCTTCTCCCCCTGAAATAAAATATTTATCCATCAACCTATGTAAATATGGTAATTAAAATGAGAATTGTAGTATACCAAATTATTTTTTCTCATGACAAAGAGTAAAGATGCTGAAACCAACTTATCTTTAGACTAATAACATGAAATTTTTATTATTAGCTAGGTTATTTTTTTCCAGTCACAGCTGAAGCCACTTTATAATGTAGAAATTTCTTTTTCCTATTTTGAGTAGTGAAAGTCCATTTTTAAGGATATGTTGTCCAACAACTAGAACACTTTCTGGATTAGTTACTTGTTTGTGGTTTATACTCACTCCTCCTTCTGTAATCATCTGGTACCTAAAAACAGAAATGTATAAAAAGTAAGCTGATTTATTTTGAATTTAAATGCAGATCAGACCTTATTTTTGGTAGGTCACCAACTTACAAAGTTGTTATGAACTGTGCCCTTATTTTGCTTCTCTCTCCCTTTAATAACCCATGACAATAGGGGCAGCTAGGTGGTACAGTGGATAAAACACCGGCCCTGGATTCAGGAGGACCTGAGTTCAAATTCGGCCTCAGAGACTTGACACTTACTAGCTGTGTGACCCTGGGCAAGTCACTTACAAACAAACAAAAAACAAAATAACCCATGACAATAGGAAAAAATGCCACTGCTAGAGGAAACAATTTTTTTTTGGTCTTCTCTGTAGTGTAATAGAAAGAGTGCAGCACCTGGGAGTCAGGACACCTGGGTTAAAATCCTAGCTTTAATTAGGTGTATGACTAACTATGCAAATTGCATGTTCAGACTCAATTTCTTCATCTGTTACTATATATCCATGGTGATTGTGAAGTATTTTTCAGACCTTAAACTATCATTTAAATGAGTTATGTGTTATTCCCATTTTCACTTTTCATATTTTTCTGTGGAAGGTACCCAATGTTTAGTGAAGAAAAATTAGGATGTAATGTCTTGATGCCTGTATGCCATATTGTTCAACTGCATAGGTTTCCAAAAGAAGAAAAGAGATACGAGATAATGAAAAGAGATAGTTTTTAGTGCTGAAAATTACTTCACTAGAGGAAAAAAAGGAAATGATAAAGAAGCAGCAGTTAATGGGGATCTCAAATTCAGATAACCCTCCCAAGTTCTAATACCACATTTCCAGTGTAGCTACCTGGATCACCCAACATTTCAAATTCAGTATCTTCAAAACAGAGCTTGCCTCCTTTTTAATAATAATTTTCCAATTTCCCTTTTTCTGTTACTTTTGCCAAACTTCAGAATATTCTTTGACTTTTCACTATCTTTTGTTCATTCAATCACCAAATCTGAATAGTTTTACCAGTGTAATTACTTCTTCACTTGGCAAGTGTTTACCCAGACAATTTATAGTGTTTAAATCTTCCTGTGGCAGTTGGTTTGTATTCATTAAAATGCTGTATCAAAATTGTCAATTTCTTTTCTACCATCTATTTCTGACCTGGTGTCAATAACAGGTTGGGATTATTTTCATTACATGCATTATCCTCTCATTTAAAAAAAATTCTTCTGACTGTATTAATTCTGATTTTTAATGCTCTTAAATTGTGGTCTATCTATATACAGATATTGGCTGCAAACAAGCTTATTGAAGAATGTCTCACAAATTACAAATGAGTAATTTTTCCTATCAAAATATAATCATTTAAATTTTGTGATATTAATCAATGCTCATCATATCCAGGAACTTCAGTCCTAGAAAGTGTATATAATACATCAGAATGATTCCTTTTAACCTGTGTCTTTTTGGTCTCTTTCCTGCCTCTTGAACCATACTTTACAATGTATTTTTCACCATCTTTGCCTTTTCCCACCTTTGTACTAAAGTCATACAGTATTAAAGTATAAGTTAATTTAGTTTGGATGGTCCTATAATTATTTGGTCCTTCGTGTTATTTTTGTACTTTCATCTCCAACAGATGCTGGTACATTGCTGAAATTATTTTTGTGGTGATTTTTACAAACATTTGTGATGAGCACTGGAATGAGAAGACCAAATGTCATAAAATGATCTTCATCTTGCCTTTGGACACACACTAAAACCAACTCTGCCAACTCTTCTTTGACTCTCTAAGAGGAATGTATGAACTCCTCTCATTGATTTCCTTGTTTTCTAGGTTCATTTACTTTAATAATGTCAATATTAATCTCAGCAGGATGTTAGTTACTGGTAATTGAATATCTTTTTTTGTATTTCCAGTGTTACAAAATAAGCACTGAATAAATGTTTTTTTATTGAACTGATTTGAATTTAATTTGATCTCAAATTTAAAATACCAAAAGCTAAGTTTATGGTTATCAGCTATCTAAAAACTGTGATCTTTCCCTCTTCTGATTCATCATGCAAAAATCAAAGGTACAAAAGAACTGTAGGCCATTTAGTATTTTTCTTTGAGGTTATGGCCAAAGGATTCGTCATCAATTTGCCAATCTATTTTTTCTTTACTCTTTTTTTTTTGGGGGGGGGGGACGGGGACAATGAGGGTTAAGTGACTTGCCTAGGGTCACATAGCTAGTAAGTGTCAAGTGTCTGAGGCCACATTTGAACTCAGGTCCTCCTGAATCCAGGGCCAGTGCTTGATGATCCTCTCTCTTTACAAGGTAGTCTTGAGAAAGCAGTGCCAGAATGGTTATAATCTATCAGTCCCCCCCCCAAATAGTTTTAGAGACCTGGGGATGAGGCCTCACCATAGGACTTTTTGAAAATAATAGTATAACAAAGTAAAACAGGGAAAAAACAGCTTAACTAGAAATCATGATACGAATTATGTGCCTTTGGACACATAAGTTGAATTAAATCTTACCCTCTTGGGCCATCTGGAATGGCATTTGCTTTGCGACATGTATCCAATACGCTTGTTCCAGGATCAAGAACCAATTCAGAGAATGGAGCTTCTTTAAATAGCTCTTTTAACTCTTCATCAGACATAATCTCTAGGGCATCTATACTACAATGATAAAGGGCTTGTGTACACCTAAAAAACACATTTCAAGTTATGTGAACATTTTAATAAATGCACTTGCTGCTGCAGTAATGAAACTTGCATTTTTGCCCTACAGCAATTTTAATAGTCGTAGAATTTTCTAAAGGGAAGAGATCTTAGGAATTATTTAATCTAATACTCTTACTTTATCACTGAGGAAATATTCTTAAAATGTCTAAGTCACACAGCTAGTTAGTGCCACACATGCAGCCTAAATCTCAGTTCAATTCTTCTGATTACAGCAGTTAATCTTTTCATTAAAGGATTGTATTTAATCCTGTCTTCAAATGAAAATGAAAAAAAGTTAGGTTTTCCTAGATGTGATGTGGCTTCCTGTTGAATGAGGTTGGGTACTGATGATTTGAAAAGATTACCTTTTGGCAGATTCTAATCCTTCTTGGCCGTGAACAAATTTTGTTACTTCTGTTGCAAGTCGTATCTGAGGCCCCCATTTTTCTGGTGCTCTAGTATGCATCTGCATTATATGTTCAATCTCCGGAAGGGGTAGAAAAGTGAAGAGTTTAAGGTACCTCAGAGAAAAAAACAGTAAGATACTCTGTATTTTCCAACTTCCTTACACTTCAAATACCAACTTTCAAATATCAATCTACAATGAAATCTCTAATTTCAATATTATGAAAATGTTGAGAATATTAGTAAGTATGCCTATTTACAAAGAACCAGAATAGCACTGCCTAAATGAAAAGAATCATTCTGAACCCTTAAAAGACAACTGTTATTAAGCAAAATTTTAGAAAGCCCCTGTGAAACATTTGGGCTTTAGAACTTTATGATTTGATTACTTCAAAACAAAACAAAACTACGCACAGCAACAAAGAACTGGAAACAATTTGGAAATGGGTGGAAACAAAACACCTGACATAGGAATGTAACAGAATTAATGGTATGGGAAACATAAGTTTCATGCCTGTCTCTTTCTTGTGATAATAGGCTAAATCAGAACACCTAATTGTGACAGATGGAACTGGACTGAGCCAGTTTCCCTACCATTAATTAGTTCTTTGTCAGTTGAATGTAATTTCATGACACACATACCTCAACGCTTTCTTTTGTTGCGTTTTTATTTAATGGTTTTGAAAATAAGCATGCTGAAGGCTTTAAAGTACTATAAAGTGCTTAAGTGGGACCTTAAGCTGGTTCTCTACAGTGCAACATGTGTCTTGAAGTTGCAACAGCAAAAAGACCAGTAAAAATTACTAACTTGCTATGGAGAAAGTGTCATAAGCAAGACATTAATTACCAAGACTGGAGAAAAGACTGGAGACTGAAAGATCTTTACATTGAAAGTCATTTTTCCATTCAGGGCTATACCAAAATTACTGTCCAGGTAAACCTTTAAGATCTACATGTTTTCATCAAACTGTAAAACCTTCTTTCCTCATGTCAGCTACTATAAAATGATAATTTGGAAGTATATGATGAAAAAGAAAAATTCACTATACCATAGGTAATTCTGACAGAAGGCAGGATGTCTAGAAAACCTATCCCAGTTGGGCAGTTCATAGATATTCATAAGATGAAAAACCAGAAGGGACTTCAAATTCCAAACTCCTCACCCTGTCCCTGAGAGGTAAATCACCTTACAGTAGTATGAGGTGAGATTCAAACTCAGGTCCTTGGATTCCAAATCCATCATTCCATGCTAAGCATCAAAAAATCAAAATAATTACACTTAAGTTATTTCTTTTAAACAGCTCAAAACAACAACAACAAAACCTAAATGAGTTTTGTTTTGTAATGCAGTCTATGATCCTGTTTGAATTATTTTTGTTAGTTTAAAAAAATGAACGAAAATAAATTTCTTTTTCTCTTTCCCACTGAAGAAAAAAAAATCCATATAACAAATGTGCATAGTCAAGCAAAATAAATTTGTGTCCATTATTTCCAAAAAACAGGTAGGAGGTGAGTAAGTAGTATGCTTCATCATCAGTTCTCTTGCATCATGATCACTGTGATGATGTGAGTTCTCACATCTTTCAATGTTATTTATTTTTTTTTACAATGCTGTTGTATATTGTATAAATTGTTCTTGTTCTGCTCACTGCTCTCTGCTTTACTCATACAAGTCTTCTAAAGTTTCACTGAAATTGTCTCTTTCAACATTTCTTACAGTAAAATAGTATTCATTGCATTTTTTGGTTTTTTGGGGGGGGGGGCAATGAGGGTTAAGTGACTTGCCCAGGGTCACACAGCTAGTAAGTGTCAAGTGTCTGGGGCTGGATTTGAACTCAGGTCCTCCTGAATCCAGGGCCGGTGCTTTATCCACTGTGCCACCTAGCTGCACCAAACAATGGACACCCTCTTAAGCTTTCAGTTCTACAATACTACTAAAAAAAGCTGCTGTAAATATATTTACATATATATTACATACATCCAGAGTACATATATTACATACACACCTACGTGGGTCCTTTTCCTCTTTATTTGGTCTCCCTGGGGTTTAGGCTTGGAAATTATATTGCCAGGTCAAAGGGATTTGCAAACGGCAAAGTTTAATGAACTTTAATGAAATTGCTTTCATATTGTCCAATACTATAACAGTTTATAATAAATATTTTTAAATCATGCTACCAAAAAGCCATTAAATAGTACCATTAAGTACTATTCTACAATACTTTTTCTAAAGAAATTATATTATGCTGACAATAAAAATGAACTATGTTGTTTAGTCATTTTCAGTTGTGTATGACTGGGTTTTCTTAGCAAAGATACTGGTGTGGTTTACCATTTACTTCTCCAGCTCATTTTACAGATGAGGGTTAAGTGACACCCAGGGTCACACAGCTAGTAAGTGTCTGAGGTCAGATATGAACTCAGGAAGATAAGTCTTTCTGACTCCAGGCCCAGCACACTAAACCACCTTATAAATAAAATCTTTATCAAGAAATAATATTCTAAATAAAATATTTAAGTAGGAAGAATGTAATTATTGTACCAGGAATACAATTAAAATATAGATGTTGCCAGTTATGCTGAAATCACTTGCAACAATGTATTTATATATATGAAATATGTACACATATAAATATACATTATACACACATGTAAAGAAAGCCCTTGTGGTAAATTTTTATATACACAGGGCAACAATTTAAACAAAGCCTGCAAAAGGTGGTGTTTTTAAAAAAATAACCAGTAAGTCTAATAGGTATATTGTGGGATAACTGCTATAAGACAATCATGCCGGTTTTCTTAAGCATTTTGGATTAAAGAGATTAAGTTACTACATGTTATAAGACCTGCATGAAACAATCTAAATACAGTAAAAAGGAACTTAATGCTTAAAAAAGTTAGCAAAGGACATCTCTCAAAAATCATCACTTACCTTTCTATACAATCATCAGGCTGTCTGACAAAAAACTGATAAAATTCAAAAGGAGAAGTTTTGTCTCTGTTTAGCCAAACAGCATTCCCAGCAGATTTTCCCAGCTTAGCTCCAGTTGTATTAGTAATCAGAGGAACAGTGATTCCAAAAACATCTTCCCCAGTCACCCTATTTATAAAGAACATCTTCAGTAATACTCTTCTCATTTAAAGATGGAAATACCTTCCAAAAGCCCAAATTCCCCACATTAAAAATATGAGTAGTACTAAAACTAGGGTGATAAGCAAAATAGATACAATTTATATTCCACCTCAAACCATTTAGAGCTACATGTGTGCTCTTGCTCTCTTTTTCTCTATATACATACACACACACACACACACACACACATATACACACACGGCATACATGTATGTTGATGATTAATTTTGCCAAAGACCCAAACTAGGACTCAGCTCTCTGAGTGTCCTTTCCACACTGACTCCATACACACTTCTCATCTAGTCTATTCAACTAGCACTTGTATATGACTTCTTCAATTGCTCTACTATTGAAACACCAGTGACCTGCTGTGGAACCTTTGTACCACAAAATCCTTTTATAAAAATTTAGCTCATGTTTATGGTTCTTTAAGGTTTACAAAAGAATTTTCCTTATTAAAAAACCTTATGATTTTAGGTAGAAGCAGTACTATCTGAATTTTATGTGGACATGTTGATTTTCTAATACTTCTCCATGTCTTGAAAGTACTGTTTTTAAAATTAAAATCAATTATGCTTTGTGAAATATATTTTTAACAACATCTCTTAAGATAATTAGAAATATAGCATGCAGAAGAAGGATCATCAAAAGAGTATCTAATTCCAAAGTATTTAAACATGTAAGAAACCACCATTAAAAGAACTATAATCTTTTTACATGGTATCAAATCGTTTAGACTCCTGGTCTGTCCAGTGAGGACTGTCATCAAAACAAATCAGAAACAGAGTAATTTTTTTCCTTTAACCTTTCTTCAAATTGGCAACCTAGTGTCAAAACCTTGTGCAAAGGTACCTGATAAAGGAGATACCCTCCAGACAGGATACTGCTAGACAAGCTGACTTTAATTCTGGCATTATTTTGCTCTACACACAGGCAGCCCTTGTTAGTGGGGCTTTAGGTATAGAAATTCTTTACTTTCTAGGTTCTAAAGACAGAACAAATTGAGTTTTTAAATAATGACATAGCTCATACACAAAGATCTAGCTAAAATCATACAAAAAGATTCGAGTCTTGTTATTTAGCTAAGTTCTGTGCTTTTTAGAATGGTACGCCAATACCATTTTGAGTCTCAGAGTTAAAAGAATTGGAAGGGACCTTAGGTATCATCTAAATTAATCCTACAATTTTACAGATGAGGAAACTATGGGCAGGGAGGTAAAATGAATTGTCCAAGGTTTCAAAGCAAAATCTGGAGGAGATAGTACCACATCTCCTAATTTCCACTCCAAAGTTCTTTCCATTAGACCACATAGCCCCTTTTAAGCTTTAGTAGAAAATATTTTGTTATTAGGCGTTGGCATTTCATTTTGTGATAACCTGTCTTTAATGCCACTCACTGCGCATAGCAGTAGGGTCTCAGACTCAGTCAGCTGACCTGCACTTATGGCCCAGGAAGCATTCTAACCAGATATGCACAGCTCCTTCGTGGAGCTTACCAGGAAGCTCTTATGAAACTAACACTTAAATGAGTCTCTATGGGAGAGTGACCCACCTCTGCCATTTTTCTTTGAAAAGGGGAAGATCTGCCTAGGTACAAAATCAGTATGTCAAAGCCTCTATTAAGTATTTTAAAATGAAGAAATAAAAGTACCAACTTTGCCAGACTAGTAGAATTCACTGGTTTTGTAGTTTGGGAAAAGTTGTGAGTGTATTCTCTTCACCAGCATTTCATATACTTTTTTTTTGTTTTTTGTTTTTGCAGGCAATGGGGGTTAAGTGACTTGCCCAGGGTCACACAGCTAGTAAGTGTCTGAGGCTGGATTTGAACTCAAGTACTCCTGAATCCAGGGCCGGTGCTTTAACCACTGCGCCATCTAGCTGCCCCTTCATATACTTTTTGTGACAAAGCTCTCCAGACTGTTTTAGCCTGTATATATTACTTACAATAAAATCCTACTCCAATGCTGTCACTACAAGGTGACCCTGTGCGGCAACTAAACCCAAAATCTAGTGTCTCATCAAGATGAAAAAAGTTTCATGTAAGGACATAGCAACAAACACATTGGAGTTGGAAACTTATGGGGAGTGAAGCTCAAGAGAGTTGAGGTGTCTTGTCAGAAAGCCAAGATTTAATCCAGGTCTTCAAATGCAGTGCTCTTTGCATTACATCACACTAATTCTGCAAAAATCAGTCTAGCTAAATTGGAGTTCAACACTAGAAGCCTGTCCAACAAGTGATAATTTTACAATGGCCACATAGCAACTCAAGAAACCAGGTGGAGAGAGGATGCAATCTTTGTTGCTTATAAAGTACCACATCAATTAAAGAATAATTTAAAGAATAAGTTGCCCTATGAAGTCGCATATGCAAGCTAATTTTGCTTAACTTACAAAACTCATGAGGGGAGGAGGTTATATAGTTAGAATCTAGAAATGAATGTGATGTGAGAAAAATGTATCAATAAATTAACCCTAATTACTAAACAGCATCATGAACCTGGAGAAAAATATATAAGAAAAAATCAAAAGGAAACTTCCCTTTAAAATTTTGAATTTAAATGGAACATATTTTTAAAGGGTCATTTCACCAGTTGGGCAGAAAAGGTCTTTTTATGGCATATGTAACTCTATTATTCCAAAACTTAACCACTGAACTACTTACATTACTGATATGGCTACGTTAACTAAAAGGCTCAAAATTACACTATTCTGAGCAGAACCAGGAGAACACTGTACACAGTAACAGCAACACTGTGTGATGATCAACTGTGATAGACTTGGGCTCTTCTCAGCAGTACAATGATCCAGAACAATCTCAAAGAACTCATGATAAAACATGTTCTCCACATCCAGAAAAAATAACTGTGGATTCTGAATGCAAATTGAACCATACCGTTTCTACTTTTTGGCTGTTGTTTTTTCTCTTTTTTGAGGTTTTTCCCTTGTGTTCTGCTTCTTTCACATCACGACTATGTGTTTAATGTGATTGTACATATATAGCCTATATCAGACTGCTTTCCGTCTTGGGGGAGGGGGGGAGAAAAATTTGAAATTAAAAATCCTATGAACACAAATGTTGAAAACTATCTTTACATGTAACAGGAAAAAAGTAAATACTTTTATTACACTATTCTGTGAAATCAAACTATTTAAGTAATGACTGTGTCATTACACACTTGCAATATAGTGCTTTCCCAGTCACTGGAGTTAGCCAAAGATGGGGAACCAGTCATAAAGGGAATTCATATTTCTGTTAGAAACTGGATTAAATATCCTTCCTCAGATCTAATTTGTTTTATCTTGATTTGTAAAAATGTCTTATATTTATTATCCATTTACACATATCATATGTGTAATTTTTTATCTGTGTATATGTCTTATATTTGTATTCTTCTGTAGGATGGGTTTGATTCAATGACTCATATTTAAAAGGTTTCCACAGCTTGTTCTGAACCTATTTTTCAGACTTACTTCACAGTAAGTCTTTCCAAACTATGTTCCAGAAAAAAAAGATGTACTACTACTAAACTCAGCATTTTGGTCCCTCACTTTAGCATCTCTTCATGCTTAAAAATGTATTTTTTCATCACCTCCTTCCCTCAAGGCTCTCCTTTCATCTTCCCCGGAGGCTAATTCCCCAATCTTTTTTCCCTTCTCAAATTTACTTATCTGGGCCCAAGAAAAACCTCAATGACTTGGGTTGGGAGTATGACGGGACTATTTTTTCCATTTGTCCTTTATTCTCTCTCTTTTTTTGCAGGTCAATGAGGGTTAAGTGACTTGCCCATGGTCACACAGCTAGTGTCAAGTGTCTGAAACTGGATTTGAACTCAGATCCTCCTGAATCCAGGGGCGGTGCTTTATCCAATGAGCCACCTACCTGCCCCCCCCCCCCCGCCATTTGTCCTTTATTGCCTAACACAAGCACAAAGTATTCACTTAACTGAATTACATTAAATCATAGTTTCTCCTAATCTAAACCTTTTACCTACCAGAGGCTGCACCTGTCTTGGAATCAGAAGATGTGGGTTTGTGTCCTCCCTCTCAGTGCGACTTGTAGGCAAGTCACTTAACCTCTGTGGG
Organism: Dromiciops gliroides; assembly: GCF_019393635.1. Taxonomy (NCBI): domain Eukaryota; kingdom Metazoa; phylum Chordata; class Mammalia; order Microbiotheria; family Microbiotheriidae; genus Dromiciops; species Dromiciops gliroides. The sequence continues at coordinate 209,091,480 of NC_057865.1, read as the reverse complement.
CCTCAGTTTCCTCACCCGCAAAATGGAGATAATACTTGCATCTACGTACATCCTTTATTCAACTGTTGTGAGGCCGGCGGTTTTTAAACCTGTTAAGGCTGAGCTGCCTCTGCCCAATCCACCTCCCACATAGAGCCGGAAGAAACCTGCAGCACCGGAGGCCCTTACTTGTGGATGAATTCGTAGCCAGACACCATATTGCCCAGCTGGTCGGAGCCGCCCAGCTGGATGCGGCACCCATAGCGCTGGTGCAGGTGGTAGAAGTCGTAGGCTTGGAGGACCTGGTAGAAGAATTCGGCCAAACTCATGCCCTCTGGACTCTTGAGTCGGGACTGCACGCTGTGTCGACTCAGTAGCGTCCCCATGCGGAAACAGCCGCCTACGGCGGCCAGGAAGTCCACCAGCTGCCGCTGCGAGTACCACGCTGCGTTGTCCAGGACTGTGAAGGTGCCCCACGTCCGCCCATCGTGGAAAAAGCGCTGGTGGTGCGCGGATAGCCGCTCGAGGGACTCCCGCAGGGCTCGCGCATTCTCCCGAACGCGCTCTGCGCTTAGCGCCTCGCGCTCTTTGGTGCGACCGCTGGGGTCCCCCAGGCGCGCGGTGGCACCGCCGACTACAGCGATCACGTGGTGACCAGCCCGCTGGAAATGCAGCAGCCCTAACACGGCTAGTAAGTGCCCCACATGCAAAGAGTCCGCCGTGGGGTCGAACCCACAGTATACTGTTTGTGCGGTGCCAGCCTTCGCGCTGCTGGCCAAAAGCTCCGGCAGCTCCAGGTCCACTCCCTTGGCTGGGAAAATCTCCTTGAACAAACCTCGCTTTCTTTGAGTCATTAGCAGATCCTGCGCCCCTGAGTGGCTCTCACGCTGACCCGAAGCCCAGCGCTCTAGCCATTTGCACAAGCTGAACCGCCGACCAAGCCCAAAACTCCGTAACGTGGGCGCCGCCATCTTGTCTAGGAGGGCGGAAAGCCTCGCAAGGCATGGTGGGATAGTCGGTCCAGGCTCCTCCTCCCTAGTTCGCACGGGGCTTAGAAAGCTGCGATCAAGGCCTTGGAGGTTGAAATCTTGATTCCGCCAGTTACTGACTGTATGACGAGTCATTTAAATTCATGTACACCAGACAGATCTCTAAGACTGGAGGTGTCGACCTACATTCTTTTGGGATCTCTCTAAACTGCTTGAAATACAAAAATGACCAGTTGTAAGGGCAGCTAGATGGCACCGTGGATAGAGCACTGGCTCTGAACTCAGGAGGTCGTGAGTTCAGATTCGCCCTCTGACACTTGACACTTGTTAGCTGTATGACCCTGGGCGAGTCACTAAACGCCCACCTCCACAGGACCCGGATGGCTCTTTGCACAGCCCTTCCTCACTTAAATCTAATTCTAATTCACTGCATCACCTCCCCATGTCATGGTCCTATTTGAGAAAGGACAAACAATAACAAGAACCTACTAGGGGACTGACCTAGAACAATTGGTGATAGTTTGGAAAACAATGAGTTTATTAAACTGAGGACTGAGCAGTGCCTAGGAAGGTGATCCAGGTGTGGCTTTCTTTCATCTGGTGGTGCTTTTAGTGATGCCTCTAGACATGGGAGTTATTTACAGTGATATTCTGCTTCTCCCCTCCCCAACTCCTGTGACTTTACAGAGCAAATTGCCTATGGCCATTCATATCCTTAAGAACCTTGAAGATAATTGCAGTAAACTGTCTATTGGGCTTTGTTGGATCTTCACCTTAGTCATTTAAGCCTCTTTTAAGTTCTACTAGGTCAGTTATTCAATAAACATGGACTTCTGTTAGCCAAGGAAGTTGAGTAAACAGGAAATCTGAACTTTCCCATATACATCTCCAAACATCTATATAATAGTGCCCCAAAATGTATTCAGGAACAGTGGAACCAACAAAAATATGGAGTGAAACAAGTTTCTAATCTAAGACAACTTGGAAGATGGGCAGGAAAGGTCAGTCTCAGGTAAAAGGGGAGTGAGTGCAGTCCAGTGCAGGTAGCATCCTGCAAGCCAACTGATTTTCCCCCACTACTTCTCCATCAGTTTTTGTGAAGTGGAAGTTGCCCCAAGATGCTATGGAATATGCTCAAACCAGTAAAATCCAGTTGAACATAATGAAAACAGTTTTCTCATTGTCTTCTATAGGAATCCGGTAATAGCTACTGCACAAGTCCAATACAGAAAACTACTGGCTGCCTTACAGACAATCCAGAAAATCTTTAACTATTGACATGAGTACTGATCCAATGTGGTTCTTTCCTCCCCCTCCCCACCAAAGTCTGATAGTCTACATACATAACATACTTTTCCATTCTTTGTTACCTTGATTATGGGTAATGCAAATGGCTTGTCGAACTTTTTGATGATGCCATTAATAAACAAGTTCTAGAGATATTATTCTCTAAGGTCATCCATTACAAAGAAGTTTTTCTAAATTTTCCCCAAAATGGTCAGAAGCCAGTAAATTAAATCTTGTGAGGTGTTCCTTAGGCACATTTCATATTCTACTCATGCATTGAGAACACACCGGTTCTCACACCTCAAAAAAAAAAAAAAGGCAGCTAGGTGGTACAGTGGAGTCAGGAAGACATCTTCCCAAGTCAAAATCCAGCCTCAGCCACTAGCTGTGTGACACTTTACCCTGTTTGCCTCAATTTCTTCATCTGTAAAATGAGCTGGAGAAGGAAATAGCATACCACTCCAGTGAAAACCCCAATTGAGGTCATGAAGAGTTGGACATGACTGAAATGTCTAAATGAGTGGACCTCTGATTCCATAGCCAACACTTGTCTCACAATACCAGAATGATATCAGATATGAATCTGCCACATTAAAAAAAATTTTTTAAAACATCACTGACCATTTCTCTGGTATTGGGGAGTCCCTAAAGTCAAGATGAACCACTGCTCTTACGATGCTCACTGTTAGCACTTGACTCTCTTCCTGTCTGTAGAGACTGCATAGATGGTCAAAATGTACTAATGTTGAGTTTCAGGTGGTTGTTTTAAGTATTCTGCTAATAGGCTGGATTATTTACCAATTGGAGCTGACACTCAACATATATTGGGTCTGGATACACTCCATTGCCACCACTAACACAACTTTTTCAGAAAATTCCAAGTTATGTTCAGTGTATCCAAAATATGGGTATTTTTGTCACACAGTCCTCCAAGACCTTCCAAGTGTGCTTAACCTGGGATCAGTGGACTTGCTTTTCTAAAAGATATTTTGATAACTGTATTTTAGGCATTTGAATCCATTATTCTAAGAAGGGGGACTAGACTACCAAAAGGGTCCATGGCTCACAAAAAGATTGTAGACATTGTAAAGAAATTTTCTTTAAATGTTTCTCATAAAATGAGTAGAACATGGTGATCACTTGTTCTTCACTCTTCAGGAGATTGGTACAGTACACATCCTCAATTTTTAGTCACATCCATGAAGTACAATTAGTCCAATAAATCTGTAGGATTTTGGGATACCACTTTCTCCTGGTTCTTTTCCTACTTATTTGACTGTACCTACTCATTCTCCTTTGGTGGATGCTTATCCAAATCATGGTTTCCAACCATAGGTGTCCCCTCAGGGGTCTTCCCTGGGCCCTTTTCCCTTCTTACTCTATACTACTTCACTTGATTATCTCATTGGTTCCCATGGATTCCCATAATTACCATCTGTATACTGATGATCTCAAATCCACTTATCCTATCTTAACCTCTCTGCTCACTTCCAATAGTTCATCTCCAACTGCCTTTCAGATACCTGGAATTGGATGTCCAAGAGATATCTTAAACTTCACATATCAAAAACAGACCTTATTATGTTCCCCGCTAAACCCTCTCAGCCTCCTATCTTCCCTATTGCTGCAGAGGGAAACACCATCCTCCTGGTCCTTCAGGTTCACAACCCACATGTCATCCTTGTCCTGAAAATTTCTAAGTCTGATGAAAAGAAACAGCATAGCCTCCAAGCCATAGAAAATAGGTTTATTGAAAGAGGACCTATCTCACAATAAAGCCAATCAATCAGGGGGACCGGAAAAACCCCGAGCAGTACCAGTCTCAGACTTTTATACTCATTATTTTAAGACATAACTCCTCCCATTTCATCTACATAACAAAGTCAAATGGTACAGTTCATGAATTCAGTAGAAGTTCTGGGACTCTTACAGATGTTTCTATTAATGGACATCAACTCTAAGTGCAAAGGTTATGTCCTTTCAGCTGATTGGTTGACCATCTAGGACATCAGCTTAAGGAGTCATATACATGACAAGGTGTGCTGGTCAGTCATGATCTCAAATGCTGATTGGTCCCTTCAGCTTAGAAGATACTATCTTTGGGGCCTTGGTTAACCACAATGTACCACAATGAACACAGTAAAAGGGAACTTAGTTATTCAGATCAAGAGCAAGTTCACAATTCATTGATATCTAAAACCACATTACTGCATTGACTTAAGTTACCAAGGAAAATAATAGAGTACAAAAAGAATAATTGCATAATATCTATGTTCTGTGCTATAGTATTATGTAATGATTGGAATGACGCCACCTGCTGGAGACTTACTGTAGGAAAGCTCCACCATAAGGAGAAGGCCTCTGAGGGCAAGGCCATGTGGCTTTTCTTTGGGGTCAGGAAGTGACGTTTGCTTGTGGGAGGAAGAGGGGACAAGGCTGACGCTCTGTCTCTTTCATGTGGACTCTGGCAGAGAGCAGAGCTAGGAATGCTCTCTCCCTTTAATAGATAGATGAATCTAGGCTTTTCTCTTTCTCTTCACCAAATTCTTATTCTCCTTAATAAATGCTTAAAAGTCTTACTCTTATTAAAGCTTATAATTTATAAAATATAGATATTTTAGACAGACTAGCTAGAATTTTAGCCCCTTTCAATTATTAACTTAAGAAATCAAAGAACACAATCTAGAGTAAATCATGATTTGTAGTCTATTATACTGATTAATATCACAATTAAATCTATTATATTTAAGGGGTGGGGAAAATCTCACATCCAGTACTCCTCACTATCTCTTACTCCACATATCCAATGTTTTGCCAAGGCCTGTCAACTTCACCTTTGTAACATATCTCAGATATGCCCCCTTCTCTCCTCTAACACTGCTACTACTCTAGTGGAGTCCTTCATTACTTCATGCTGTGATCACTGCAATAGCCTGCTGATGGATCTGCCAGCCTCGAATCTCTCTCCACTTGTCTCTCCTCCATTCAGCCACCAGTGTGATTTTCCTAATGTACAGGAGGAAGTGGACATCAGCAATGAGATTAACCTTTTTTGTTTAAGAAGGATTTTTAATCACTGAGTGACTCTTCCCCTTTAATTTTTTACAATTAAAGCAGACTACTTCAAGAATTAAGTATTATGGATACAAATGACAAAGTACAGTGCCCTTATGAACCAAACCATCTCATATCAGAAGATTGAATGCAATACCACCTGGCACAATGCAAAACCAAACCAAACCAAAGAGGTAATAAGGAACCACTTAAATTGAGATTGTGTGTGTGTGTGTGGGGGGGGGAATGGGGATATGGTCAGATCTGAATTTAGTAAAGTCACTTTGGCAACTCAATGGAGAATAGATTGGAATAGAAAACACTTGAAGCAAGGAAATCAATTAGAACACTACTACAATAGTCCAAGAATAAAAGTGATGATGGACTGGACTATAGTGGCAGTTGTGTGAGGCTGAGAAGACAAATACAAGAGATCTATAAAGTTAGAAACAACAATACTTGGCAACAGTCTGAATATGTGAAGTGAGTGGAAGTTAGGAACTGAGGATGACACCAAGATTGTCAGCATGGATACTGGGAGAATGGTGGTGTCCTTGACAGTGATAAGGAAGTTTAGAAGAAGGGAGTTTTGGGAGAGAAAATGTTATGAGTTTTATTTTGTCGACCAAACCAGCCAGAGGATGATTGGAGCCAAACAGAGCAGGCTAGAGACAACTGAGTCAGGAATTAATCAGAAGGTTTAATTTCTAAGTGAGGGAAATAGCCTGCAAGCAAGGAGGGGCTAGGGGGCAGCTAGATGGCACAGTGGATAAAGAACTGGCCCTGGATTCAGGAGGACCTGAGTTCAAATCCAACCTCAGACCCTTGACACTTACTAGCCGTGTGACCCTGGACAAGTCACTTAACCCCAATTGCCTCACCAAAAAAGAAAAAAAGGAAAAAAAATGTTATTTATTGGGCGGCTAGGTGGCACAGTGGATAAAGCACCGGCCCTGGATTCAGGAATTCCTGAGTCCAAATCCGGCCTCAGACACTTAACCCTGGGCAAGTCACTTAACCCCAACTGCCTCACTAAAAACAAACAAACAAGCAAGGAGGGGCTATAGACACATATGCTGTAGCCCTGACTCTAGTGGGGAGACCTGAAGTAGTGTGGGAAGATCTCAATACTTATACCAGTGGCTATGAAGTGAGTTGTAGCCCTGACAATAAGAGGTAACAGCAACAATTTGACAAGTTTGATTCATTTCACAACTTCATGGCTGGAACAATGCTTGTCCAAGATCAGACCACCTGGTGCTGGTTAAAGCAATACAGTAATTGTGTGATTTTGCCAGAGGGTAAGATCATCCAGAGGGTGAGGCCAAAGGATTGTTGCTTTGCCAAGCTCAAAGTAGAGCTTGCTTGCTGGGCCTTAGCTCTGGAAAACAGGGTGTCTCCTAATATTTTGTCATTTCCCCCTTTTGGTCAAAGGGAACAGGTCTCAAATGATAGGCAGGTATAAACCAAGATGCCACAAGAGACCAGTTGGGCCAGGACAAGATGTTGCTCAGGGGGTCAGTACCTTGAGGGGACCTATTAGGGAAGTGTGTCCCAGGTATCATTGCTAGATGTCATTTGCTTACAAGCAGAAAAGGGGGGGGGGGAGGCAGCAAGAATGTAGAGGGAGAAAATGCCAACACGCACTTAAATCAGGGCCTTGGTGGTTGGGCATATAACAAAAGAGAAGAGGAAAAAACCCCACTAAGATGGTATACTCAGCCCTTGTCTGGAATCTTTGAACAGCTGTCTCATTTGGGTGTCAGCTGCTTCTGGGTCCATAATAGATGGACCTTGAGGTATCTAGAGGGTTCTGCCATCCACTCAGGAGCAGAGGCTTACTTTAGATCCAGAAGAGACACCCACTTTGGACATGTTAAGTTTGAGATGTCTATGGGACATCCAACATATGGATATTGAGTGAGATATGCTGTTGTGCAAATAATTGTAACCAATATCTTGAGATTCAGAACTATCCCCTTCTTCCAAAGCCTTCATTAACTCTCTTCATCTTGGTCAGTCCCCACCCAACCATGCTCACTGTGTTCTATTCAAGCTTGGATGGAGACAGATCCTTTTGTCTGCATAGTAAGGCTTCTCCATCCAGGGATCACTCAGATCAAGCATTGAAAAAGATACCCTTTTGAAAAGGATCCCAAGGTGGTCTGGTATAGACGTTCATTTTAATATAGCCCGCCTCCAAATTAAATTAACCAATTAGATTTGGTTGCTGTTTCAAGGGTATATAAGCTATGAGCCCCACTGCCATGATTGTCTTTGGTCTGAGAGAGACAGTCAAATGACCATGTTGGTGTGATGTTTAAAATCTATATTGTGTGATCGCCTTAAATTAGAAGATTCAGCACCAGTCTTTGGGCATTAAACATTTATTAAAGCATACAGATATTCACAAGGAGTTCAGAAAGTTAAGAAAAAGCCTATCTAGCCTAGAGTTCCAACCTGATTGGGTTCTTCCTCAAGTCCTCCTCCACAAGCCTGCTTTAATCAGGAACTCTCTAGCAAGCTGATTGTGGAAGCTTTTTATAGGTCTGGAACAGAGGCAGTCCTTACACACTGCTTCAAGCTGATTGGTTGGCATCATCCAAATCCATTGGTTTTGAAGATGTTCTCAAGTTGAGTTTACAGTCCAGCTTCTGAGAACAATACCTTCTTAAGGGCTATCCAGGTGTGATTACAATCTAGTTAACTTGAAGTAGGCTAATCAGCAGTCAATCATTCTCACTTGATTCAATCAGTCTAGATTAATCTCCAGGTGGGTCTTTGAGTATCTGCTAAATCCCATTATTTCATCACATTCCCCTCTTTGTTTCTTCTAGGAACAGGTGTTCCTTGATGAAACAGTAAAAAATAATTAAGTCTTTGGAAGTCTTCTCAGTTTTCTTGTCTTCTTGGAGTGGTAACATGTCATCAGGAGGAAACTGGATTCTGGTCTGGAAAACTGGGCTCTGGACTCTGGACTGGAAAGCTGGATTCTCTTCTTTAACTGTTTCAATTGCTGGATTTTTTACTAAACCTTAGCATAGCATTGTCAATGATCAAATTTAATACAATGAAAGTTCTTAAAAACATGAATTGAGAATACAAGAATTATGGGGATTACTATAAAAGAATAGAGAATTGAAGGGATATGAACACTAATCCAAGTCTCATATGGATTTAAAAATTTGAGGATAATAATGATCGCAAAAAATGTGAATTTGCTTTGACTCAGAATATAAGTTACAATGTACAATGATTCCAAATAATATTTTTTGCAAAAATAGTATTTCTAGAATTAATTTATACTTGTCATGGTAATCAATTTACCAAGAAAATACTTTATATCATTTGATCAAATAATCAGTTGGAAAAACAAAACACAATCTTAAAGGAATGAAAATCTCTATGAAAACAAACTTATACTATTAATTTCAAAATGTAGATACAATGGCATAAAAAGGAAACCTTTATGTAACATTTGAACTGACATTATTTCTCTGAGTGAATTTAGAACATTTTAAATTTCGATATCTAAAATCTCCACATCTCATAGATTAATCTCCAGATGGGTCTTTGAATATCTGCTAAATCCCTTTATTTCATCACACTGGCCTTATTAATAAAATGAATATATTACCCAGAAACTATGTTTCTAAAATTTTTAATCATCACACTATTCAAGAGATAGTTGGTAATTTGATACAGGCATTCAGGAAAAAGCTCAGGGCTGAATGTCTAGCTGTGAGAGTCATCTGCAGAGATAATCATTGAACCCATGGGAGTAGATGAGATAATTAAATGATAAAACTACAGAGGAAAAAGAAGTCCTAGGACAGATAGGGCCTTGGGGATTACATAACAGAAGTACCTGGCTGAAAATCCAGCAAAGGATCCTGAAGAGGATAGTTAGGAGAAGAACAAGGAGAGAGGAGCAGCATGAAAATCTTGAAAGGAAAGAGTGTTCAGCATGAGGGTAATAATTGACAATGTCAAAGACTGAAAAAAGTGGATTACTAAATCTAGACAACTTTCTTAAGGGGTTTAGCTGTAAAAGATAGAGATACAGAATAATAGCTAGTAGAAGTGTTCAGACCAAGTGAGAGTTTTTTAAGGATGAGGAAGGCACACATTTATTTGTAGAGGTAGCTGTTGGCACAGAGTGTACACCTGGAGTCAGGAAGAACTGAGGTCAAATCCAGTCGAGCACAAGTTACTAGCTATGTGACCCTGTACAAGTTACTTAACTTCTGTTTGTCTCAGTTTCTGCAACTGAAAAATTAGGATAATAATATAGCAAATACCTCCCAGGCTTGTTGTGAGGATAAAATAAGATAATATTTGCAAAAGCCCTTAGCACAGTGCCTGGCACATAGTAGGCACTATATAAATGGTTATTCTCCTCCCTTCTTTCCCTCATAGGCAACAGGGAAGCAAACAGCAGATAAGGAGAAAAATTGAAGATTAGTGAGAGAATAGGGATGGTAGAGACATAAATTTATTGGAGAAGACAGGATGCTATGGGATCAAGAGTGCATTACAGTATTTTGCCTAGGCAAGAAGGACCACCTCTTCATGAGATAAAGGTGAAGGAGGATATAATTGAGGAATGTATGTATGGGCCCAGTTAAGATCAAGAAGGTCAAGGTGAAGTTGAAGGAGAGAATTAAAGGTAGTAAGGCAGAGGGAAAGATGGAATAATAAAAGTATGTGATCAGGGGGACGGAGCCAAGATGGCAGAGAGAAGCTAGGAACTTTCCTGAGCTTTCCCATATTTCCCTCAAAAACAACATTAAATCAAGCCTCTAACAGATTATGGAACTACAGAACCTACAAAAAGAGAGACAAAGGAAGATAATAAATGTTGGAGAAGCTGTGGGAAAATTGGAACACTAATGCATTGTTGGTGGAGCTGTGAACTGATCCAACCATTCTGGAGAGCAATTTGGAATTATGCCCAAAGGGCGATAAAGCTGTGCATACCCTTTGACCCATCACTTTTAGGTCTTTTTCCCAGGGAGATCATAGAAAAGGGAAAAGGACCCACATGTACAAAAATATTTATAGCTGCTCTTTTTGTGGTGGCAAAGAATTGGAAGTTGAGGGGGTGCCCACCAATTGGGGAATGGCTGGACAAGTTGTGGTATATGAATACAATGGAATACTATTGTGCTGTAAGAAATGATGAGCAGGAGGAGTTCAGAGAAACCTGGAGGGTCTTACATGAGCTGATGAGGAGTGAGATGAGCAGAACCAGAAGAACATTGTACACAGTATCATCAATATTGAGTGTTGACCTACTGTGGACTATATTCTTCTCACCAATGCAATGGTACAGAAGAGTTCCAGGGAACTCATGATAGAAGAGGATCTCCAAATCCAAGAAAAAAAAAAAGAACTGTGGAGTATAGATGCTGATTGAACCATACTATTTCTTTTGTTTTGGGTGCTGTTGTTTTTTTTTTCTATTTTGAGGTTTTGCATCACTGCTCTGATTTTTTCTCTTGTAACAGGATTAATGCAGAAATGGGATTAATGTTATTATGTGTGTATATATATATATGGATATGGATATATAGATATATAGATATAACCTATATCAGATTACCTGCTGTCTAGGGGAGGGGGGGAGGGAGGGGAGGGAGGGGAGGGAGGGAGAAAAATCTGAAATTGTAAAGCTTGTATAAACAAAAGTTGAGAACTATCTTTACATGTAACGGAAAAAATAAAATACCTTATATGTAAAAAAAAAAAAGAGAGAGAAATAAAGATTTGGCAATTTTTCCTGTACAACATGATGTACATGGACAACAGAAGATGAAAAAAAAAAGAGAGAGAGAGAAAATCCTGCTACATGAGATAATTTAGAAGACTTCAGAAAAGGTCTGTCTCACCTAGGTGAAAGGGGAGGGCAGCTCAGCACTACTCGTCCCAGCTGGCAGCTCACCTCATCAAAGCCCAGCTCAGTGGGCAGCTCAACATTATTGCAACTCAACACAGCTGAGAGTGGGGCAGTTGAGAGCAGTAAGAAGCTTGCAACTGGGGCAGCTAGGTGGCACAGTGGATAGAGCACCGGCCCTGGATTCGGGAGTACCTGAGTTCAAATCTGGCCTCAGACACTTTACACACTTACTAGCTGTGTGACCCTGGGCAAGTCACTTAACCCCAATTGCCTCACCAAAAAAAAAAAAGAAAAGAAAAAGCTTGCAACTGAAGCCTGTGCCCCAGGAGCAGACTTCAACTTGATAAGTTTAAAAATAGCCTACAACATGAGCAAGAAACAAAAAAGGACCCTTACCATTGACAACTTCTATGGTTAAAGGGAAGACCAAAACTCAAACACAGATGAGTTGGTCAAAACACCCACAAGTGAAGACTCAAGAGGGAAGATGATCTTGTCTCAAGACCAAAAATCCTTCTTTGAAGAGCTCAAAAAGGCTTTTAAAAACCAAATGAGGGGCAGCTAAATGGCGCAGTGGATAGAGCACTGGTCCTCCTGACTCCAAATCTGGCCTCAGACACTTAACACTTACTAGCTGTGTGACCCTAGGCAAGTCACTTAACCCCAATTGCCTCACCAAAAAAAACCCCCAAACCAAACAAAACAAAATGAGAGGTAGAAGAAAAAATGGAAAAAGAAATAAGAGAAATGAGAGTTACACTGCAAAAAGAAGCACAAAAAATGACTGAGGAAAACAATTCCTTAAAAAATACAATTGGCCAAATGAGAGAAAAAATTGGCCAAACAGAAAAAGAAGTGCAAAAACTTATTGTGGAAAATAAGCCCTTAAAAATTAAAATTGAGCAGATGGAAGCCAATAACTCCATGAGACAACAAGAATCTGATGAGCAGAATCAAAAGACTGAAAAAATAGAAGAAAATGTGAAATACCTCATTGGAAAAACAACTGACCTGGAAAATAGGTCCAGGAGAGATAATCTGAGAATTATTGGACTACCTGAAAGCCATGATCAAGAAGAGAGTCTAGATACCATATTCCAGGAAATTATTAAGGAGAACTGCCCTGAAATTGTAGAATCAGAGAATAAAATCATCATTGAAAGAATCCTCCGAATACCTCTTGAAAGAGGCCCCAAAAGGAACACTTCAAGGAATATTGTAGCCAAACTCCAGAATTATCAGGTGAAGGAGAAAATACTCCAAGCATCCAGAAAGAAACCATTTAAATTCCATGGAGCCACAGTCAAGATTGCACAGGACCTGACAGCTTCAACATTAAAGGATCACAGGGCTTGGAATATGATATACAGGAAGGCGAAGGAGCTTGGATTACAACCCATGATCAACTACACAGCAAAACTAATCATTCTTTTTCAGAGGAAAATATGGACATTCAATGAACTAGGGGACTTCCAAGGCTTCCTGAGAAAAAAGACCAGAACTGAACAGAAAATTTGATCTCTAAATACAAGACCCTAGAGAAACATAAAGAGGTAAACGGGTGGGGGGGCGGAGAGCAGAGAAAGGTTGTTCGATGATGTTAAACTGCTTGCATCCCTATTAGGGAGGATAATACTTTTAACTCTTGGGATCTGTATCTCTGTTAAGGTATTGTTATTAAATCAACTTTGATGTGATGATATAAAGAAACTTAAGGGGCAGAATAGGACTGGGGGAGGAGAGGAAGGGAGAGGTGGAATGTGGTTAATTATATCATATCTTCATATGAGGCACAAAAAGAATCCATTACAACAGAGGGAAAGAAGGAAGGGGTGGGCATTGTTGCAACCTTACTCTCATCAGATTTGGTTCAGGGAGGGAATAAAATACATTCCCATTTGTATAAGGAAACTTACCTTACTCTTTAAGGAAACAAAAGGGGAAGGGGAAAAAGGGTGGTATTGATAGAAGGGAGGGCACAAGTGGGAGAAAAAGGGGCAAGAAAAAGAAGGGCAGCTGATAAAAGGGAGGGCAGATTGAGGGAGGCAGTGGTCAGAAGCAAAACACTGGTCAAGTGGAATAGGGTGAAAGAAGGGGGAAAAAAGAGTACAAAAGGGAAAAGAAGATGGAGGGAAATAAACAGTGAATAATTTTGACTGTGAATGTGAATGGGATGAACTCTCCCATAAAATGGAAGTGAATTGCAGAGTGGATTAAAAACCAGAATCCTACAATATGCTGTTTACAAGAAACACATTTGAAGCAGAGAGATATACACAGAGTAAAGGTAAAAGGCTGGAGTAGAATATATTATGCTTCAGCTAAAGTAAAAAAAAACAGGAGTAGCAATCCTTATCTCAGACAAAGCACAGGCAAAAATAGATCTAATTAAAAGAGATAAGGAAGGAAACAACATCTTGTTAAAAGGTACTATAGATAATGAAGTAATATCAATATTAAACGTATGCGCCAAGTGGTATAGCATCCAAATTCTTAGAGAAGTTAAATAAGTTACAAGAGGAAATAGACAATAATACTATACTAGTGGGGGGAATCTGAATCTTCTCCTCTCAGAATTAGATAAACCTAGCCACAAAATAAATAAGAAAGAAGTAAAAGAGGTGAATAGAATACTAGAAGAGTTAGATATGATAGATGTCTAGAGAAAATTGAATGGGGAAAGAAAGGAATATACCTTTTTCTCAGCAGTACATGGCACATTTTCAAAAATTGACCATGTATTAGGGCACAAAAACATGATGGTCAAATGTAGAAAGGCAGAAATAGTAAATGCATCCTTCTCAGATCATGATGCAATAAAAATTACATGTAAGAAAGAGCCAGGGAAAAGTAGAATGAAAATCAATTGGAAACGAAATAATTTCATTCTAAAGAATGAATGGGTCAAACAACAAATCATAGAAACAATCAATAACTTTATCCAAGAGAATAACAATAATGAGACAACATACCAAAATCTGTGGGATGCAGCCAAAGCAGTGCTTAGGGGAAAATGTATAGCTCTAACTGTTTACATGAATAAAAAAGAGAAAGAGGAGATCAATGAATTGGGAATGCAACTTAAAAAGCTAGAAAAAGAACAAATTAGAAATCCCCAATTAGATACTAAAATAGAGATCCTGAAAATTAAAAGAGAAATTAATAAAATTGAAAGCAAGAAAACTATAGAATTAATCAATAAAACTAAGAGCTGGTTTTATGAAAAAAAAAAGACCATAAAATAGATAAACCACTGGTTAATTTGATTTAAAAAAAAGAAAGAAGGAAACCAAATTACCAGTATCAAAAATGAAAGGGGTGATCTTACCATCAATGAAGTGGAAATTAAAGCAATAATTAGGAACTATTTTGCCCAACTGTATGCCAATAAATTTGACAATCTAAATGAAATGGATAAATATTTACAAAAATACAAACTGCCCAGGTTAACTGAAGAGGAAATAAAATTCTTAAATAAGCCCATATTAGAAAAAGAAATTGGGGCAGCTAGGTGGCGCAGTGGATAGAGCACCGGCCCTGGAGTCAGGAGTACCTGAGTTCAAATTCGGCCTCAGACACTTAACACTTACTAGTTGTGTGACCCTGGGCAAGTCACTTAACCCCAATTGCCTCACTAAAAAAAAAAAAAAGAAAAAAAAAAGAAAAAGAAATTGAACAAGCCATTACTGAACTCCCTAAGACAAAATCCCCAGGGCCAGATGGGTTTACAGGTGAATTTTACCAAACATTTAAAGAACAATTAATTCCAATATTATACAAATTATTTGGAAAAATAGGTGAAGAAGGAGTTCTACCAAATTCGTTTTATGACACAAATATGGTGGTGATACCAAAACCAGGCAGAGCAAAAACAGAGAAAGAAAATTATAGACCAATTTCCCTAATGAATATTGATGCAAAAATCTTAAATAAGATATTAGCAAGGAGATTACAGCAAGTGTATGACCAGGTGGGATTTATACCAGGAATGCAGGGCTGGTTCAACATTAGGAAAACTATTAACATAATCAACCACATCAATAAGAAAACTAACCAAAATCATGATTATCTCAATAGATGCAGAGAAAGCTTTTGACAAAATACAGCACCCATTCCTAATAAAAACACTAGAGAGTGTAGGAATAGGTGGAGCTTTCTTTAAAATAATAAGCAGTATCTACCTAAAACCATCAGCAAGCATTATATGTAAATGGAGATAAGTTAGAGGCCTTCCCACTAAGATCAGGGGTGAAACAGGGATGTCCATTATCACCTCTATTATTTAATATTCCACTAGAAATATTAGCTTTAGCAATCAGAGAAGAAAAAGGAATTAAAGGAATTAGAATAGGAGGAAATAAAACTATCACTCTTTGCAGATGATATGATGGTATACTTAGAGAATCCTAGAGAATCAACTCAAAAATTACTTGAAACAATTAACAACTTTAGCAAAGTAGCAGGATATAAAATAAATCCACAGAAATCATCAGCATTTCTATACATGACTAACAAAGTCCAGCAGCAAGAGATAGAAAGAGAAATTCCATTTAAAGTAACGGTAGATAATATAAAATACTTGGGAGTCTACTTGCAAAGACAAACCCAGGAACTCTATAAACACAATTACCAAACACTTTTCACACAAATCAAATCAGATCTAAATAATTGGAAAGATATCAATTGCTCATGGATAGGCAGAGCTAATGTAGTAAAAATGATAATTCTACCTAAATTAATGTACTTATTCAGTGCCATACCAATCAGACTATCTAAAAATTATTTTATAGAGCTAGAAAAAATAATAACAAAATTCATCTGGAAAAAAAACCAAAAAGTCAAGAATATCAAGGGAAATAATGAAAAAAAAATGCACAGGAAGGTGGGTAAGCTGTACCATATCTGGAGCTCTACTTTATAGTAGTAGCTGCAGTTATCAAAACTATCTGGTACTGGTTAAGAAATAAAGTGGAGGATCAATGGAATAGGCTAGGCACAGGTAGTAAGGTACTGTTTGATAAACCCAAAGACCCCAGCTTCTGGGATAGGAATTCAGTATTTGACAAAAACTACAGGGAAAACTGGAAGATAGTATGGCAGAAATTAAGCATAGACCAACATCTGACACCTTATACTAAAATAAGGTCAAAATGGGTACATGATTTAGACATAAGAGGTGATACCATAGGTAAATTAGGAGAAGAAGGAACAGTCTACCTTTCAGATCTTTGGAAAGGAGAGCAGTTTATGACCAAACAAGAGATAGAGAATATTATGAAATGCAAAATGGATGATTTTGATTGTATTAAGTTAAAAAGGTTTTGTACAAACAGAAGCAATGCATCCAAAATTAGAAGGGAGGCAGAGGGGCAGCTAGGTGGCGCAGTGGATAGAGCATTGGCCCTGGAGTCAGGAGTACCTCAGTTCAAATCCGGCCTCAGACACTTAACACTTACTAGCTGTGTGACCCTGGGCAAGTCACTTAACCCCCATTGCCTCACTTTAAAAAAAAAAAAAAAGAAGGGAGGCAGAAAGCTGGGAAACAATTTTTATGGCCAGTACTTCTGATAAAGGCCTCATTTCTAAAATATATAGGGAACTAAATCAAATTTATAAGGATCCAAGTCATTCCCCAATTGAGAAATGGTCAAAGGATACGAACAGGCAGTTTTCTGATGAAGAAATCAAAGCTATCGCCATATGAAAAAATACTCTAAATCAGATTAGAGTGATGTAAATTAAAACAACTCTGAGGTACCACCTGACACCTATCAGATTGGCTAATATGACAAAAAAGGAAAATAATAAATGTTGGAGAAGCTGTAGAAAAATTGGAACACTAATGCATTGTTGGTGGAGCTGTGAATTGATCCAACCATTCTGGAGAGCAATTTGGAATTATGCCCAAAAGGCTATAAAGCTGTGCATGCCCTTTGACCCAGCAATCCCACTTTTAGGTCTTTTTCCCAGGGAGATCATGGAAGGGGGAAAGGGACCCACATGTACAAAAATATTTATAGCTGCTCTTTTTGTGGTGGCAAGGAATTGGAAATTGAGGGGATGCCCATCAATTGGGGAATGGCTGAACAAGTTGTGGTATATGAATGTAATGGAATTCTATTGTACTGTAAGAAATGATGAGCAGGTGGAGTTCAGAGAAACCTGGAAGGATTTGCATGAACTGATGATGAGTGAGATGAGCAGAACCAGAAGAACATTATACCCAGTATCATCAACATTATGTGTTGATCAACTGTGATAGACTAGATTCTGCTCACCAGTCCAATGGAACAAGCAAAGGACTCATAATAGAAAAGGCTCTCCAAATCCAGGAAAAAAAAAAGCAACTGTGGAATATGGATGCTGATTGGACCATATTATTTCTTTTGGTTTTGGTGCTTTTGGTTTTGTTTTGAGGTTTTCCCTTTTTACTCTGATTCTTCTCTTGTAACATGACTAGTGCAGAAATATGTTTAATGTTATTGTATATATATATAACCTATATCAGATTACCTGCTGTCTAGGGGAGGGGGGGAGGGAGGGAGAAAAATTTGAATTGGAAATCTTATATAAACAGATGTTGAAAACTATTTCTACATGTAACTGGAAAATAATAAAATACTTTTATTTTTTAAAAGTATGTGATCAAATAAAGGAATATCGAAATTAATGAAATGGAAATAGAACACTTGTTGTGGGTGATGACAAGAACAAGACTATGCTATCTTAGAGATCAAGGGCATGACTATTTCACCTTCTTTCTATTTTTATCTTATCAACCATTTTATTTTCTCAATAAATTTGTTTTACAAATTGAGAACTAAAATGAATACAGTTAATAGTTTGTTTAAAAATTAACTGAATATTTCCTGTTTTTTTAAGAAGAAAGATAATGGCAACCTTGAAAAAATTAATCTAAAAGAGTCATTATTCTAATGAAAAATATGTAAAGTAGGAATCTAAATTAATATAAGTAACTTATTGTATAATAAATATTGTAGACTAAAGTAGATAAATATCTTGGCAATAAATTTTGATGACTTGTTCTAAGGTTATGGAAGAAAAGGCTTATTTGTTATCAGAAAAACTATAGTATCAACTCTGTCTACATTCTTCCTGGTGAAAAATACAATCCAAAGTTTTTCCTTAATTAGTAATTTCTGTTAGGTATAGACAGAACTTTGACAGAGAATTAAAATTTAAAGTCTTTGGGGGCAGTTAGGTGGTGCAATGGATGAAGCACTGGCCGTGGATTCAGGAGGATCTGAGTTCAAATGTGGCCTCAGACACTCAACACTTACTAGCTCTGTGACCCTGGGCAAGCCACTTAACCCTCATTGCCCTGCAAAAAATAAAAATAAAAATAAATTTAAAGTCTTTGATAGCAATGGATCCAACACATCTTGCTAAGATGATTGTATAATAGAACCAGAGGGCAGGTAGGTGGCACAGTGGATAGAGTGCTGGGCTTGGAGTCAGGAAGACCTGAGTTTAAATTTTAGCCTCAGACTCTTAATAGCTCTGTGACCCTGGGCAAGTCACTTAACCCTGTTTGTCTCAGTTTTCTCATCTACAAATGAGCTGGAGAAGGAAATGGCCAGCAACTTCAGTAACTTTGTCAATAAAACCCTAAATGGGGTTATGAAGAGTTGAACACTGAAATGACTGGAAAACAACAAGAAGTAATAGAACCAACAGGTTTATTTATCTCTCTTAGAGAAAAACTGTGAGAGACAATGTGGAAAATATAATTTCTATTATAATATATATTCTATATAAATATAATATTTTTTGAAAAAATTATACTGTTTAAATCCAACTTTTTATGATTAAGTTGACCACAACCAAAATATCACCTGACCCCAATAACGCCTTAGGAATGCTGGAGAAGGCTACAAAGTATTTTGGGTTCCTTCACGTCTTGGTTCCATTCAAAGCATTCTTGTTTAAGCTAATATTAAACTATTATTTTGAGTTCCCTTGTGTTTTGGCTTTGCTTAAATTTTATGAAATATTTACTCATATGTGTCCCAGTCTACCTTGCCCTCTTGGCAAAATTAACTGTTCACCTGTAGTTCCTGTACAGTATATCTTTCTAGAGCCTTGACAAGAGATAGTCACGGGGCAGCTAGATGGTGCAGTGGATAGAACACCAGCCCTGGAGTCAGGAGTACCTGAGTTCAAATCCAGCCTCAGACACTTAACACTTACTAGCTGTGTGACCCTGGGCAAGTCGCTTAACCCCAATTGCCTCACTAAAATAAAAAATTTAAAAAATTAAAAAAAAAAAAAGAGATAGTCACACCTCTTTTCCAGCTTGCTCTCCTCTACCAATGACCTAATACATTTTTTTCCTAAAACTATTTTAGATTTTTTAAGTTTGTTCTCATGAACAACATACCAAAATTTATTGCATGCCACTAAAGCAAAAAAGCCTTTGCAAAAAAAAAGTATATTTCTAAGTGTTTACATAAATAAGAGAAAAAGCAGATAAAAAACTAGGTATGAAACAAAAAAAACCCAACAACATAGAAAAAGAACAAATTAAAAACACCCAATTAATACATCCAAATAGAAATCATGAAAATTAATAAAATTTAAATTAAAAATCCATTGAATTACAAATAAAACTAGGAACTGGTTTTATGAAAAAGTCCACAATTAAAAAACTCATTGGTTAATTTGATTTTAAAATAAGAAAAAAGAAAACAAAATTATCTGTATCAAAGATGAAAAAATTGAGTATGTAATAAATGAAAATGAAACTAAAGCAATTATTAAGAGCTATTTTGCCCAATTTTATGACGATAACATTGGCAATCTAAATGAAATGGATGAATATTTATAAAAAATATACATTACCCAGATTAATAGATGAGGAAATAGAATACTCAAATAACTCAACCTTAGAAAAAGAAATTGAACTAGTCATAAATGAGCTCCCTAAGAAAAAAACCTCCCAGGACCAGATGGATTTAGAAGCAAGTTTCCACTGCCCCACCTACAATTCCTATTCTTATTAAAAATAAACAATAGAAAGCATAGAAATAAATAGAACTTTTTTTGAAATAAGTAGTACCTATCTAAAGCCAAGAGCATAAACTATAAGCCTGCCTAATAAGATAAAGGGTGAAGCAAGGATGCGCATTATTATTGCTATTATTCAATAGCAATAAGAAAAGAAAAAGAATTTGAAGCACATTCAACAAGGAACTAAAACTTTCATTTTTTGCAGATACTATGATAGTATACTTAGAGAATCCTAGAGTCAACTAAAAAACAATTTGAGACAATTAACAATGATTAAGAGCAAAGTTACCAGATATAAAATGAATTCACATAAAATCATCAGCATTCTATATACTACCAATAAAACCCAGCAAGAAAAGATAGAAAGATAAATTCTATTTAAAATAACTGCAGGCAGGGGCAACTAAGTGGCACAGTGGATAAAGCACCGGCCCTGGATTCAGGAGGACCAGAGTTCAAATCCGGCCTCTGACACTTACTAGCTGTGTGACCCTGGGCAAGTCACTTAACCCTCATTGCCCCCCCCCAAATAAAATAAAATAAAATAAAATAAAATAACTTCAGGCAGCATAAAAGACTTGGGAGCTACTTTCTAAGACATGCCCAGGAACTCTATGAACAAAATTGCAAAACACTTAATACAAAGAAAGACAGATCCAAATATTGCAGCCAATATAATAAATTTTCTTATTATAATAAAATGTACTTATTGAGACCCATTAAACTACCAAATAATTACTTTATAGAGCTAGAAAAAAATAACAACTCATCTAGAGGTCAAGACTATCAAGATAACCATTGGAAAAATGGTGAATGAAATGGGCCTAGCAGTACCAAAACTCAAACTATATTATAAAGTGATAATCATCAAAACAATTTGTGATTGGCTAAGAAATAGAGTAGTGGATCAGTGGAATAGATTAGGCACACAATATATAGAAGCAAATTAGTATAATAGCCTAGTGCTTGGTAAATCCAGAGATCCCAGCTATTAGGGTAAAGAACTTACTATTTGACAAAAACTGCTTGGAAAACTGGAAAGCAATATGGCAGAAACTTAGCATAGACCAATATCTCATACTATACATCAAAATAATCTCAAAATGCATACATGATTAGACATAAAGGGTGATAAAATAAGCAAATTAGGGATCCATAGAAGAACCTGTTAGATCTATGGATGGGGAAACATCTCAAAAATATTGGAAATTAAGCCAAATTTGTATGCATATATATATATATGCCATTTCCAATTGATAAATGCTAAAAAGATATGAAAAAAGTCAGGAAAGAGGCAGAGGAAGAAATCAGAGCTATCAATAGTCATAAAAAAATGTTCCAAATAATAAAACACCTACCTAATATATATAGTAATCTAGTTTGCTCAATGCATGAGGAAATCTTTGTTGTTATTGTTGTTACTTTATTTGCTATGTTGTTTGATTAAATGTCTTTTACTGCATTCTTTGGCTGGTAAAATTAGAGAATGTTCATTAGTCAAAGCTGGCTTTTCTGGGTGCCCATGTGTGGAAAAGCTTTACAAGCCATGCAAGAAAACCTTTCTTAATGCTTTATAAACTCATTTTGTTGGATTATTGAGTTAGGAATAGAAATGATGCTAGAAATCTTCTAGGCCAATCTTTCATTTAAAAAATTTGGCAACTGGGGGACCAGGGAAGTTAAGTGACTTACCCAGGTAGAGTTGAGATTTGAATATAGTTCCTCTAACTCTAAATAATACTCTTTCCCCAGCAACATGTTGCTTCATAATTAGATTTTCCTACAAAGAAATCCATTGGCATATTTGGCAATCAAAACAATGTGATTTCATGAACTTCCTCTATCCATCCTTTTGCTAGACTTTTCTTCTTACAAGAGGACTATATAATTTAAATGAAATATTTTCTGTTTTGTATTTCTAATATGTAAGAAATACTAAAAAGAATTTCACTTCAGATTTCAACAATGCCTTTTTTGATAGATACTTATTGTAAAAATAAGCACAAATAATGATAACATATAACACTAGTTTAAGTGAACTATTTAAAAAAAATAATAAACATTTTTATTTATAGTTTGAAGTTCCAAATTTTATCCCTCCTTCCCTCCCTCCTCTCTTTCCTCCCTGAGGTGGCAAGCAGTATAGGTTATTATACATGTGCAATTATGTAAAACATTAATAGTCAAATGACTACTGTACTATTGTAATGTACAAGAAAATTTGAATACAAGAACAAAATGAAAGTGAAAAATCAATATCAGTTCAATTAATATCAGTTCAATTAATATCAGTTCTTTATCTGGAGGTGGATAGTATGCTTCATCCTTTAAGCTTCAATCCTTTGAATCTTGGATCACAGATAAGAATAGTTAAGTCATTCACAAGTGAACTACTAACTTAAACTATTAAATGAACTTAAAAAAACCCAAAGTGTTCTTATTTATTTTGTACACTTTAGCAAAAAGTTAGCACATGTCAATTACAAAGAAATGACTAGTTAGTTACTCATCAGTTGATTATAAACTTTATGCTTTATAACAGTTGCCCTTTAGGCTATTTGGGCCTGACTTTAAACATAATGCTTTTTTTTCCCAGGCATTGACTTTTTAAAAATGTCAGGGCGTAAGATATCTATAAATTATTTTAGTTGTTTTTTTCAATTCACCATAACACTTCCAGGTACATAGCAAATAAGAAAAATAATAAAACTCTGGAAGTTTCCTTGGACAATATTAGCACAGTTGAGTCTGGTGGAAAATTTAAAGAAATACCCAACCTGCTTCTTTAACTCATTTATTGAACACAAGCTTATTGAGCTTATTGAGTTCCTGAATGTAAGTTTATAAATTTGTCTTCCCTTCCCATATTAGAAATCATTAAAAAAGACTTTATTCCACTTCATATACCACCTAATTTTTCCTCATATGCAATTTCCTCTAAGCATATTAGTCATTTTAGAAGTTACATTAATTATTTTAGGCTAATAGGAAAGGATTAAATTAATTTTTTAATGAGTTGCCATAGCTAAGACTAGTCTTCAAGTGATAAAAAACAAACAAAAATTCTGAAAGGGTATCCTAAGAAATAGTGATATTTTTAGCCACAGAAATATAAGGACTCTTTATAGTGATTCTATCATAAGCTACATTAATTTCATTCAATTTCTCTGAATTTTCAGATCATTTTCTAAACATGCACTAATTTCCATTCCTGGATCTAGGATTAAAACATTTTGTTATAACATACTTTAGTACAAGTTTCTCAAGGTACCATCGGTTAATCACGAGCAATAGGCCACTTTACTAGATCAATCTTACCTTTCCTCAATTTACTCTCTTTCACACTATACCCATTTCCAAGATACCAGAAGGGAATTGTGGGAAGATGACAGAATAAGGCAGAAAATTACCTTCCTCTCCCAAGTTCCCTTCCCAAATAACTTAAAAGTATCACCTCAAAGTGAATTTTAGAGCTTCAGAAAAATGCAAAGTCGAGATAAAACAAGTCATCCAGCCTAAGACAACTTAGAATTATGTTAGGAAAGATCTGACCTGCTGGTCAGTGGTCTGGTCAGGCAGATACTGCCAAGTCAATAAACATCGGAGCAATGACCATACCTGGCCTTGGATTATAGGACACTGTAAGAACCAAAAAGTTAAAGACCCCCTAGATAGAGCTTAGAAAACAACAGCATGGAAAAAATCTCAAGCCTGAGACATTAGCCTCCATACTCTAGGAACAGAAGACCCTAGGAAAGACTTGACCTACAGGGGTGGAGGTTTGACCTGAGTGAAGTGTAAACACCTCCAGGCCTACTCCTTGGAGTCAACAAACAACAAGCACTGAAGGCCTATCTAGCCTAGAGGAGAGAATATAGCTCAGCCTGGCCTGCTTTTTCCTCCAAGTCCTCTGCCACCACAAGTACCTCAGAGAGCCCAACTCTCTAGTAACTGCATGTGGAAGCATTTTATGGTTCCGGAGGAGAGGTGGTCCTTCTACACTGCTTCAAGCTAATTGGCTAGCATCAACCAAATCCATTAGTTCACAGGATTTGAGGGTGGTTCCATGTTGAGGTCAGAGTTCACACCCTCTGAGAACAGCCTTCTTGAGGGTGTGAGTTAATCAGCAAAATCAGTTAATCCAATCAATCTCCTCAGAAGGGGGCCTTTGGGCATTCCCAAAACCCTATTATTTTCTCACATTAGCCATTCACCAATTGATAGGCATCTACATTGTTCCTAATTCTTTCCTATGACAAAAAGTGTTATAAATATTTTGGTATATATGGGGACTTCCTTCTTATTGAAAATTTCCTTGAGGAATTAGCCCAGAGGGTTAAACATCGTTTTCCAAAATTATACAATTCCACTCCTCCACCATCAATATTACTGAGTATTGAGAGAAATTATTTTACTATTCTATTAATAACATAAATTGGCATGTAAGCTTTTCTCCTCTGTTTTTTCATTGAGGCCCAGCTCCTGTGGGAAGACAGCCTCTGAAAGACATGACTAATTGAAACTACCCCTAGTCCTTGGGGAACATGCTTTTTGATCTTGGGCCAAACCCCATCCAACTAGGAGACTTTCTGTTAAACTATAAACAGAAGTCAGTCTGGACAAGTCCCCCCCCCCCCCTCCAGGAAAAGAGCCCCTGTCCTTGTACCCCTCCATTAGAGTTTAGGGTGACAATGCTCATAAAGGAGACCAAAATGGTCTGGATGAAGATGGATTCTCTTGTCCAGATTGCTGGAGATGATCAAAGCCACGTTCTCAGCAAGAGGAGCTGAAGGCTTCTAGCCCACCTTCTCATTAAACATCCATCAACTAGGGTTGATTTTCTCTTGTCAGGAATTCCCTTTTTAAAACATTTAAGGCTTTCAGGTTCTACATGTTTTTGTTTTTGTTTACCAAGAGAAACCATTGACTATCAATTTTATTGATTGCCAATTAGCCTAATTAATAAATTGATTATTAATTACCCAAAAACTCTGTCTCTTGGGAGTTGTCCTTTGTCACAGTGCGCCTATCATTCCACAACCCCTTCAACATTGAGTATTCCCTTTTTCTGTCATCTTTGCCAATTTGCAAGTGAAGTGTCATGTTTCTTTTGCTTTGTGATTTGGAACATTATTTCATTTAGCTGTCAATATTTTGCAATTTATCTTGTAAGAACTGCTTGTTCATATCCTGTGACCATTTACCTATTGGATAATTGCTATTAATCTCATATGTATTAGCTGTTTATCTATCTTGTGTAATAAACCCTTATCAGAGAAATTTTATACAAAGATTTTTTTCCCCCTTTAACCATTTCCCTTTTTATTCTGGGTGAGTTAATTATATCTGTGCAAAAGCTTTCTAGATTCACGTAATCACAGAGATTTTATATTTTGTAATTGCCTGTATCTCTTGTTTGGTTAAGACTACATCTGCTACCCATAGATACGAAAGGTATGTGATCAGTTTCTTTTCAATTTTTAAAAATATTCTGATCATTAATATTAAGTTCATATTCATTTAGAAAGCATGTGTGAAATATGGTAGAAGATGTTGGTCTAAGCCTAATTTCTTCCAGACTATTTTCACAGTAATTTTTTTTAATCAAATGAGGATATTTTCCAAAGTAATTTGTGTTTTCCACTTTTTTTTTAATCACTGGACTATTGAGTTTTGTTGTTTTTTATTCTTCCTTGTGTAGTCTGTTCCTTTCATCTATGAAATCTGGAAGTATTATGCTCCCTTTCACCCCACTTCTTTTCATCATTTCTCTTGATATTCTAGATTGTTTTTCCAACTGAATTTTGCTATTATTTGATCAAATGCTATAAAATATCCCCTTGGTAATTTGGTATGGCAAGTGTAAATTAACTTTAGAAGTATTATTTTTATTATATTAGTCTTCCTAGACATGAGCACTAAATATTCCTCTAGCTACTTAAGTTGTTCTTTATTTCTTTAAGGAATATTTTCTAAATGAATATATACAAGTCTTTTGTATGATTTGCTGTGTCAATCCCAAGATATTTTATGCATTTTATACGTATTTGGAATAGGGTTTCTTTGTTATTGCTTCTTGTGTTTTTATTATTATATAGAAATGATGCTGATATTTTAATAAACATTTTTATTTAAAGTTTTGAATTCCAAATTCCATCCCTCCTTCCTTTCCCCCCCTTCCCCCTCCCTGAGGTGGTAAGCAATCAGATATAGGTTGTACATATGAAATTATGTAAAATATTACCATATTAGTAATTTTGTATAAGAATATTTGAATAAAAAAGTGAAAGAAATAAAGTGAAAAATATCAGTCTGTATTCAATTAATATCAGTTCTTTAGAGGTAAATAATATGCTTCATCATTAGTCTTTTGTGATTGTCTTGGATCATTGTATTGCTGAGAATAGTACAATTTTCCATCAAATAATATTGTTGTTGCTGTGTACAACATTCTCCTGGTTCTGCTCACTTCAATATAAATCAGTTCATATAAGTCTTTCCAGACCTTTCTGAAATCATCCTGCTTGTCATTTCTTTTTTTGTTTTGTTTTGCTTTGTTTTGGTTTTTTGCAGGGCAATGAGGGTTAAGTGACTTGCCCAGGGTTACACAGCTAGTAAGTTTCAAGTATCTGAGGCTGGATTTGAACTCAGGTCCTCCTGAATCCAGGGCCAGTGCTTTATCCACTGTGCCACTTAGCTGCCCCCACTTGTCATTTCTTGTAGCACAATAATATTCCATCACCATCATATACCACAGCCTGTTTAGCCATTCCCCTGTTGATGGGCATTCCTTTTATTTCTAATTCTTAGCCACCACAAAAAGAGCTGTTACACATATTTTTGTACAAATAGGTCTTTTTCTCTTTTTGGAGATGTCTTTGGGATATAAACCTAGCAGTGGTATTTCTGGATCAAAGGATATGCACAGTTCTTTAGCCCATTGGGCATAGTTCCAAATGGTTCTCTGGAATGGTTGGATCTTTTCACAACTCCATCGACTGGATTAATGCTGCTGATTTTTGAGGATTAATTTTGTAGCCTGTAACTTTGTTAAAGCTATTCATTGTCTCAATTAATATCTTTGTTGATTCCCTAGGATTTTCCTATCATCAGCAAACAGAAATAATTTAATCTTTTCTTTACCTATATTTATGCTTTTAATTTCTTTCTCTTGTCTTATTACTGTTGCTTCTATTTCTAGAACTTTATAAATAATAGTGGGGAGAGTGGGCATCCTTGCTTCATGCCATTTTTTATTGGGAAAGGTTTTGTTATATCCCCATTGCATATGATGCTTGTTTTAGGTTTTAGATAGATGCTTTAATGATATTAAAAAGGGCCCTCTATGTCTATACTTTATAGGGTTTGGGGTTGGGTTTTTGCATAAAATTATGTTATACTTTGTCAAAGGCTTTTTCTGCATCTATTAAGATGAGTATGTGGTATTGGATGTATCAGTTTTTTATCGATGTATCAGTTTTTAATCTGATTAAATATGTTATTTTCCTAGTGTTGAATCATTGGTCATGTGATGCATCCCATTTGGTCATAGGGAATGATTTCTTGGATAAATCACTGTAATCCATTTGACAGAATTTAGTTTTAAAAATTTGCCTCCTTATTTATTAATAATATTGGCCTATAGTTTTCCTTCTGAGTTTTATCTCTTCTTGTCTTAGGAAATCGGATTATAATTGTTTTATAAGATGATTCTGATAGGGTGCTTTCTTCCTCAATTAAAAAAAAATTGTGAATTACTAATACTAATTGTTTAAAAGTTTGATAGCATTTTCCTCTAAATTCATCTGGCCCAGGAGTCTTTTCCTTTGGCAGTTCCCTTACATTTATTTCTATTTCCTTTTTCAAGATTAGGTTATTTAAGATCTCTATCCAGTCTTCTGATAGTTTTTGTGTTTCTTTTGTTTTTTCAGTTTGGTTAGCATATGAATATACATAATGCTTTAATTATTCTTTTAATTTCTTTGGTTTTGTTGTGATTTCACCTAGCTTATTTTTAATTTTATTATTTTAATTTTATTATTTTAGTTTTATTTATCATTTCTGTGGGGGGATGGATTATAATTTGTCTATTTCTTTAATTTAAAATATTTCTTCTTTTAATGCTTACTTTATTTCCTGGATTTCTAATTTTTTTTAATGCATACTTAGTACATGAATCCTCTCTTCTATTTTGTTAATGCATATTTGTAGACATGATTTTTCCCTGAGAGTTGCTTTGGCTGCATTACAGAAATTTTGGTATATTGTTTCATCATTATCCTTTTCTTTCACATAATTATTGTTTCTATGATTGATTGATTGATTATTTAGGATTTCACTTAAAAATCTCCATTTAGGTCTGTATTTTTTGTTTGTGGTCCCCAAACCAATGACATTTTTTATTGTATTATGGTCTATAAAGGATGTATTAAATATTTCCTTTTTTACATTTGTTTTCAATATGTTGGTGTCAGTTTTTATAAAAGTTTGATGTGGTTCTGTACATTCTTTTGCCATTCCACCTAGAAGATTCCATAAGTCTTTTTACTCTAGTTTTTCCAGCAATTTGTTCAGTTCTATATTTTCCTTTTTATTTGTCTTTCTGTTGGACTTATCTTACCACTATTGTGTTACTCTCTATGTCCTCTTATAGAGCTCAGTTAATGTTTTCTTTATAGATTTGGATGCTAAGGCATTTGGAGTATATATATTTATTACTCATGTTGCTTTGTTGTCTATAGTTCCTTTCATTTTTTTTTAATCCCTTTTAATTTTTTTGGATTTTTGTTTTTGATTTTTCATATGGCATGATTGCATCTCTTGTTTTTTTGGACTCAATTTTTTTTTCATCCTCTCAGTTTTATTTTGTTTGTATCTTTGCTTTCTAAATGTGTTTTCTTGGAAGCAATGATTCACATTTAAAATTATGAGTTATGTTATATTGTCCTCCATTTTCTCTAATATTGCTTTTTTCAAGTTATAATTTATTCCCTCCTTGCTATAAAGGTATGCACCTTCAGTTCTTTTAGTTTATTCTTTTTTAAGGTGTCCTTATTCCCAATGGTTTGCTTTTCTTTATCCTGATCCCCTCCTCCCATTCACTACCCTTTTCCCTTTGGAGTTTTGCCTATTATTTCCTTTCCTTCCCTGTTTATTTAATTGTTCCCTCTTTTTCCCACTTGTATTTCCCCTTTCTCTCCTCTCCTTCAGCTAGTGCATTCATTTTTAAAATTTCATTTTTTGAACCCCTTTCTTGAGAGGGTTTCTTTTACTTTCATTATCTGGCTTCTTTGTAGTTGTCTTTCATGGAATTTCTCATGGAATTATACCTTCCAAGGTATTCATTTCTGGGCTCTTCCTTCTTGATAGATTCTGCCACTGCCTTGTAACTTGCCAGTGCTTTCCTGGAGGATTCTCCTTTTCTATTGTGCCTAACTTTGTAGAATAAAGTCAATTCCTACAGTGACAGAGAAGAAACTGCCCCACAGTAGAATACCCTCCCACACACCTCCAGCTAAATCCTTGATTACTCAGCCCACCACTGATCCACACCTTTGATTTTGTTACCTTCTTTTCTCCATCTGCCTCCTACTCTCCCAGATGCCAGTTGCACCCAGTATATCCAACTCCTTCCCTCCTAAGGTAGTTACTAAATCATGTGTGATTCTCACAGTGGCTCCTCAGGACTTGAAACAGCTTTCTATCTGTTTGCACAATTTTTTCTTTAATTTGGAAGCTCTAGATTTTTATAATGTTCCTGGATGTTTTCATTTGGGACTTTCTTTTAGAAGCTGACAGGTGGCTTTTTCTATTTGTATTTTCTCCTCTACTAAACTGCTAAAGCAGTTTTCTTGTAAGATTTCTTCAAATATAAAGTTTAGGCTTTTGTTTTTATAGTCTGTTGATTTAAAATTTTTTCCTCCTTGTCCCTTTTCCAGGTCACTTGTTTCTGCTAGGAGATAACCTACATTTTCTTCTATTTTGTCAGTCTTTTGATTTTAATATTTCTTGTTGTCTCATGGAGTTATTGCATTTTATTTGGTTCATTCTAATTTTCAATAAATTTGTTGCTTGTGCAACAAGCTGATACCAAACTGTAAATTCCATTTCCAGTTCTTTCTTCCATGACTCTAATTCCTTTTCCAATCTTTTCTCTAGTTTTTTCATTTTATTGACAAAAACTTTTTAACCCTTTGTTTAAACTCCTCTCTTCCAGGAAAAGCTCTTTGTTTAAACTCTATCTCTTCCAGGAAAAGCCCATTTTGTGTTTTTCTTCAAAGCTTTGCTTGTAGATATTTTTGAGTCATTCTCTTCTTCTAGGTTTCTATCTTGAGCATCCCACCATAAGAGTTCTTTATGGTGAGATTCTTTCTGTTCGTTCATTTTTCCAGCCTACTTTTTTTACTTTGGACTTGACTCTATGTACTTCTGGAGGGAAGGGCTGGGCTGGAATTGTTACTGCCTTTTGGAGGGTATTGAGTATTGTGTTATTCCAGCATGTAAGAAATAGTTCAGCCCTCAAGATTTCAGTCTGATTGCTGTCCATTTGGTCTGAACTCTAGAAGTTCCTGACCTGGGTTTGGGTCTAAACAACAGTAGCCTGCTGCCAGACTCAGCCTCTACGAACAAGTTGGGGAGCTCTGTTGGTTGAGAATGACAATACTCTTTGATCTGGAATTCTTGCTCTGTTTATTTTTTTGGAGGCTTCTAAACTTCCTCTTTTCTAGGTACATTGCTCGGGGTTTCTGTACCCAGAAATGCAGTCCCTGGGGCAAGTCCCCTCATGAGTCTGCCCTAAATCTGTGATCTAGAACTGGGTATTGAGTAACAAAACTGCCTTGCCAGTTGGTACCTGTCCCTCTACATGTGTTTCAGTTTCAGTCTGAGGATGCCCTCTGTACTTTTGTTTTATTCTGGTGAGCAATCTGTCCCAGCACTAGACTGCTCCAGACTGTGCTCCAGAAAAATTTCTCATTTTAACTTGTATTGGATTTCCCCCTCAGGATTCAGCCTGGTATATTTTCTGGATCTGTTTGGAAGATTTGGGGTGTGCATGTGAAGCTCACTGTATTATTTTTTTCTACTTTGCTATCTTCTCTGAGTATCTTTTTAGTTTCCTCCTCCCCTTTTAAGGAGAACCCCTTATACTAGAGACAAAAATAGAATTTTTCCTCCAAGATCTGAGGTAGGAATGAATAGTTTGCCTATTGATGAGACAAACCGTCTTAGAGCAATGAACAGAGCAAATAAATAGGTCACATAAAGGACAGGGATTGGCAACACTTACCCAGCCCCTGTGGCCTCAGTCTATGACTTTAAAGTGTTTAGTAAAGTGCCTGGCACATAGTAGGCACTTAATAAATGCTATGCTAGACTATGATAAAATGATTCTTAGTCTCTGCTGGCTGTTGATTCCTATCACTCAAGTGACTCTCAAGTGAGACCACCCTCCCCACACCCCGACCCCAACCCAGTGCTAAATTGTAGAGATGCCACCACTTCCCACTCGGAGGAAGGTTGAACTCTATCATCTGTATTATTTTAGCACCCAGATTAGATAACTAACCACAGATAACAAATTTTGGTAGTTCTTCCTCCATATTCACACCTTTAAAGAAGTATCTGTTCTCAAAGATTTAGATTAGATAATCCCTCTCTTAAAGATTTGTTGCCCTCAATCAGTGTTTTGTCTATTTAGCATGTCATTGTGAAATAGCTAATGGGATGAAATCCTTGTTATAGCAAACTACCTGAGAGAAAAAACAGTTCTAACTAGATAGTGCCTCTGTGCTTATCATATGCATCTTTTTCTATATTATCTATCTCTAAATTGCTATCTATATCCATATTTTTATCATTGATATCAATATCTATAACTATAAACTCTCTATATATCTATCTATGGGGTTTTTTTTTAACCTTGATTTTCTGGTCACCCAAGTGTAACCTTTCTTTTTTTTTTTTTTTAGTGAGGCAATTGGGGTTAAGTGACTTGCCTAGGGTCACACAGCTAGTAAGTGTTAAGTGTCTGAGGCCGGATTTGAACTCAGGTCCTCCTGACTCCAGGGCCGGTACTCTATCCACTGCACCATCTAGCTGCCCCTGTAACCTTTCTTTTAGAGGCCTCACGCTTACCTAGGTAGACAATCCATCATGTCAGGATCATCATCCGTTTCCCCAAATTTTTACCTGTTTATCCTTTTTCTATCCAGATAGCATGTACTATTCAATGTTTATTTTATCAGGTTTTTTTCCTTCTATTCATCTAAATGCTCTTTACCAGTATCCTCTTCACCCTTACTAGTTTCTGAATCTCCTGGATTACTATAATTTGTAATACCATTCACAACCATCATTCTAGTGAGCAGCTCTTTTGGAGAAACATCATAGCCAACACAAACCATGAGACCAACCACCAGGAAAGAGCAGGTAATACAATGGTTACAATGGTGCCAGTGGGAAAGCATCCCAAGAAAGAGTTTTTCAGAGCTGTTCATTCCCCTTTGGTGTCCAACCTGTCACCCAACTCTCACCTTTGACTCCAAGAAGCCATAGCATGCACAGTGGCCTCACACCAGTAAAACTGTTTTGGCAGATGAGCTAAACCAGGTTGAGGGAAACTGACAGGCTTCAAACCCATCAGTGAGTTAGGGGGATGTCTAGCACAAGCAGGTGAAGACTTTCTCTTGGTGGAATGGGTAGATGAGAACAATTTGTTCCAAGAGCCATGGAGGTGACTAAAGTAGGTGGCTTAGCACTAAGCTATGGAGTGCTTAGAGGTAGGTCAGACATTAAAGTGGTCATCCACTGCACACCGGGCCATCACCATCTTAACTTTTGTCTCACCATTGGACTTCTTTCACTTACAGGGAGAATGAGGCTGGCAACTTTGTGAAACTCTGCCTCACTTGAATTCAACTCATGTTGCCCCATGATGGTCCTCTGAAAATGAGGGACAACAACAATGGCCAGAAAGGCAAAACCAGCACCACTATGACCACAACCTGGGCTTCCCAGATCCTCAAATTTAAATTGTTCACCTTCTAAACAATTCTAAATCTCTTTCAGTTCTCCTTCACATTTCCTCCTCCTCTTTATCCAACCTTCTTTCCTTCAACCCAGAAGTTAGATAGATTGTAAACTCTCTGAGAATAAGGAACTTAAACTTCTGTAATTTCACATCCTTTTGCACTTAAAAAGTTATTATTTGGGGCAGCTAGGTGGCGCAGTGGTTAGAGCACTGGCTCTGGAGTCAGGAGTACCTGAGTTCAAATCCGGCCTCAGACACATAACACTTACTAGCTGTTTGACCCTGGGCAAGTCACTTAACCCCAATTGCCTCGCTAAAAAAAAAAAGTTATTATTTGTTACTATTTGTAAACTGTAAAAAAAACACCCTATACCAATATAAGCTATTATTTATTGCACTTAAAATGTATTGCTAACAATTTATTTGGGGTTTAAAAGACAAACAAGGTGACGGATTAACATTCATATTCTTTGTCCATAACAAGAAAAGTCACTGTATATTAAACTATTTTTAAAAATTCAATTATAATCTCATAAGAAACAGTACTCAGTTTTGTCTTACTGACAATTGACCATTAAGAATTGAATGAACTGATGCTTCTGTCAGGACCCCCATGCCAAGGCCACCTCTCTGTTTTTGCTTCCCTTTTACCATGTTTTCCAGAGCTAAGATCCAGCAAGCAAGCTGTGCCTTGAGTGTGGCATAACAACAATCCTTTGCCCTCACCCTCTGGATGAACTCAGCCACAGCAAAATCCCAGAATTGTTTCACATCAGTAGGTGGTCCCTGAGCTTAGAACAGCCCTAAAAGGGGCAAGTAGCAAAGGTGCTAGTTTTCCTTTAAAACCTGTATTTTTCTGACTCTTCCTTGGGATGCTTTCCCACTGGCACCATTGTATTGTCTGCTCTTCCTTGGTGTTTGGTCTCATGGTTTGTGTTGGTTATGATATTTCTCCAAAAGAGTTTGCTGTAGTACCTGTGTTCTGGTCATGAAGTCCTGCTATGAATCAAACTTGTCTCATTGTTGCTGTTACCCCTCAGTGTCATAACCATTAGTATAAATTTTGAGATTTGTCCACACTAAAGCAGGTCTCCTACTGGGGAGGAAAGGAGCAGCACATATTTGTCTAGTTTCCCTCCTTTAATAAAGAAAACTTTTTGCTTTTAACCACTGTAATCCTTTTTGGTTTTATTTTGTTTTATTTTATTTATTTTTATTTTTGTACTTACCTGTGGTTTTGATACCTTGTGTGAGCTCTCTGTTTTGTTTGTTTGTTTTAGAGTTAACAGTGATTGTGTGACCTCTGTGACTCTTTGGTCATTTGATCAGGGTTGGTATTTCAATCACATCCTCTTAAACAAGAAAGAGAACCTGAATTCTATTTTGTTGGAAATGCTTTAAAACTCCATACAGTAGCTATACTGTTTGTGTGTTTTAATCAGTGTTTTGTCTATTTAGCATGTCATTGTGAAATAGCTAATGGGATGAAATCCTTGTTATAGCAAACTACCTGAGAGAAAAAGACACAGAATGAAATGTACATACTCTTTAGAGAAAATGGCAAACAGTTTTGCTGCTTTAAATGTTACTTAACATTTGCAGAGCTAACACTGTTAGTCCCTTTTTATACATACCAAACATTTGACTTAAGCAAAGCATGAAAGCTATTTGAACAATCTATTCTGTAAAATGAGATACTCAAATACTTACCTGCACAATCTACTTTACTGATTACTGTAACAAAGGCACATTATAAACTTTAAATAAGCATGTTAAAGATTTGTTTTATTTTTATTTTTACTTCCACATTCTTTCATTTAAAATAGGCTTTTGACACTAAAAGTAATAGCAAGTTGTGAAGTCCTGGTATAGTTAGTTTCAGCTGACTGTCAGATTGTCTACCAACTATCTTTTTTCCTTATCACATGACTAATTAATTGGGGGGAAAAATGCTTAGCTGCTTGAAAGAGCTAATGGGAGGGCAAAAGTTCTTCCTTTACCCTTCTTTGAAGGGTACTACTTTAGGGCTCAGCCAAAGAACTGGCCTGGAAAAAGTATAAACATTATCAAAGAGGAAACAAGATTATTATTTTTGCAGATAACATGATAGTACACTTAGAAAATCCTCTTAAATAAGCAAAGAAGATTATTGAGATGATTAATAGCTACACCAATATTGAAGGATACTAAATATAATCATCAGTCATAAATCAGCATTTCCAGGAAGCAAAGATAATAAGAGAAATTTTACTCCAAATAATTATAAAATATCTAGGAGGTAACCTATCAAGATATCTATAAGACACTTTACAGAAACAAAAGAAGACAATTAATTAGAGATGGCCATTACTTATAATTTGGCCATTCCAGTATAATAAAATGGTTATGCTACCAAACTTAATTTACAGATTTATTGTTATTACCAATTAAATTGTTAAGAGATACTTTTTAGAACTAAATAAGATAAAAATAAAATTCATTTGGAAGACTGAAAGAACTAAAACCTCAAAAATAAAAAAGAGAAAAATTACAATTGAAGGGGTTATAGCCTATTGAGACCTTTAATTATATTATAAAACAATAGTCATCAAAATTTTTTGGTACTGGTTTTGAAAATAGACAAATAGATTGATAGAAGAAACCATACAAGAAAAATAGAGAAGCAATCAAAAACAGTTTTCCGGGGTCTGATCACTTAGCAATATAGGTTACTGGTAGAAGACCTTTTAGGTTTTTTTTTATATTTCTTTTTTTTTTTTTTTAATGGGGGCAATGGGGTTAAGTGACTTGCCCAGGGTCACACAGCTAGTAAGTGTTAAGTGTCTGAGGCCGGATTTGAACTCAGGAACTCCTGAATCCAGGGCCGGTGCTTTATCCACTGTGCCACCTAGCCGCCCCTAGTTTTTTTTTTTTAAGAAATGCTGAGAAAATTACAAAGCAGTTGGCAGAAATTAGATTTAGAATACAATCTATAGCACCACTAGAATAGACTCACAATAGATATCTACCCTGAATATAAAAGCTCACAGTATAAAAAATAAGAATAGGATTGGAGATCTTTAATAACTTTGGCTAAGGGAAGAATTCTTGACCAAACAAGATTAAAATTGATTTTGTATCATTTGTTTATTGGTCTTATTTATTGATTTTGTCCTGTAATTGTTTAAGTCATAGTTCTCTGTCTCTGAACTTGGTTCAGACTTCAGCTGGTCTATAATGTGTTAAGTTTAAAAATCCAGGTCTGCTAATCACTGATCTATTTTCTCCTCAAGGATGCAAGTGAACAGTAGGAAATAGGGTCTAGTATCTTTATACTATTAAGCTATCCTTTAAGGGTGTCTGGTTTGGTATACAAAAAATCTGTGTCACTATCTTGCCGATAGACTCAAATAATGAGAACTTCTTAGTCTCAGGAGAGAGGAAGGGGGTTGTTGCTAGCCCCTCATTACCAAACTTCCAACCAATCATATTGTACCCAATGCCTCAATAATGTAGCCAATCATGTCCTTAATCCCATGGTATCACTTACCCTGTTCTGTTCTTTGTTCCATACTCCCCAAAACCTATAAAAGAAAACTGTGCCTCCTCTACTGAGGAAGCTGATTCCACCAATAAATTGAGCATGCTCAGAACTTTGTGCCTTATTTTGCAGAAATGATCATAAATATAAGATAGACAATTTTGACTGCATAGAATTTTTTTTAAAAAACCACTTGTACAAATTCAATCAATAAAGACAGAATTAAAGGCAAATGTGGGAAATAATTTTACATAATTATTTCCTCAAAATTCTGATAACCTATATATATGGAATTGACACAAAACTATGCCAATTACCATTCCCTTATAACTAATCTAACAGTTTTCAAAAGTATATTTTCAAACTACAAATGACCAGATGACTCACTAATAGGAATAGAAATGCAAATTTCAAAATGTACTCCGAACAAATTGATGGAAAAAGATGAGAACAGTCAAATGTTTTAGACATCAATTTAGAATGATTTAAGAAAAATGACTAAACTGTTCATGCCTTTTGATATCAGTACTAGACACCAAGGAAGTGAAACAAATAGACAACAGTCCAATATAACAAAGTTCCAAAGTACTTATAGCAGCACTCTTGGTGGTACCAAATAAGTGGAAACAAAAAGGGTTTCCATACATTGGAGAATACCATAAACATGTGTTGAATTGAATTGAAAGACTGAAAAAACTTTGGTATGAATGAATGAACTAATGTACAGTAATGAATGAAATATGTGAGGAATTCAGAGAAATATGGAAAGATTTTTATGAATTGATACAGCGTGAAATAAGCAGAACTAAAAGAATATTTATTACACAATGATTAATACAGTAAATGGAAAAATCACTAAAATGAAGTTGAACTTCATAATGGGGAAAAATGTACATTTGTTTTTTCTTCCCTCTTTCCCTTTTCCTATTCAGTTAGTAGGAATTTGAGTATGGCTTCTCTCCCCTAGGCATAGAGAGGAAAAGTAAAGGTGTTATGGAACAGACATGCATGTCTCACTAGCCACTTTATCATCTACTAGCTCTACTACTAACTGATAATAATATCACTTGAAAGCTTGTAAAGCTTGTAAAGCATTTTACATGTTATCTTCACAATGAGATTGTTGCTATTGTTATCCATATTTTACAGATGAGGAACCTGAGGTACAAAGAGGTTAAAGTGACTTGCCCAGGGTCACATAGCTAGTAAGTGTCTGAGGCAGAATTCAAACTCAGATCTTTTTAACTCCAAGTACCTGATCTCATCTAATCTGTACTCCATTTCACTGTACTTTTGTCTATAACCTGCCTGATGTAGACCTGCCTCAGGCTCCATTCAGACTCTCCATTGTTCTGTACATGGTCAAGGCTACACTTTCTTCAAAGCTCATTCAAGTTAAAAAAAAGTTTCTTAAGAACTGCGGGTAGGGAGGCAGGGTGGGGAGGGTAGCTAGGTAGTGCAGTGGATAAAGCTCCAAAGCACTGACCCTGGACTCAGGAGGACCTGAGTTCAAATCCAGCCTTAGACACTTGACACTTACTAACTGTGTGACCCTGGGTAAATCATCATTGCCCCGGAAAAAAAAAAAGAACTGCGGTAAAATGGATAATGTCTGCCCAACTAGAAACCTCACCCCCATCAATTATTTATGGCAATGACCCTGGGGAAGGGGAAGACCATAATTTTTATTTTATGTTTACTTTTATGTTTATTTTGTTTTATGTATATGTTTATGTATATGTGTATGCATACACATGCCCACACATACATATATGTATACAAATTTACATGTGAGGAAAGGGCAGCACATATATGTCTAGTTTCCCTCCTCTAACTGAATAAAGAAAGTATTTTGCTTATAACCACTGTGATTCTTTTTTTTTTACACACAAATTTTTTAATACATAAATTAAAATATATAAAAATGTAACTTTTAATATATAATGTTATATATAACACACATAGTTCCATATAATGTTACATAGTTTTGTATAGTCATATATATTATATGTACATATTTGCATAAGAATTCATATGATATCGTTTTGGTTTTTTTGGTGAGGCAATTGGGGTTAAGTGACTTGCCCAGGATTACACAGCTAGTAAGTGTCAAGTGTCTGAGGTCAAATTTGAACTCAGGTCCTCCTGAATCCAGGGCCGGTGCTCTATTCACTGTGCCACTTAGCTGCCCCGATATTGTTTTAATATATCACACACATTTATGTATAGACACACATGCATACATACATATCACCACATTGGGAATGCATGAAAGACATGAAAGGGCCCTTTCCCTTCACTTAAGAGTAGGCACTCTTACTGCTTCCTGTCTGCCACAAAGATACTTTTAAGTCACTCTTGAACTAAAACTCTGTGGATAAACTGAGTGGGCAATCTCCACTTTTTAGACTCCTTCTCCATAAGGGAAGATATCCCCTAGTCTTACACTTCAAGACTTTTCTCCCACTTTGTACTCTAAAATCCACTCTCTTGCTTGAAGACACTAGATGCATTCCTTAGGATTTCTGGCCCATATGATATAGATATATTAGCATAGATATAATTTACCTATTTTTTAAATTATAAAAGTATTTTATTATTTTCCAGTTACATGTAGAGATAATTTTCAACATTTGATTTTGTTTTTGTTTTTGGTGAGGCAATTGGGGTTAAGTGACTTGCCCATCGTCACACAGCTAGTAAGTGTCAAGTGTCTGAGGCTGGATTTGAACTCAGGTCCTCCTGACTCCAGGGCCAGTGCTCTATCCACTGCGCCACCTAGCTGCCCCAACATTTGTTTTTTATAAGATTTCTAGTTTCAAATTTTTCTTCTTCCTTCCTCTCCCTCCCCCTCCCCAAGAAAGTAAGTGATCTGATATTGGTTATATATGTACAATCACATTAACCATATTTCTGCATTAGTCATGTTATAAGAGAAGAATCAGAGCAAAAAGGAAAAACCTCAAAAAAGAAAAACAACAGCACCAAAAACAAAAGAAATAGTATGATTTGATCTGCATCCATATTCCACAGTTCTTTTTTTCTGGATTTGGAGAGCATTTTCTATCATGAGTCCTTTGGAACTATCTTGTACCATTGTATTGCTGAGAAGAATCAAGTCTATCACAGTTGATCAACACATAATGTTGATGATACTGTGTACAATGTTCTCCTGGTTCTGCTCATCTCACTCATCATCAGTTCATGCAAGTCCTTCCAGGTAATTTACCTATATTTTAAGGAAGCATTTAGCAAATTCTCTCATGCTATTGACAGGAATTATACACTTAAGTGGATTCTGAATTGGTTAAATGACCAGATGACTCACTAATAGGAACAGAAATTAGTAGTAATTAATGAATGAATATCAGTTGGGAAAGAAGTCTCTAGTGGAAAGTCCTAGACATCTATGCTTAATTCTGTACTCTGACAGTTTTATCATGATTTAAATAAAAGAAAAGATGGCACGTTTATCAAATTTGCAGAAGACAAAGAAGAAAAAGAAGATGACAGAGTCAAAACCCCAAAACATCTCAACTGGCTAAAGCATTGGTGAAATTTAACAGGATAAATGTAAAGTCTTATATTTTGGTTAAAAAAAATCAAATTTTTATATGCAAGATGGGAAGAACTGGGATCTTTAGTGTATATAACAACAAATGTAATATAAAAATATAACTATAACAGCAAAAAAAGAGATATAATGAATGGCTACATTGAAGAACTTTTTCTGAATGTGGTCTGACCTCATCAATAGGAAATATGGTGTACATGTTGCATAAGATTTTAGGAAGGCCATTGATAACTTCAAAAGCAGACAGAAAAGGAGTCATCAGAATAGTAAAGGGCCCCAAGATAAGGCCATTCGGAGATTCAAAAATTCAGTAGAAAGAACGGAGAATATTTATTTAGTCTAGAGATGAGAGGGATGGGGAAGCATAATTGTCACCTTCAAGGACCATAACAATACAAAAGTCATTTACTTAGCTTTTCGGTATTTCAGACTAGAAGTTACAAATAAGGTGCCAATCTTCCGTAGTGAAGGGAATTTCTTTCCTGTGAGTTCCCTATGGATGAAGTTACAGGTTTGAATCAAAAATACTTCTATGGTTTAAATATGGGTACTTCTTCCATGGATGTAGATCACAACATATTAGATGTTTTATCCAACACAATCTGTTATGCAATGTGCTGATTAGTTTCTCTAAATTTCCCTAGACTAGTCCTCAAATGGCAGACACTAAGTCAGCCTTTTCTTTGTGATACGACTTAACAGAATAACCTTGTTTTTGAAAACCTAAATTTGTCTCCACTGCACAATGGGGATTAAGATTTAGTTAGAAGGGGAGGGAGGGAGAAAAATCTGAATTGTAAAGCTTGTATAAACAAAAGTTGAGAACTATCTTTACATGTAACGGGGAAAAAAATAAAATACTTTATTAATTAAAAAAAGACTTAGAGATATAGTACATATATGTGAATTTATTTATGGATCTCAAAAATGATAGCTATAAGTTTATGGCTATAGAGAAGTCAGATTTGAGAAAGGAAAACTTTGAAGGAAGGAAGGTAGACTTTGAATACATTTTGATTGTTGAGGAAGGGGACTGGACCTGTGATTTTACTGGTATAGGAATACCTAAATGAGGAAACTGCATTTACCTCTGCAACTTCTTTAAGAATACTAGAGAACTCAGGGCAGCTAGGTGGTGCAATGAATAAAGCACCGCCCCTGGATTCAGGAGGACCTGAGTTCAAATCTGACCTCAGACACTTGACACTTACTAGCTGTGCGACCCTGGCCAAATCACTTAACCCTCATTGCCCCACAAAAAAAAAAAAAAGAATACTAGAGAATCGTGTGGGGGACTGAGAGATTAAGTGACTTGTCTAGTGTTATACAGACAATAGGAGTCAGAGATATGACTTAAACATAGGTCTTCCTGGTTCCAAGGCCAGTTCTCTATCCATTATACCACACTGCCTCTGAACAAGTATAGTATTTGAGTTTTCTGACGTATTAAAATTTCCATCATGATTAATAAAACAGATAAAGGAGTATGTTTAGTTTTTAATCCCAAAGCTTTTACTTCCTGATTTTTTGTTTATATAGGAAGGAATAAAAGAAATGATTTGAGTTTCACATGAGTTGATTGAGTTGATTTAAGAAAGGAGATGGCCCAGTAAGAATACAATAAGCTGACTTAGAGTGGATTTTATTTTTTGGCATTTGGATTTATTTATCTATATTCTGTCATCAATGATTTCACCTCACCTAGCACATGACAAGAGATTGTATTTCAGGTAGGTATAAAATCTTGAAGAGGAGGGTTCTTCATTGGATCTAATTCTTGAGGATGACTGGTTTCTCCTTCTAGGTCCCTAATTACTACCATGAAATTGCTATTTTTGTTCTCAGTCACGGTGCTTTGCCTCCCCTGCAAAGGTAAGAGATTCACTTTAATATTTGGCAGACCTATCTAATCGTTTGGATTTTCGGCCTAATATCTTTTAAATATTTTTCATTATGGAGATGTTTCTTTACCTCTAACTGCTGAACAAGATATTGTAAATCCTAGGATATTATTTTAGATAATAGCTTCACTAAGCCCATCTTCAGAATGTATGGTTTTAACATTTAAAAGAAACATTAATTGGGGCAGCTAGTTGGCACAGTGGATAGAGCACAGGCCCTGGAGTCAGGAGTACCTGAGTTCAAATCCGGCCTCAGACACTTAACACTTACTAGCTGTGTGACCCTGGGAAGGTCACTTAACCCCAATTGCCTCACTAAAAAAAAAAAAAAAAAAGAAACATTAATCAGCAAAGTCTCTTAGTTTCTTGCTGACATGAGTAAAATGAAAGTGTCTTCTGTATTTTTTAACTGTTCACTTAATTTTAAATTAAGAAGTCACTTAACCTATTAATTTTAAATGCTTAATCTTCTTTGAGAATTAAACTCTTTAATCCAAAGGTCTACTTTTAACCCACGTTTCTATCTCTGTTATATAGCCTGGATCTTGCCTTCTTCCTCCCAAGATGACCAACCATCAGGAATAGGCCTTCTTCTCCCCTTCCTGAACGCCTATTGCTCAATTCTCATCAAGCATTAATCACTCACTCTAGGCTAGATTCTGACATCCACACATCCAGCAGTAATTCAGGGTCCTACTCTACTCTAACCATGGGGCCCAATACTCTCTTCCTAATAGTAACTGGTTAGGAACCACTGATCTTCCCTCATAATTTTCTTGCTGGACCCTCAAGTATCAACAACTTTTTTTGTCTGCCATAAAGCTGAGCCATTCTTATTTGATGTCTTTCCTAATTTGAATGTGAGGTCCTTGAGATAGACACTGTCTCAATTTTCTGTTTGTATCCTCAGTGCTTAGAGCAGTGCTTAGCACATAGTAAGCACTTAATAAATATTTTTCCATTCCATTCCATTCCACAGTATCACACTGATAGAATTACTTTTCATTTAAAATACAGATATCACTAAGAAAGACAAAGGAAATACTTGCACAACTTTTCTGGACAGTAATGTTTCTTGCCATAACTTTCTTCAAGTTTTAAGACCCCTTTAGGTGTCTTAAATTGAAGTGATAGAAATAATATGATTGGAGAAAAATTATTATATAGAGGATCATGTCTGCTAAACATGTGTGTTGTCCAGGGCCCTGTCCTGTCTCCTTTTCTTCTTTATATTATTTCATTTGGTAATCCCATCAGTTCCCATGGTGATAGGAATTATCATCTCTATGGCACATGATTTTCAGTCCTACTTATCCACCTGAACTGTCATCTTTAAGTGATATTTCATAGCCACCTTAAACTCAACACATCCAAAACGAAACTAATTTTCTTTTTCCCCCAAGCCCTCTCCTTTTTCTAACTTCCATGTTACCATTGAGGGCATAACCATGCTTCTAGTCACACAACCTAGGCCTCAATTTCTTCTTTTAATATACTAGAAGTTTGACCCATTTGCTGTGGAGTTAATTCATTATCAAGAGAAATATTTTCGGGGTGGCTAGGTGGCACAGGGGTGACTAGGTGGTGCAGTGGATAAAGCCCCAGCCCTGGATTCAGGAGTACTTGAGTTCAAATCCGGCCTCAGACACTTGACACTTAATAGCTGT
Organism: Dromiciops gliroides; assembly: GCF_019393635.1. Taxonomy (NCBI): domain Eukaryota; kingdom Metazoa; phylum Chordata; class Mammalia; order Microbiotheria; family Microbiotheriidae; genus Dromiciops; species Dromiciops gliroides. The sequence goes on along the minus strand of NC_057865.1, from coordinate 209,047,550 downwards.
GTGACCCTGGACAAGTCACTTAACCCCATTGCCCCACAAAAAAAAAAAAAGAGAAATATTTTGTACTTGTCTTATTATCACCTAAACTAATTAAAAATTTTTTACACTTTCAGCTTTATTGATGTGTTTTGTTTTTATATAACAAACATTTGCAGGTTACTTCTACTTCCTGAGAGGTCTTCTTTTAACAAAATGAAACAACTAAGGAAAACTAATAATACAATGACTTCATTTGAAAGTTCATGTTGTATTTCATATTTATATAAAAAAATGACAGAATTCTATTTTCTCTGTCCCCAACCCCATCCCATTGGAAAAAAAAAAAGAAAAGAAAACCCCCACAAATTTAATGTAAGAAAAATACATAGTCAAACAAAACAAATCCCTCCAGTGGCTGTGTGTGCATGTATATACATGTATAGACATACTCACATGTATACAGACATACAAACATACATGTGATATGCATAGATATAGAATTTTTATGTATATGTTTTTATTTATAGGCATTGAAGGAATTTGTGTATGTGTATGTGGTCATATGTGTATATATATTATATATATGTGTGTGTATATATTATATATATGTGTATATATATTATATATATACACACACATATCTATGTATCTCCTAAATCTCATTATGTACCCTAAATTCATCACCTCTTTGTAATGTATAGCCTATTTCATCATCATTTCTCTAGTCATGAATAGTCTTTGTACTGATAATTCTTTTGTCTTTTAAAGTTGTTTGTTCTGCTCATTTCACTTCATAGATTAGAAAAGCTCTTCATTCATGTGTATTATATATTTTGTATGTATATATGTATAGGCATAAATTTTTTATTCATTTCTGATCACTTCTTTCTGCATCAATTTATCTTTTTTAAAACATCTGTTTCCTCATTTAATATAGAATAATCTCACATTCATGTACCACAACTAGCTTATCTGTTTTGCAGTTTGTTGAACATCCTCTTAGTTTCTCATTTTTTGCCAAAAAAGAGCTACTATATAAATATTTTGGTACATAAGAGATATTTTCTCTTTATTTCTTCTCTTTTGGGTACAGGTCTGGCTGGGTTAAAGACCACATACTATTTAGTAACAATTTTGTGTATAATTCCAAGTCTTTTCTAGAATGGTTGTATCCATTCATAGGTTCACCAATAATCCAAATGCCTGGTTTTCCCAGAACCCTTCCAACACTTAACATCATTTTCACTCTAATATGTGTAATCTCAGAATTAAAATTCTAATGGCTCATTAAAGTAATAATATATTTTTAAATGGCTATGGACATTTACTGAAACTCTGCACATAAACACACTTATGACCTTTTAAAAGTATATTAAATGGTATCACGGTAGTAGAACAAAAGCGATAAAAATTATATTTCTATCCTAAACAATTTAAGAAAAATTTTGAGTAGAACTGAAATTGAATAAGAGTTCCAAAATAAAAATTTTAGTCTACATTACTTCCTGGGAAATAATAAGCATTTCAGTTCTCCACTGATGGTTAGGGATTTGTGAGCATAAAAGGCCCCTTTACAGATGTTCTGCAGGCAAAAACTCTTAAGATTTAAATATGAAAGGATCCCACCCAATTTGCAAAAAGTGGAAAGAGGATTGGTAAAGTAATTTTTTTTTTGGTGGGGCAATGAGGGTTAAGTGACTTGCCCAAGGTCACACAGCTAGTAAGTGTCAAGTGTCTGAAGCCGGATTTGAACTCAGATCTTCCTGAATCCAGGGCCAGTGCTTTATCCACTGCACCACCTAGCTGCCCCTGGTAAAGTAAATTTACTAGGAACGTAAAACAATTGAAAGTTGAATTTCTCTAGCTCTTGCTCCTGGGCTTTTTTGGTCATATAAAGAATTGCTGATGATTTATGTGGGCTTATTTTATTTCCCACAACTTCACTAAAGATGCTAATTGTTTCAGATAGTTTTTAGTTGATTCTCTAGGGTTCTCTAAGTAAACCATCATGTCATCTACAAAGAATCATAATTTTGTTTCTTCATTACCTATTCTAATTTCTTTGATTCTTTTTCCTTCTCTTTTAGCTATAGCTAACATTTCTAGTGCTATATTGAATAATAGTGGTGATAATGAACATCCTTGCTTTACTCCTGATCTTACTGGGAAGGCTTCTAGCTTATCCCCACTACAGATAATGCTTGCTGATAATTTTAGAGAGATACTGTTTATCATTTTTTGGGGGGGGCAATCGGGGTTAAGTGACTTGCCCAGGGTTACACAGCTAATAAGTGTCAAGTGTCTGAGGCCAGATTTGAACTCAGGTACTCCTGAATCCAGGGCTGGTGCTTTATCCACTGTGCCACCTAGCCGCCCCACTGCTTATCATTTTAAGGAATGCTCCTTTATTCCTATGCTCTCTGGTGTTTTTAGTAGGAATGGGTGTCATATTTTGTCAAGAATTTTTTCACCATCTATTTACATAATTATATGATTTCTGTTGGTTTTGTTATTGATAAAGTCAATTGTGTTGATAGTGTTTTTTTCCTTTCCTTTCCTTTCCTTTTTGTTTGTTTGTTTTTGTTGTGTTTTTTGATGGGGCAATGAGGGTTAAGTGACTTGCCCAGGGTCACACAGCTAGTAAGTGTTAAGTGTCAAGTGTCTGAGGCCAGATTTGAACTCAGGTCCTCCTGAATCCAGGGCCAGTGCCACCTAGCTGCCCTCAATAGTTTCCTTAATATTGAACCTGAATTCCTGGTTAGAGAGTGTATGATTTTTGTGATATGTTAATACAATCTCCTTGCTAGTATTTTATTTTAAAATTTTGCATCAATATTCATTACAGAAAGTGGTCTATAGTTTTCTTTCTCAGTTTTATCTCTTCCTGTTTAGGTATCAGCACCATATTTGTGTCATAAAAGGAATTTGATAGGATTCCACTAATTTTTTAAAGTAGTTTATATAGTATTGGAATTAATTATTCCTTAAATGTTTGGTAAAATTCACTTGTGAATCCATATGGCCCTTGGGATTTCTTAGGGAGTTCATTAATAGCTTGTTCAATTTCTTTTTCTAAGATGGAGTTATTTAGGAATTCTATTTCCTCTGTTAATCTGGGTAGTTTATATTTTCATAAATATTCATTGATTTTACTCAGATTATCAGATTGATTGGCATATAATTGGGCAAAATATTTCCTAGTGATTGCTTCAATTTCTTCATTGGTGGTGATTTCACCCTTTTTATTTTTGATACTAGGTATTTGGTTTTCTTTTTAAAAAATCAAATTAAGCAATGACTTATCTAACTTTTTTTTTTCATAAAACCAATCCCTAGTTTTATTTATTAGTTCAATAGTTTTCTTGCTTTCAATTTTTTTTTTGTTTTTTGTTTTTTTAGTGAGGCAATTGGGGTTAAGTGACTTGCCCAGGGTCACACAGCTAGTAAGTGTCAAGTGTCTGAGGCCAGATTTGAACTCAGGTACTCCTGACTCCAGGGCTGGTGCTCTATCCACTGCGCCACCTAGCTGCCCCTCTTGCTTTCAATTTTATTGATCTCACCTTTGGTTTTCAGGATTTTCAATGTGGTTCTCAATTGGGTATTTAAAATTTGTTCTTTTTCTAGTTTTTTTAGTTGCAAGCACAATATATTGATCTACTCTTTCTCTATTCTGTTAATGTAAGAATTTAGAGAAATAAATTCTCCCCTAAGTACAACTTAGGCTGCATCCCATAAATTTTGTTATGTTGTTTCATCATTTTAATTTACCTTAATGAAATTATTGATTCTTTCTAAGATTTGTTCTTTGACCCACTTGTTCTTTAGGAAAGCAGGTTCTTTAGTTTCCAATTAATTTTTAATCTATCTTTCCACTGCCCTTTGTTGAATGTAATACTTATTGCATTTTTAAAAAGAATGCATTTAATACATGTCTTTCTACATTTGATTTTGACATTTTTAATGCCTTAATACATGGTCAGTTTTTGTGTAGGTGCCCTTCACCACTGAGAAAAAAAGGTAATATATCTTTTCTATTCCCATTCAATTTTCTCCAAAGGTCTGTCATCTAACTTTTCTAAGATTCTACTCACCTCCTCAGTTTATTTCTTGTTTATTTTGTGCTCTGTGAGAGCAGACAATTGAGGTCCCCCACTATTTTGCTGTCCAGTTCTTCCTATAATTCACTTAACATCTTTAAAAATTTAGATGCTTGATGAAGAACTGTGAATGACTTAACTGTTCTCAACAATACAATGATCCAAGACAATCCCAAAGGACTATTGATGAAACATACTATCCACCTCCAAAGAAAGAACTTATATTGATGGAACACAGATTGAAGCATGCTATTTTTTACTTTCTTTCATTTCTTTCCTTTTATTCATGTTTTCTTGTACAAAAAGACTAATAAGGTAATGTTTTACTAATCATATGTGTATAACCCACATCTGATTATTTACTACCTCAGGGAGGGGGGGGGAGGAAGGAAAGGAAAGCGAGATAAAAATTAGAACTCAAAACTCTAAAATAAAAATGTTTATTATTTAAAAAATTAATTTTTATGTCATTCTCTCAAATTAACCTTATACCTGTGCCCTCTGCCTATGTATGTTCCTTCTAGCTATACTATTAGTCGTATAGTTCTTAAGAATTACAAGTATCATCTTCCCACGTAGGGATGTAAACATTTTGGCCCTATCAAATTCCTTGGGTTTCCTTTTTCCTTTTTACCTTTTTATGCTTTTTTTGAGTCTTGATACTGGGAGATCAAAATTTTTGTTTATGAAAGTTTGAAATCTTTCTATTTCATTGAATGACTATTTTTTCCCTTGAAGGATTATGCTCAGTTTCACCAGGTAGCTGATTCCTGCTTGTAGTCCTTGTTCCTTTGCCTTCTAGAATATTGTGTTCCATGACCTATGATCCTTTAATGTTGCAACTGTTAATTCCTGTATAATCCTGATTGTGGATCTCTGATTTTTGAATTGTTTCTTTCCGGTCACTTGAAATATTTTTTCCTTGATCTGAAACTTGGCTAGAATGTTCCTTGGAGTTTTCATTTTGGGATCTTATTCTAGAGGTGATTGGTGGATTCTTTTTTTTTTTTCAGGGCAACAAGGGTTAAGTGACTTGCCAGGGTCACATGGCTAGTAAGTGTCAAGTGTCTGAGGTCAGATTTGAATTCAGGTCCTCCTGAATCCAGGGCCGGTGCTCTATCCACTATGCCACCTAGCTGGCCTCTGGATTCTTTCAATGTCTATTTTATTGTCTGGTTCCAGGGCAGTTTTCCTTGGCAATTTCTTGAAAGATGCTGTCCAGGTCCTCCTTTTGATTATGGCTTTTAGGTAGTCCAATGATTCTTACATTCTCTCTTCTGGATCTATTTTCCAGGTAAGTTGTATTTCCAATGAGATGTTTTCCATTTTCTTCTATTTTTTTCTTCTCTTGATTTTGTTTGATTGATTCTTGATTTCTCATAGAGTTATTAGCTTTCACTTGCCCAATTCTAATTTTTAAGGAATTATTTTCCTCAGTTAGCTCTTGTACTTCCTTTTCCATTTTTGTCAATTCTACTTTTTAAGGAGTTTTCTTTTTCCAGGGTGTTGACTCTATTTCATAATTCTTTTGCATCACTCTCATTTCTTTTCCCAATTTTTCTTCTATCTCTATTTGATTTTTAAGCCCTTTTTTTGAGCTCTTCCATGAGTTCTTTCTGGGCTTGAGACAAATTCCCATTTTTCTTTGAGGCTTTGCCCATAAAATGTTTTAACATCATTACTCTCTTCTGAGTTTGTGTCTCAATCTTCCCTGTCACTATAAAATTTTTCTATGGTCAGATTCTTTTGTTGTTGTTTTGTTCATCTTTTCTAGCCTTTCCTTTTGAATTTGAGCTCTGCTCCTGGGGTGGAAGGGGCATTGTCCCAACTTCTTGTGCCAGGGACTATAGGACTTGGGTGTTTGTCTGGTACTGCAGCGGTGTTGCCCTGAGGCCCACAGGGACCTTCATGTCTGGTGCTGTGAAAAAGGAGTGGTGTGGGGGCTGGCTAGTACTGTCAGAGGCTGTAGGGTGCTAAGCCAGGGTCCCAGTGCTAGTGCTGGTGTCTGGCATGTGCTGAAGCCAGTGGGGTGTTCCTGCATTGGCATCTGCCTATTTGCCTGGGACTACGTGGAATCACATGGTGAGTCCTAGAATTAGAGTATGCTTGCTTGTTTGTCTGTGTTGGGTTATGTGTGTGTGTGTTTGTGTGGTGGGCATGGGGGGTGGAGTCCTGTCTCTGGCGTCTGGCCATTTGCTTAGGTACCTGTAGGGTCTGGATGTTGGCATCTACCTGTTTGCCTGGGGCTACACTGAAGCTGGTGTCTGTCCCTGGCTATGTTGTGGCTCATGGGGGTCCTCATGTTGGTGTTCGCCTGCTCTGAGCACTGGGGCTCAGGAGTTCTCACTGGTTTGCTAAGATGGGGCTTGGTGCTGGCCTACTGGGATGCTTCTTGTCCTGGACTACACGGCCCTCTTATCCAGGTGAGACAGACCTTTTCTGCCAACCTTCCAAGTTTCTTGGGCTAGTAGATTGTTTCACGTCATCTTTTTGCTGGTTCTGCTATTTCAGCATTCATTTTGGGGTGTTATTTTATGGTTGTTTGGAGGTGAATATGGGAGAGTTAAGGCAGTTTTCTGCTTACTCCACCATCTTGGCTCCCAGAAGTCCCCTGTTTAGGGCTAAAATTCTAGCTAGTCTGTCTAAAATATCTAATGAGTGGTCGCCAATAAATTATAAGCTTTAGCAAGAGTTAGACTTTTAAGCATTTATTAAGGAGAATAAGAATTTGGTAAAGAGAGAGAGAAAGGCCTAGATTCCTATCTATTAAAGGGAGAACACATTTCTAGCTCCCTTCTCCGCCAGAGTCCAGAGGAAAGAGCGAGAGACCGAGCGCCAGTCTCTTCCTTCCTCCTCCCACTAGCCCGTGTCACTTCCTGACTCCTGGTCTTGCCCTCAAAGACCTTTGCTTCATGGGCAGAACTCTTCTACAGTAAGTCTCCAGCAGGTGGCGTCATTCCAATCGTTACAGTCCCCCCTGTTGTTCCTCAAGAAACAAAATGTTTCCTTGACGGAACAGTAAAAACAATATAATAACTATTGCTAACTAATAATATGTGAACAACAATATAGAAAAGGAAGAGAGGAAAGTTTTGTCCAGAGGGGCGATTTTTTTTTTTTTTGTCCTCATGAACCGACGCTTTGACATTAGTCTTGCAAAGGGAGGGCCTCTGCAGAGAATACATGTTACAGATGGTGTATATTATAACAGAAAGAGAAAAACAAAACAAAACAAAACTGTTCATTTAAAGTCTCTGAAAGTCTTTTCTCAGATGTCCTCTAGGTGTAGTTGTGGAATGGAAGTCTTTTCAGGGTTTGATGTGTGGATGCTGGTAATCAGCCAGGAAAATTTCCTACAAAATTGAGCTTAACACAACTTTAAAAAAGCTTTGTCAATAATCAAATCAAACAATGAAAGTTCTCAAAAACATGTCTAAGGGAATTCAGAATCTTGGTTGTTACACATGAAACATATAATAAAACAAAAATTGAAACATTCTTTAAAATTATAATATTACTATAGTCCCCCCTTATGGAGAGTAATTGAGAAGACAATTGCTGCCATATTAATTTTTAAAAATAATTTTTATCGTTGTTTCATCACTTTTTGCATCATCTGCCTAATTATCCTCATGCCATCATGAGAAATTTAAAAATCTAATATAATTGGTAACAGGTGTCAAGGCCAAATTCAACACTGTATTTATCATGACACCTGAGATAATTATGGGGGTTACCATAAAAGAACAGAGAAATGATGGGATATGAGCATTCCCACACTTGAGCAACATATACTGCCCATGCAGTATGCCAGGTTTAAAATAGGTGGATGGAATATATGTCCATGCCACCGAACATATTGGAGGAACTTAAGTCAGACTTAATCAGATGCATGGAATTGAGATGTCCATGGCATCAAGCATATAGGAGGGAGCATAGAGGTCAGGTGTAGAATGAGATGGGTGGGATGAATACTTCCAGCCATCTGTACAATATTGTGGGGAAAAAGAGAATAAAATATTAAACCAAGAGAATCCAACCTCAACATTTGTCAAAAGCCGTTCTCTCGGCCATACCTTGACTTCATGCATGTCTCCCCTCATGTGTCTGCTCTTGTATGTATTCCTCTTGTGATTGTATGGCATCTTGGCCAACTGGCATCTGATAACTCAGAATAAAGGCAATTAGTGTCTTAAATGATAAATTCCCATAATCCAAGTCTCATATGGATTTAAAAATTGAGGATAATAAATGATTGCAAAAAATGTGAATACATCTTGACTCAGAATATAATATATAATTATGTAACAATTTCAAATACCCCCCTTTTTTTACTTAGTATACAATTACTTTTGTGAAAAATCAGAACATATTTAAATATAAGTTAAAGCACAACAGAATCTCAAAGAAAACTTTTTTCTGAAAAAAGAAAACTTTTACAAATGTTCCCCTCTTTTTTTTTTTTTGGAATATGCTTATCAAAAATAATACTTCTAGAATCAATTTACACTTGCCATGGCAACCAATTTGCCAGGGAAATGCTTTAAAGAGTTTGATCAAATAATCAGTTGAGAAAAAATAACAAAAACAAACAACTCAGAATATGGGAGCACAATATTCCTAGAATTAACATTGTATTATGAAATCAAAACCATCTTGTAATGTTTCAAAATTAGATAAACGAATAGAAGAAAATACACATGGAACAATAAGACAATGAAATTCAAACTAAGGAAATCTAAATGAATATGAACTTAATATCAATAAGAGTATTATAAAATATAAACTTGATCACATGACTATAAAAAGCTTTTACAAATATTCTTGTTTTAGAAACTAAGTATAAGACACAATCTCAAAAGCATGAAAATCTCTATGAAAATAAACTCATACCATTAATTTCAAAATGTATATGTAATAGCATAGAAATCCTATGTAACCTCTGAACTGACATTAATACTCTGAGTAAAGTTAGAACACTTTTGATTCCGATATCTAAAATCCCCAATACTCATATCAATACCTTGCTGCTTATTTCTACATTTCTCTAAAATATATACCCTTCCATGGCAAAAGAAGTGGAGTCTTGAACTATGTTGATGATTGTCATTCTTATTCAGCTTAAGTTTTTCTTCTTTAACCCCTCTATATTGTCTGTCAGTCTTTTCACCATACAAATGCTTTATAAGATTACTAATTAAAGACAAAAGCAGGTTAGCAAAATTATGAACAAAATGAGCATATCTGGAATTTAAAGGGTTTTCTAAGGTTGTCTTAGAAGCACAGCCAGGCTGGGGAAGGGCTGAGCCTGAAGCTGCAAATGTAGTTAGAGAAAGTTGCGCATGCTCATCAGATCTCTGAACTTCCCAGGCAGGGGAAGCAATGGGTTTGGCCATGGGAGGAGTAGAGGGTGGGGTCTGGAGAGGAGGGGAGGGACCAGCGCAATTTGAATCAGACTTGATTTTGAACTCAGGCCTGGATTCCTCTTCCCCCACTTTGCCTCTAGGTGCTAGGGGATTAAAAGCTTCTAGAGGGTGGGTCATTGCCTCCAGGCATGCAAAATTAGAGCAACAATTAGTGTTGGAACTGGGAAAAGCAGCAGGAATCTCTTCAGGTTTCTCTGAAAAAGCATGGTTGGGAGAGGGAGAGATATTTCCTTGTGTGAGTAAGTTGCTGGCTCTTTTAACAAAAATAAAAATAAAAATAGAAAATCCAGAAAAACAAAGCATTAACATGATCTTATCTCCCATTTGTCTGGTTAAACAGACTAAAATCAAAAATAGGGTAATTAGGGAGTTTAAAAGGTCCATTCGAAAAAATTTAAAGGGAAAACACAGCCAGTACGCCAGTACTTAGCAGTTAAAGGGAGAGCTTAGGGGAAATTTCTTACCCAACCAGAAGATCAGAAGACTGAGGTTTAGCTTTCCTCTTCGTGGTCAGCCATCTGTTTAGGGCTAAAATTCTAGCTAGTCTGTCTAAAATATCTAATGAGTGGTCGCCAATAAATTATAAGCTTTAGCAAGAGTTAGATTTTTAAGCATTTATTAAGGAGAATAAGAATTTGGTAGAGAGAGAGAAAGGCCTAGATTCCTATCTATTAAAGGGAGAGCACATTTCTAGCTCCCTTCTCCGCCAGAGTCCAGAGGAAAGAGCGAGAGACCGAGCGCCAGTCTCTTCCTTCCTCCTCCCACTAGCCCGACACTTCCTGACTCCTGGTCTTGCCCTCAAAGACCTTCGCTTCATGGGCAGAACTCTTCTACAGTAAGTCTCCAGCAGGTGGCGTCATTCCAATCGTTACACCCCAGGACAGTTGTTTTTAAAAGCAGGTGTATTTCTTTTTTTTTTTTTAATTTTTTAAATTAAATTAAATTTTTTAAGTGAGGCAATTGAGGTTAAGTGACTTGCCCAGGGTCACACAGCTAGTAAGTGTTAAGTGTCTGAGGCTGGATTTGAACTCAGGTACTCCTGACTCCAGGGCCAGTTCTCTATCCACTGTGCCATCTAGCTGCCCCCAGGTGTATTTCTTTTTATCTTCAATATTTTGATTTTTTCCTAATATTTCCGGTTGTCTCATAGGCTCATTGATGTTTGTTTTCTATTCTAGTTTTCTGAAAGGTAAAGTTTACCTCCTTTTATTCTAAATTAGTTCTTATCTTTACAATTTTTTCTCTAGTGTTTATTTCATTTAAAAATATCTTTTGTTTCATTTTTTCAAGCTATTCAAGTAGTCTTTGTGTTACATTTTCCCCTTTGTTTCTTTTTTGCAGTAAAGACATTAAATTTCTTATTTTTCAAGATCTTTATATTTTCAATAATTTTTTTATACTAGTCAGTATTTTTTTTTCTTTTTTGCAGGGCAATTTTTCTTTATTTTTTCTTTTTTGCAGGGCAATGAGGGTTAAGTGACTTTCCCAGGGTCACACAGCTAGTAAGTGTCAAGTGTCTGAGAGGCCAGATTTGAATTCAGGTACTCCTGAATCCAGGGCCAATGCTTTACCCACTGAGCCACCTAGCTGCCCCCAGTATTTTTTTTTTAAACTCATCTTTTCAGCTTTAGATCCTGAACTGGGGCTTTGTATCAGAAGTAGCTGGCCCTGCTTAGTCTCGCCTTTCTCCACTTCCCCCAAAATCCAGAACACACCTTTGAGTGTCAAAATAATAAACCTCTGACCTTTCTCTTATTGGTTATAGACTTGTATGTGTATGGTGGCATTGCCCACTTTTTTTTTTAATCAACTATGGGCTGTTGGTTGACTTTTTGTGAATTTCTGAAATGAAAGAAATCACTATAGTTTCTTGATCATCAGTCAGATGGAAATTTTGAGTTTTTCTCAGAGTCATGTGTTGGAGGAACTAGATTCTCTTCAGGCAGCCATCTTGGCCCTATGTTTCCTTTATTTATTTTACATTCCAGACAAACAGAAATATTCTTCATCACTTTATGCTACTTTCTCTTGTTCCCATCCCTTTGTTCATACTGTCCTCCATTACTGGAATGTTCCACTTTTTCACCCCATTCTCTCTGTGTCGAAATATCTTATGGGGTCTGTTTAGGTGCCAACTTCTTCATTAACCCATTTCCGATTTCCTCTCCCCTTTCCCTCTTAATCCATGCTCTGTTTCACATTTCTTATATCATTATATTTCATCCTTTCAAAGGCCTTATGCCTTCCTCACCCTTATGCCTCAATATTTCAGTGTATCCAGGAGCTCATAGAAATTAATGTTTCTAAAGAGGTTACAGATGACAACTCATTCCACTCTTTATCCCCACCTCTTGGTTATATCTTCCTTGTATGAAACATACAGAATTCTTTGTTCATAATTCTTTGTGGGGGGCAGCTTGGTGGCATAGTGGATAAAGCATTGGCCCTGGATTCAGGAGTACCTGAGTTCAAATCCGGCCTCAGACACTTGACACTTACTAGCTGTGTGACCCTGGGCAAGTCACTTAATCCCCATTGCCCCGCAAAAAATAAAAATAAAAATAAATTCTTTGTCTTTCCCTTTTTGGGTGCAAGCTCCTTCATAGACTCACAGGATTTGAGAGTTGGAAGGGACCTTAGCAACTCTCTAACAAGAGCATCTAATGAGCATACCTAATGAGCACTCATCCAGCCTCTTCTTAAAGAGCTCTTTTGAAGGGGAACCCATCATAGCTCATTCCATTTTTGGACATCTATAATTGTTAGAAGGTTCTTCCTGACACATAACCTAAATGATTCTTTTTGACACTTCCACTCATTATTCTATTTATTGAACTCTGGCACCAAACAGAACAAGTCTATTACCTCCTGCATATGACAGCCCTTCAAATAATTCAAGATAGTCATTATGTTTCCTTGAGACATACTTGATAGTAATGATTGAATCATATCTTATATAATCATAAGTCAATGTTACTCCTCTAACCTATAAATTCCCATCTCTAAATTGCCTCTAAGATGAAATATAAACCAGTCAAGCCCTTCACAAGCCAGGCAAAACCTACTTTTCCAGGCTTATTAGCTTCTTGAGTGTTTCTAAATCCTTAGTGTACACACACTCCCTCCCATCCCTATTAAAACAAAAACAAATTAACCAAAAACGTGACCAGAATTAGATGTTTTGATACCAACAGTTATACCAAGAGCTTTGTGCTGAGCAGTCTGATTCTTACCCAAGCTTGATGGTGTGCATAAAGCACACAACAACTTCCTTTCCTGAACTCTGTGGTCCAGCTGAACTGGCTTTTTAGCTCTTCCTAACACATGACACTCCATCTTAATGTTTCCTGTGTCTGAACATCCCTTGTTTCCTTCAAAACTCAGTTCAAGAGCCACCTTTCACATGAAACCACCATCCCCTTAAGTTACTTTGTAATTATTTATATATGTATACATTACATTGTTATACTTATTACATATGTGACCCCAAACAAGTTACTTATCTCTGTTTACTTCAGTTTCCTCATCTGTAAAATGGAGATAATAATACCTATTTCATAAGGTTTTTGTGAGGATCAAATGAGATAACAGATGCTTTGTAAATTTATAGAAGTACTATATAAAAATACTATATTAAAGCACTTAATGAATACCAGCTGTTATTATTGTTGTTATTATTATATATAGGTATTATTTACCACAATAGGATATAAACTCCTTGAGGTCAGGGATTATTTCATTTTTGTCTTTGTAACTCTGGTGCTTTGCACAGTACCTGGAACATAGTAAGTATTTAATAAATGCTTACTGATTGATCATATTTGTGTTCCTAGGACCTTCCACAAAAGAAGTACAAGGGCCTGGAGTCAAGAAGATTAATTTTCCTGAGTTCAAATTCAGTTTCAGACACTTACTGGATATATGACCCTGGTTTATATTTTTGTTGAATCACAAGAGTGGGGTTCTGGCTACACCCCATTAACAGATTGCAAAAGTTTATTTATTAATAAGGCCAACATATTATTAATAAAAGGATGGTAATTTGGTCATCTCTCTTAGACCAAAGACAATCATGGTTGCAGGTTTACATTTCAATGAGGGGCTGAGAGTGATATCATGTCACCCTTGGACAGAAATTCTATTTCTATACTCAGACCACTCCCAGTCTTGGGCGATTCAGACAAAGATGATCTGTCTCCATCCAAGCTTGATTGGCTTCCCAATCTTAGATTAAATTTCTTGAAAAGTTGGGTGGGATCTGACCAAGATTGAGGAGAGTTAATTCAATTGCATTATCAGTAATGTCTTGCCAAGGACTCAACTTTTAAAATCAGGACTTTGGAACAAGGGGAGGGCTCTGTATCTTCCCAAGATATTGGTTATTAATCATCATTTATCTGAATCCACAGTGTTATCTAGCTGCCAAAGATGTTTGTGAGGAATTTGTGTGCCTGATTATATAACATGGAATTTCATCTATAGCACAAATATAGCTGCTTTCATGACATTCAGGGGTGTGAAACTTGGGGCTAGAAAATAGTTGAATAAGACATCTACTGAAAGATGATGCATTTTATTTTATTTTCTTTCCTGAAATAGTGAACATGAATATATTTTTCTCTGATAATAACTGCATCTTACTAAATGGATGTGTTAGTCAGGTTTGAGATTTTAAAGAACAAAGACAAAACCTCATATTGTTGATCTAACAGTAGGGCTTATTGAATAATATGCAAATGATATCACATACTCACACAAGAAGAATACAAAATAATATGCACACATTTTTGGTCTATATCACTGTTACTCTCTGGGTCTCCATCTTTGAAACAGGGAATAAGCCAACAGAAGCATTCCTGGGAGATTGATTTTCTTTTCTTTTTTCACTTAAAATTTTTTAAATTTATTTAGAATTTTCCCCAAGTACATGTATAAACAAATTTTCACATCAATTTTTAAAACTTTGTGTTCCAAATTCTCTTCCTCCCTCCCTCCCCACCCCCTCCTAAGAACTCAAGCAATTCAATATAAGTTATACATGTGCAGTCATGCAAAACATTTCCACATTAGTCAGGTTGTGAAAGAAAATAGGCAAAAAAACTTTAGAAGGAGGACCTAACCAAAAAAATTATTATACTTCAATCTGTATTCAGATACCATCAGTTCTTTCTCTGTAGATGGATTGCATTTTTCACAAGTCCTGATAGCATCCTGCTCATCCATCATTTCCTACAGCACAATAGTGTTCCATCCCAATCTCATCCCTCAATTTGTTCAGCCATTCCCCAATTGATGGGCATCACCCCAATTTTGAATTCAAGTTTTTACTTTTTTTTTTTTTTTTGGTGAGGCAATTGGGGTTAAGTGACTTGCCCAGGGTCACACAGCTAGTAAGTGTCAAGTGTCCGAGGCTGGATTTGAACTCAGGTACTCTTGAATCCAGGGCCACTGCTCTATCCATTGCGCCACCTAGCTGCCCCCAAATTCAACTTTTAAAAAATCTCTTTTAGAATACCAACCTAGTAGTGGTATTGCTAGGTCGAAGAGTATGCATGGTTTTATAGCCCTTTGACCATAGTTCCAAATTGCTCTACAGAATGTTTGAATCAGTTTACAACTTTACCAAGAGTGCATCAATGTCTCATTTTTCTCATATCCCCCACAACATTTGTCATTTTCCTCTGCTGTCCTATTATCCAATCCAATAGATATGAGGTAGAACCCAGAATTGTTTTGACTTGAATCTCTCCAATTAATAGTGAGTTAGAGCATTTTTTTTCATATGGCTATAGGTGGCTTTGATTATTTCATCTGAAAACTTCATGTCTTTTTATCATCTATCAATTGGGGAATGGCTCTCATTTTAACAAATTTGACTCAGTTCTCTATGTGTTTGAGAACTGAGGCCTGTCAGACAAATTTGCTTCAATTTTTTTTCACAGTTACTATTGCTAACTGTATTACCCTCCTTCCTATTCCCTTCCCATGACATTTACTCTATATTCGATCTTTTTTCACCCTATCCCTCCTCAAAAGTATAGCTCTAGAGCTATTGATGTTCTAGGACAAGTGATTGGGCTTTTTGATGAATTTCTTTGCTTGAGATATTTACTGTGCATACATGCTTTCAGATTATTGTGAGGATCAAATGAGATTATATACCTAAAGTGCATTGAAAACCTTACAATTTTTCTTACATTGCTCCTAGCTATTATTACGATAGCAACCATTAATCTCTAAGTAACATAATGCATATCAGTGGTAGATTTGGCTTGTAATGAGTGATTTAGTATTAGTGGAATTGGTAGAAATAGAATTAAAGACACTTGATTAAGTTACTGTATTAAACGACTAAATTTACAGATAATAATTTAGATATTCTAATTTAGACTTTCCAGGAAATTTAAAATGAATATAGTTTTTTCAACTTTCTGTTACCTTTCTGTGTTATATGATTTAGATACAAAAGAGATTTATTTTTTGGGTATCAGATTCTGAACATTTTTATTTCACTGCCATTAGTTGGTGTTCCACTTTCTAATGTACTATTTGAAAGTGAATCTAATATCCAAGCTTTTGGAACAAAAACTAATTATTTGACAAAAACTGCTGGGAAAATTGGAAAATAGTACGGAAGAAACTAAGTATAGACCAACCTCTCACATTGTATACTAAAATAAGGTTAAAACAGGTACATGATTTATACATAAAGCATTGTACCATAAGCAAATTAAGAGAAAAAGGAATAATTTATCTGTCAGATTTATGGACAGGGGAAAAATTTAGAAGTAAATTTTACAAAATGCAAAATAGTTTTGATTATATAAAATTAAAAAGATTTTGCACAATTATAAGGAAAGCAGAAAATTGGGAAAGAATTTTTGCAACAAGTATTTCTGATAAATTTCTCAAATATATGGAGAACTGAGCCAAATTTATAAAAATACAAGTCATTCCCCAATTGTTAAATGGTCAAAGGATATGAACAGACAAAGAAATCAAAGTTTTCTATAATCACAATTGATCATAAAAATGCAAATTAAAACAACTCTAAAGTACCACCTCACACCTATAAGAGTGGCAAATGTGACAAAAAAAGGAAACTGTTGGATGTTGGAGGGGATATGGGAAAACTGAGACACTAATCCACTGTTGGTGGGGTTGTGAACAGACCCAACCATTCTGGAGAGCAATTTGGAACTATGCCCAAAGGGTTATCTAACTGTGCATACCCTTTGATCCAACTATTGTTGGATCCACTACTAAATTTATATCCCAAAGACATCCCAAAAAAGAGAAAAAGACCAATTTATACAAAAATATTTATAGTAGCTGTTTTTGTGGTAGCTAAAATTGGAAATCAAAGAGATGCCCATCAATTGGGAATGGCTAAATAAACTGTGACATATGATTGTAATGGAATATTATTGTATTATAAGAAATGAAAACAGGATGATTTCAGAAAGGCCTGGAAAGAGTTATGTGAACTAATGTTTAATGAAGTGAGAAGAACCAGGAGAACATTACACAAAGTAACAGCAATATTGTTTGATGAAGAGCTATGAATGATTTAACTATTCTCAGCAATACAATGATCCAAGACAATCCTAAAGGGCTAATGATGAAGCATACTATTCAGGGCTAATGATGAAGCATACTATTCACCTCCAAAGAAAGAAATGATACTGATTGAATACAGACATGAACACAGACATTGAACATAGAACAGCATCCTTTTTTTCGCTTTCTTTCATTTTTTCTTTTATTCTAATCTTCTTATACAAAATGGCTAATATGGTAATGTTTTACATAATTGAACATGTATAACCTATATCTGATTGCTTATTGCCTCAGGGGAGTGGAAGGAGAAGGAGGGAAGGAGGGATAGAATTTGGAACTCAAAACTTTAAATAAAAATGTTAATTAGATAAAAAAAAAAGGTCATGTTGGAGTTGTAAAAAAAAGAAATTGCATCTAATGATACTATCTGTCTCTCTCTCTCTCTCTCTCTCTCTCTCTCTCTCTCTCTCTCTCCCTTTTTTTTGGTGGGGCAATGAGGGTTAAGTGACTTGCCCAGGGTCACACAGCTAGGAAGTGTCAAGTGTCTGAGGCCAGCTTTGAACTCAGGTCCTCCTGAATCCAGGGCTGGTGCTTTATCCACTGTGCCACCTAGCGGCCCTGATACTATAATATTAATAATGATACTATGGATTTAAATTGGAAATAATTAGTTATCTTGGCTTTGGAGGGGGTGCTACTTTGTCTTAGGAGAAATTAATTTGGTGCAAATCATTTTGGAAGTAGAGTGCTGATGGCCCTGATTGCTTTAGTCCTCTGATTATGTTAGTTCTCCTTTATGTGGCTCTAAATCTGATCACTGTGCACTAATTATTGTAATTATTTGCATGTTTAAAAATAATTATCTAAATTTGTTATTCAGTAACATATGTTTTATATATGGACCTTATTTACAATTTGTTATTTATAATATGTATTTCATTTAATATTTCATGTGGAGGTTTTTCATGTTGTATAAGATCATTCTTTTTTTTTTGTGGGACAATGGGGGTTAAGTGACTTGCTCAGGGTCACACAGCTAGTGAGTGTCAAGTGTCTGAGGCCAGATTTGAACTCAGTTCCTCCTGAATTAAGGGCCGGTGCTTTATCCACTGCACCACCTAGCTGCCCTGTATAAGATCATTCTTAGGAGTTATATAGGTGTATCTTGTAGAACTGTAACCAGCTTACAATCGAATGGTAGATTTCAGTCTGGCATCAGTGGAGATTGGAGTTTGTCAACTGGTTTTTGAATATCTAAAATCATAGTGTCTAACATCAAAGCACCTGAAACCATTCACATAAAAATATTTTATTTTAAAATATCTGTTGTCACTGATTAAATTATCATCAAAGGACTTAATTTTAGTATCTTAGATTTGGAATAAAAATATCTGGTTCCCTCCATTTGACCTGGAAATTTTATAACTATAGTAAATGAATCCCTTAGAAGTATACATATTGGAAATATATTTGGTAGTATTGGAGTCATTTTTCATTTTTCAGGTTTCTTGAATTAGATTTGTCAGTTTATGAAAATAAAATGTTTTCATTTGAAAATGTTCTAATTTTTCTTTTTTTTTTAGCATCTATAAGTACATCTGATTATTCGACATTTGGATCCAATGAAACAGGTATTTTTATATGATTTAGATAATCTGGAAGAAGTTTTTTATTTAATTTGAAACTTTTATTTTAGAATGTGGTTGTTGTCCTTGAAAAATTTCCTAATCTTTTTATTATAAACTGAGGCAAACATGCTCTCTAGGGAATTTAGAACTCTATTTCCCCCAAAGGGGGAAGACACCCAGATAACACAAAGGTTAGTTCTGTGAGATCTAAATCACTTTTATGTAAAGGGAAGAAAATTAGAGGAAGACAATGCTTATGAAATTCAAGATCTTTATTAATCAGAGAAATAGGACATGTGCATGTGAGCACTTAGCCCAATGTTGAACAGTGTTGAACAATGTTGAAGCAAAGGATAAGGATGGTATATATACTTTTGAAACAAAGGAAGATATGGCATTGCGGGGAAAGGTGGGAATTAGACTGGTCCCAGGGAAGAATAGGGCAGAGAGCCCCATTCCCAAAGGGAGGGGGAAAACCAGGAAACAGGGTGAGTGAGGAATTCTAGGTGTCAGAACTGTGGCCTTCTGATACGTTCAAGGCTTGAGCATAAACAATAAAGTTAGGGGATGTCTTCAAAAACCATTGAAACAGGATGTTTCCAAGATCCACATAATAGTTAGGGGAGTCTCTGAAGAGAAAGATGTTTTTTGAAAGTCCAAAAACCAGCAAATGGCTCAGGGTCTGCTCCAAGGCTGGTATGAGCTTAACTGGGTCCAGAGTTGCTGATTTCTATACATTCAGGTGGGTTGACTGACTCTCAGTCGTTGCCAAGAATTGTTGGTTTGTCAAGCAATTCTGTATCCTGATTGATTAAATCAGTCCTACACAGCTCTTCTCAGTTACCTGGATAATTGGGAGATTGTTTGTGCTCAAGCAAATCAAGGTAGTTAGCATATCATTTTTCACAGTATAATGAGAATTTTGAATTTTATAGAATCAAATTTTAGAAAAGCAATTTGAATAGTTTTTAAATTTTGCATGAGTCACAGGAAAAGCTAAATTATATTTAGCATTTATTAATTTTAAATTGGAAATGGGAGAAAACCTATTTTAGATATATCATTTTAAAAACAACCTTTGAGATATATCCAAATTCTTCAAGATCGCCTCTGCTGCCAATGTCTTACTAGCCCACAAAATTATCATTAGCTTTTCCCTGAAAGCTTCCATAGAAAGCAATGTAGTATAATTTAGAGGTGTTTTTAAAATAAATAAAGACCTAAGCTCAAGTATTGCCTTGGATATCCTTTTTGTTTTTGTATCCCCAGGTTATACAGTAGGTATTTAATTCTTGTTGATTAATATATTTTACTTTTAGGCAAGTCACTAAACCTCCTAGTTCTTTAGGTAATTCTTTTTAAATTGCAGAGAAGTTAACAACCAGCAATGATATGAACGTCTTCACCCACCAGTGAAATTACAGGCCCAGTTCCTATCCCTCTTCCTCCCCACTTTCCCCACATATTCATTGTTTTAGTGAAGATAAATTTGTTATTTGTAAGAAAGAAGTAGAGTAATTATATCATATTTATATTACATGTATTAAAAGGTTTATTCCACCTAGATTGATTGTTTCAGAATATGGAGTTGAATACACATGCAAATTCGAATGCTTACATAAAAAGGACACTGAATAAAATTTGGTTTTCAGAAATTTAAAGATTTATGGTATATATTATCAAGTTTAATATGTGTTTTCCAGAAAATGGATTCTCTTGGTTATTAGTTAATAGAATTGAATCAATGAAACATCTTCCCTAAAGCTTATACTGGGAATGGTGCTAATATAACAGGATGAGTATATAAAAATAAAATAGGCTGTCTTCATTTTTAACAGAAGAACATTGCTCACACAATAGATAAGACTTTTTAGCTATCATATAGGGCCTTCAAATCAATGGACTCATTCTCACCTTTGCCTGGTATGCCAAGGAACTGCATAGTGAGGGGGGTGGGGTCACTTTCCACCTGGCAGGGGTAACTCCAGCAATCACACATAATGTGGAAATAGGATAATTTAGGTCCTGCCCTTGAACTTCCAAAGGTTATTTATTTAAAATAAAGGAACTCTTTCTTTTAAATCCTCTCATGTGGCATTTTTACCAACCATCCAAATATGTCTTGCATTTAAATTACTTGTTGTGGAAATTAAATATGCCTTCTTTTGCATTGAATAGAAAAAGAATCCCATATTCCAGAAGCAACACCAAAATATTCTGAAACAAGTGCTGTCATAGGTAAGGAATAATGTTACTGTACTGCTTTCAAACAAGTTCTTTGTGCTTCCAAGATATTAGAAAAATCATGGTGAAACTACTTTAAAAATTCAGTAAGTACAGGGTGTGCCAAAAGTCACGAAGGGGTTTCAACATTTAATGACTCCTCTATTTTTTGTTTTTAATTTACAATATTGTAGCATTATATACATTATATGTGCTGAGTGAATTTACATTATTGTGAAAAATCAAATCTTGTAAATGGTGAAAAATGAAGAAAAAATAATTTTCAAAAAATGATTTAAAACTTTGTGACTTTTGGCCCACGCTGTATATGGGTTATTTTCCTTATGTCAGTTTGATTGACATTTTGTGGCACATCTGATTTTTTTCACTAAATTAACTGGTGTTTTTTATATGATGTAGATGCTATTTTTGTTCATTGTGTAATGTGTGAAACTATAGTGTATCCAAGTGAACCTTGTAGAGGAAAATTGTATAGTGAATCTGGATTGGAATCAGCTCTAGTCCGCACCATAGTTTTTTCATCTGGAGAAAGGTGGGGGTGGGGGGTGGGGAGAGTTGTGCTAGTTGACCTTTAAAACCCATTCCTACTCTAAATCTGTGATCCTATAGCTTGTGTCTTGATTGTGTCACCACTTTTTGTTTCCTTTTTTTTTTTTTTTTTTTTTAGTGAGGCAATTGGGGTTAAGTGACTTGCCCAGGGTCACACAGCTAGTAAGTGTCTGAGGCCGAATTTGAACCCAGGTACCGGTTTTTTATTTTTGACTCCAGGGCCGGTGCTCTATCCACTGCGCCACCTAGCTGCCCCTTGTGTCACCACTTTTTAAGAGGCAGTCTATGTTTAAGAACCTTCTGTATTTTTTTTAAATTGGAAGCGTATTTTTAACCTAGCACACAGAGGTAGAAAAGTCAATCAAATGTTCTCTCTATACTTTTATTAATTTGTCTATCAATCTAGCTAGCTAATTATCATCTATCTACCTACCAGTAGGTAGCTTGCTCAGGCTCAAAGTAGCCTGCCCAACCACTCACAGGCTGCTCCTACTCTTGATGAGTACAGAACTTGCTCCTTTCCCAAACATGACAGCCTTGTTCCTCTTAAGTACAATTCCACCCCAGATGCAGGGGGCTTACCATTTTGGTGCCATACTTACTTAGGACATCTGATTGGCTCAGTCCACCTGAGCTCAGATTGATCCGCTTGCCTCACTATCCCTTAGTACCAGAGATCAGAGATGTTGCCACCATGACTGACTTGTCCTTTGCTTTTTAATGGATGTGAAATAATTAAACTTTGTTTCTATAAACAAATCAGTCACAAATCAGAATGATTCAAATTGTAGAAATCCCTTAGTCTTTCAAGAAGGATCATACTTTTCTGTGTTAGATGAGATGATACATACTCTTCTGTTCAGATCTAGGACAAAAGTACTTTTATTGTTCCTGTAACTGTCCTCCCAGGACATATGAAAGACGTCTTTTACATATCCTTAGTGGGAATGATTACTACCTGTGAAGAGTAATATAAGATGATTTTCAAGGCTGCTTTAAAAAAAATGTCTTGCCAAGCAAAGAAGAGAGAGTAAAATCTATTTTCCATTTCCCTGGAGACACAGGATTGTTGATCTGTATTAAATAAATTTGGAAGAACCAAGGAAATATGTTTCTTCAGCCTTAATGCTTAATGGGAGGGATTTAAGCTGTAGTGAAGTTTATCTTTATAATTACAATAAATGGAATTTATATACATGGCAATTCTTTTATAAATTTCAGTAATTCTTATTACTCCATGAGGAATCTTCAAAGTTTCATCAGTAGAAGAATAAGCCAGTATCTACTGTATAATAATTAATACATTCTGACATGTTTTAGGTGAATCTTCTACATGGGGCAAAGGAGCATATAAAGCCTTTAATGGTCAAATCTTTTCCTTTGAGTCTTCGTGCACATATACCTTTTGTCGTCACTGTGTTGAATCCGGAAGTGATTTTAACATTGAAATAAAACGAAATAATCAGAGTGATATTGAAAAAATAACAGTCCTAATTGATGGCAATGATATCTCTATTAGTGGAAAAACAATCCTGGTTAATGGAGAAAGGTAAATACATTGGGGGAGGGGGAATGGGTTTTTTTTTTTAAACAAGAGAGCTTTTATGAGAAAGTTTAATGGATAAAGAGAAATGTTTAAAAAGAAAATCAATAAAATTTATTTTACAATACGTAGAAGAAAAAAAGTTAAGAAAAGGACACTTTTGTAACTACTTTGTTAGGATTATATATCTGGAACAAAATATATATTATATGTATTACATTTTAACATGTGTTACATATGTATATCTTTAAGGTTTGTTAAGTATTTACAAATATTATCTATTTTATCCTTACAACAATAGATGCTATTATTATAAATTTTAAAATATATTCATCATATGAAACTATCCACCTCCAAAGGAAGAACTGATATTTATGGAACACAGACTGAAGCATGCTATTTTCACTTTCATTTTTTTCTTTTATTCAAGTTGTCTTGTACAAAATTACTAATATAGTAATGTTTTACATAATCATACATGTATAACCCATATCTTATTGTTTACTCCCTCAGGGAAGGGGGAGAGGAGGGAGGGAAGGAGGGATAACAGTTGGAACTCAAAGCTATAAATAAAAATGTATATTACTTTAAAAATAAAATCTGCCAGTAACAAAACTTAAAAATATATATTCATCATAAAATTAGAAAAATATAATTCTATTAGTAATTCAGTTATCATAAAACTTTGTGACTAGGATATTTTAAAATGTATCTTTAGTTATATCTAATATTTATGCCAAAGTGAACATTCTTGATGTTTTTGTGTGCACTACTTAAGTGTTCTAAATGTTTCTAAGTGTCATGGAGATTATATTCCCGGATAATTGAGTGCATTTTTCACTTTTTAATCCAGAAGTTTTAGTTCTGTGTATTCAGAGTCCATTGAGCTTGAGGACTTTCCATAAGCTTAAAATTTTAGCATTGAAAACTGTGTTCAAAAAAAAAAGAAAAGAAAACTGTGTTCTGTTAGTCACATTATTTCTAGAAGGATTAGATAATGGAAAAATACTTAAGAAATAATAAAAGAGCATTTATTGCTGGATCAGGAAATATCTTTAGCCAATCAATCAATTAATCAACAAACATTTGTTAAGCTCCTACTGTGTATTGAGCATCTATTGGAGACACAAATACAAAAGTGAGAAATTTCTGCCCTCAAGGAGCTTACATTTTATTGGGGTGAGAGGATATAAAATGTTCACAGGTAAGTAAATAAGGGATATATACAAAATAGATTTAAAGTGATTTTGAGGGTATGTGTGGGAGGACTAAGAAATAAGGGAATAAGAAAAGGCCTCTTGAAGGAGGTGGCACTTAATCTGAGCCTTGAAAAGAGCTAGAGGTTTCAAGGTGTATTCATGAGGAGAGACAACATTTAAGGGGTGGAGGACAGCCAGTGACAACATGCAAAAGTGGAGATAGAGTTCCCTTTACTCGCAAGCAGCAAGTAGGCCAATTTGGTGTATGTGGGGTGGTAATGTATATTTACTCTGGAGACAGATTATAAAGAGTTTTAAATGCCAATCAGATGAGTTAGTATTTTATACCACAGATAGTGGGATACATTGAAACTTTTTGAGTCAGAACTGCATTTTGGGAATATAATTTTGGCAGTTGTGTAGAAGATGGATCAGAGAGCAGAGACAGGATGGATATAGGGAGACCAATTATCAGGTTCTTGCAATAATACAGGGTAGAAATGATGAGGTACTGAAGTATGCTTGTAGTATGGGCTGGTAGAAGGGGACAGATGATAAATAGTAAAGAAGGAAGAATTGGCAACTTGGCAAATTACTGGATTCTGAGAAGGGTTAAATGAGAGTGAAAAGTAGAAGATGATTCTCAGGTTGCAAACTAGAAGAATATTTTCAGATCATGACTAGAAGAATGATAATGCCCTGGACAAAAATAAAGAATTTAGGAAGGTTTAAAAGGTTTAAAAATTCATTATTTTTAATGAATTCAGTTTTGGACATGTTGAGGTTGAGATGCATTTTATTTAGGAAATGAAATGTTTAATAAGTGTCTTCTATTTAACATATGGTAATGCTTTTTACAGAGTATATGTTCCATTTAATAACAAGTTGATTCACATAAAGCATTATGGAGACTATACTAAACTGGAAAGCCGTAGAGGAATCCTATTTTTAATGTGGAACACAAAGGATAAATTGTCAGTAAGTTTATCTCCGATTTAATTCAGTAACATTATCAGTGAAACCTTAGAATGTAAACAAATTATATACATATACACGCATGCATGCATGAATGCATGCACACACATACACATATCCATGTATACACATATATGTATATATATACATATGCATATATATATATATATATAAAATCACCCTTCTTTTCTATTTCTGTGGTTAACTATAAGATAACCAACAGACTTAAAGGTATAAAATCTGTCCAAAATAGAGATTCCAACATCAAAAAAATGTTTATTTTGCTAGTAGTTGCCTGCACATAAATAGAGAACATTTATCAATGTATTACTGACTCTTCAAACAAAAATAAATTGGGAAGAAAATGACCCATAGGAATATGGGTCAGACATTTAGAGCTAGAATAAATGGAACAATTGATCATGTGCTTATTATGTGCCCAGACATATAATAAGTTAAGTGCTAGGAGATACAAAGACCAAAAAATAAAAATTTTTAAAGGACTTTAGAGATCACTAAGTCTAGAACTTTCATTTGTTTCTCATTTTGGTAGAGAGCTGTGATTTAAAAAAAAAATTAGCTTGGAGGAAAGTTCCTCTAGGATTGCAATTTAAGTAAATAGTCTTCAATTTCAATAAAGAGTGACCTGGGGTACTAAGAGGTAAATTGCCCTGTTTAGGGTCACACAGCTAGGATGGGTCAGGGGTCATACTTGAGCCCTATGCATATACTTGAGCTCTATTCATGACTCAGCACTGCTCCATTTTACATATGAGGAAACTTAGGACAAAGAAGTTCAGTGATTTTGCCAGTGTTACAGTTACTTTGTGGCAGAGGCAAGGATTAGGTAACTATTCTTAACCCTGAATCTAGAGTTCTTTCTATAACTGTGTGATTGATGTTAGACATTCACTAGAAAATCTGGACTTTGACAATAAATTATGATTTTAATATCTAATATATTTTTCAATTTTATTATTTAAAAATCATTTACATGGGCCTTCTATAGGTCTTTCCACTAACATAGTGACCTAGCAGTTAATGTCCAACTTTTCATTTTACCAATTATGTTTGGGCCCTGAATGAGGGTCTGCTTTTGGTTCTCTTACTTTGGGGTTGGAAATATTGGGGTCTAATTTTCCCTACTTGACCAACTTGGAATTTATTCCAATGACCTTACAATTTGTGTATATTATACTTTAAGAGGCATTTCAAACATAAATTCAATTTTCTTTTATAGCTTACTCTTCACAAACCATATGCCACCTGTGGTCTTTGTGGAAAACTGAATGATGTTCCTGGTAAGACTACTTATATGAATATTCTAGGTTTTGTTAATGCTTGAACAAAATAGCATCAATGTTGTTGTTTGTCCTTTATTCTCAAAGAGGATCAATGACATCAAGAAGATGATGTCTTGACTTGAAAGTGAATTGGATTTAAGTGACACAGAGCTGTGCAAATCAACAGCCTCACTCTCCTCCAGAGTCATTGGAGTCAGACGTATATCAGGACAACAGGCGATGGCCTGGATGCAGTGGGAGACTGGCCTTTTTAACCTAAGGTCATTTCCATGTCTTAGTTTGTCTGATGCAGCTCCTATTCAGTAATTAAAGGCTAGGTAAGAATTGAGGCAAAAGATGACCTAGTTTGCCTTCACAAAAGAATCAGTCTGGGAAGGGAAGACCCTCAGACTTTCTGGCCAGAAGAGAAACAGTTGCTCTTCCCACTTACTCTGAGCCATCAAAACCCTGAGGCTGAGATCTATTATTGGCCAATCAGTGAGAGCTAGAATGATTTGGATTTAAAGGCATAGTCAAATAATCCCAATGGACTTTATCAAAGCCTGTTTTCCAGAGCTTTATTTCAAGAAATCACAAATGAAAACCACATGAGACAAAAGAGTCCCAGTTTAAAAACAAAACCAAAAGCATTGATAGGATAAATAAGTAGGGAAGCACAAATGTAGGTACAATCCTATCAATCACCAAGCCTCTAATAAGCACCAACTATATTCCAGGAATTGTGCTGATGTGTTAATATCAAAGCTTGTAATGCTTTTCCGGTGTTTGAATTTTTTTTAAAGGGGAAGATATTGATGAAAACATTGCCAACAGTAAAACTTCTGATGACTGTCCTAAAGCCACTGCTAAGCAATATGAAGAATGTGAGGATGGAAAAGAGGTAAGGAAGAATTGTAGAACTGGTCCTGCAATTTCTGTGTAGTGTTTCCAGTAAACTCCTTTCATTTACATTTTTATAGCCATAATCCTATTCTAGGACTGTGCAGGATCATGTGAATATAGAATGGTAGGGGACCTTAGAGAGCATATAATCTAATCTCTGAGGTATTACATTGGGGTCACTTACTGCAGCAACTTGAAAGAGAGCTGGAAGTAGTTTATGAAATTTAAAATAGGGAGACAATTGGTTTCTCCAGCTAGGTGGCACAGTGGATAGAGTGCTGAGCTTAGAGGCAGGAAGACCTGAGTTCAAATTTGGCCTCTGATACTTACTACCTTTGTGATTCTGGGTGAGTCATTTAACCTCTGTTTGCCCCAGTTTCCTCAATTGTAAAATGGGGAGAATAACAGCATGAAAAGGAAATAAAATTATATTTGTAAAGTACCTGGTACATAAGAGATGTAAAATAAATGCCTATTCCCTCCTCCTCTTCCCCATATCCATTTTGGAGCAAATGTCTTTCCAAATGAATGATGATATATGATAACTTAGTTTCCACACTAAAGAAGAGAAAAGGAAACCCATAAACATGTAACTATCAGATAATAGTTACAGGAGGTTTTTTCCCAGTTCCCTTAGTTGCTTTGAGATTATTTTTCACCTGTTCTGTGTTGTTTACTCCATTAGAATGTGAAATGTGAGTAGGGACTGTCTTTTGCCTTTCTTTGTTAGCACACTAGGCCTTAGTATCTGTCACATGGTAAATATGTGATAAATAGCTGTTGACTGTTTAATCACTTAGCCTCTCTTAATCTGTTTCTTCATTTGTAAAATGAAGACAATAATGGCACCTCCATCACAGGTTTGTGGAGAGAATTAGATAAAATGATATGCATAAGTATGCATAATATACATAAATATATATAAAGTAAACCTTAAAGTTCTCTCTATGGCAGTTATTACTATTATTATTAATGCCCGAAAGATTTTCTCTATACTGTTCTTTACCACAGTTGGAGGTGGGAGAAAGCTCTTGTGGATCTCCAAATTGAAGTCCAGTTTGGGGCAATAATATAGCAGTTCTCCAAACTAGGAAGTGGCAGTTCCCAAGATGACTCCTTAGTTTTCCTTCTTTGTACAGGAAAAATGCCATTTTAGAATTTTTAGAGATGCTTCCTACTTTTTAGAGATTCCAGGATGGTGTTTCATGGGGAGCAAAGTGATAATGACACTTGTTATCTCTGCTTCCAGATCTATGCACTGAAATTCTTTAGCACAATAATTGCTTGAATGCTGTTATGAGATTGAAGTGTTTCCCAATCTACTCAAAGTTAGCTAATAAGGACAATGTACAGGGTCTTCCTTGATAACATCTTTTTTATTTTTAAAATTTTGTTTATGGTTTATTCTGAACTTAAGAAATAAAACAAGCATTTCAATAATTTAGTAGAATAGAAAAAAAGATTGTACATGAAATAGCAATTCTTTTGCTATTCCTCTTAAATATATAATAAAGTTATCATGTAACTTTTTTTCTTCCCTCTTACCACTCCCCCCTCACCCTAGAGATGGCTACCATTAGACACAAATATATGTAAAACTACAGCTCATAGCTCATATACCTAGAAACAGTAGGTGGTTTATCAATACATATTTTTATTTGTAAATTGTAAATTCTTGAAAGATGATATCTAGGCTCTTTTTTTTTTATCATGGCTTTTAAGTAGCTCAGTAATTCTTACATTCTCTCTCCTGGATCTATTTTCTAGGTCAGTTGTTTTTTTTTCCAAGGAAATATTTTACATTTTCCACTATTTTTTTCGTTCTTTTGATTTTGTTTTATTGTTTCTTGATGTCTCATGGAGTTCTTTTCTTCAGTTAATTTTTGTACCTCTCTTTCCATTTTTCTCATTCTGCTTTTTAAGTTGTTTTTTTTTCTTCATTGGATTGTGTATCTCTTTTGCCATTTAGCTTATTCTGTTTTTTATTAAATTTTATTTATTTATTTTAGTTTTCAACATTTGTTTAGATAAGATTTCCAATTTCAACTTTTTCTCCCTCCCCCCCTCCCCTAGACAGCGGGTAATCTGATATAGGTTATATATATATATATATATATATATATATATAATAACATTAAACATATTTCTGCATTAGTCATGTTATACGAGAAGAATCAGAGCAAAAAGGAAAAACCTCAAAAAAGAAAAACAACAGCACCAAAAACAAAAGAAATAGTATGGTCCAATCAGCGTCCATATTCCACAGTTCCTTTTTTTTTTTTTTTCTGGATTTGGAAAGCCTTTTCCATCATGGGTCCTTTGGAACTTTCTTGTACCATTGGATTGGTGAGAAGAATCTAGTCTATCACAGTTGATCAACACATAATGTTGATGATACTATGTACAATGTTCTCCTGGTTCTGTTCATCTCACTCATCATCAGTTCATGCAAGTCTTTCTAGGTTTCTTTGAACTCCTCCTGCTCATTGTTTCTTACAGCACAATAGTATTCATATACTACAACTTGTTCAGCCATTCCCCAATTGATGGGCATCCCCTCAATTTCCAATTCCTTGCCACCACAAAAAGAGCAGCTATAAATATTTTTGTACATGTGGGTCCTTTTCCCTATTCTGTTTTTTTAAGGTGTTATTTTCTTTAGTATCTTTTGTGCTTCCTATTGATTCATTTTTCTTTATTTTCTTGCAACACTTATTTCTTTTCCCATTTTTTCTTCTGCTTCTCTGATTTTTAAAATCCTTTAAAAATTCTTCCAGGAATACTTTTTTTTGTCCTAAGACCAATTCACATTTTTCTTTGAGACTTTTGAAGTAGCAGCTTTGATTCTATTATTTTTTCCCCCTGAGTTTATGTTTTGATCTTCCCTGTCACTGTAGTAACTTTTTGTGGTCAGTTTCTTTTAGTGTTGTTTGCTCACTTTTCCAGCCTACTTCTTGACTTTTAACTCTATTTTAAAGTGCAACTGTTATGATTAAAAATTTGAGAGACATAGTTTCTGGGTAATTTAATCATTTTCTTGATAAAGCTGGCAGGTTGTTAATGAAAGCATGGTCATTTGGCTGTCTCTCTCAGACCAAATTCAACCATGACAGCCAAGATTCATAGCTTATATACCTTGAAACAGTAGGTGATTTATCAAACAGCAATCAAATCCAGTTGGTTAATGTAGTTGGAGGTAGGCTACATTAAGATGAAGGGCTATACCAGACTACATATAGCTTTAGGCTATCAATTCAAAGAATGTATACCATTTTCAAAGGGTGGGCTGAGTAACTAACTGCTGAATGGAGAAGACAAGAGGATCTCTCTCCCCAAGCCTGAGAAGACAAACATAATGAGCTTCCCCTCTCTAGACTAAATTCCTTGCATTGTTGGGTGGGGACTGACCAAGATGAAGAGAGTTAATGAGTTATCAAGGAGAAATTAGATCTTGAAAAATCAATGCTTTGGAAGAAGGGGGGGGTCTGCCCAAGATATTGGTTGGTGTTTCCTGTAGTGGTTAGAAGAAAGGAGGAAGGCAGAGATGATTGTAACATCAGACTGTTCTGTCAGTCCTCAGTCATCAAATTGATCAATCACAGGTAGGGGATAGCTAGGTGGTGTAGTAGATACAGTGACAAAACTGAAGTCAAGAAGACCTGAATTCAAATCCTTCCTCAGATATGTACAGTGTAAGACAAGTCACTTACCTTTTACATCTTTAGTATCCTCATCTGGAAGGTAGGTGGCATGGTGAATAGAGTACTGTGCCTGGGAGTCAGGAGTCATCTTCAAAGGGGAAGCAGAACAATAAGGAAACAGTCTGACACTTGATTGTACTTTCACTCAATCCACTCAACTCACTGGTTGAGGTAGGGGAGTTGCCATTGTCCTTGCTTCCCATTACCTCTATCACTTAGTAACCTCTATCTCCTTTAAGGTTCGCTCAATCTATATCTACCACCTAGTGAAAATTCTGAGACTTGTTTTCTGCCATCTCCAGGACACTCCTTTTTCTTCAATAAATTCACTCTCTCATTCATAGTCTTTATTCTCCAATTTCTACCTTGATGCTAAGTGAATTGATACTCTCTCAGGCATCCTTACTTCTCAATAAGGGAGATTCCTCATCTTGTTCATTGTCCATGACCACCATTTTTCATGACCATAATTTTCCACCTCATCCTCTGCCTTGCAACTCCAAACCCTGTTTTTTGTCTTCACCATAACCTCCAATCCCTCAACCACATAATTCTTTCCCACCCTCCTCCCTTCTCCATTTTGAGCCCTTTAGGAAGCAGTTCTACTCTACTCCTTTTCTCTTAAGTCCCTTGCCCCCTTATCCTATTATCCTTCTTGTCCTTCCAAGTCTAAGTCCTGGATCATTCCCACCATTAACTGTCTTCATTCCTACTTATGTACACTGAATGAAACTGGAGGAAATGATGAAACTATGGTGAAATTTATGTTCTCTTGTCATTTTAAATGGAACATGTTTTGTTTCTTTTGTAGTATTGCAACAAAGTGATTGGAACATATTTTGAGAAATGTGGAAAAATTACTTCCTTGTCCAATGAATACAGACAAATCTGCATTGAAGAATACTGCAAGAATGGGGGCAAGAAATATACTTGTGACAGTTTCTCTGAATTGTCCCGCCTCTGTGCTTCAGATGGTCCTGGTGCCTATGAATCATGGAGAAATGATCCTGATATAGTTTGTGGTATGCCATTGATTTATAGAACTTAGAGCAACCTTCTTAAGGCTTCAATGTCTAACTCTTTCATTTTACAAACAAGTAAACAAGTATAGAGAAATTAAATGACTTGCTGAAAAATCACCACAACTAATTAGTTATTTGGCTAAGAGGTGAGATGTCAATGTAGAGAAGAGTTTGAAATAGGACTTCAAATTATAAATAAAAGTATAAATTATAAGTTTACATACATTTAAAATTATTAAAAACCTAAAATTATAAACTTCAAATATAGTAATTTCAAATTGCTTTTCATATTTTTATATCATATCCATTTCCCTTGTATCCATCTCCCCTCCCAGAAAAAACATCCCTGATAATAAAGAATAAAAAGGGGGGGAAAACAGTTCACTAAAACTAAATGTCATGTTTTTTTGTTTTTTTGTGAAGTAATTGGGGTTAAGTGACTTGCCTAGGGTTGCACAGCTAGTAAGTGTCAAGTGTCTAAGACTGGATTTGAACTGAGGTCCTCCTGAATCCAGGGCCAGTGCTCTATCCACTGTGCCACCTAGCTGCCCCACTAAATGGCATGTTAAAAAAATTCTTCCACATCCATAATTTTCTACTTCAAAGAAGATTGGGAGGTGATTTCTCATAGCTCTTTTTTAGAACATTGAATGCACTTTTGATTGTTTTGTCATTGTTCTTTCCATTTACATGGTTGCAACCACTATATCTATATAACTAATATAACATTCACTTTTGTTTGTTGTATTCTTCTTTCCTTATACTATATTAACTTTCTTTTTACTATATTAGCTCTCCCCTTGCTTCTCTCATCATATTCATTGATGCTTGCTGTGTAATAAAATATCATTATATCAGTGTATTATAACTATTTTAGCCATTTTCTGATCAATAGGCATATACTTTTTTCCAGTTCACTGCTACTACAAAAGTGCTGCTATAATTATCTTAGTATATAGAGGATTTTCTCTTTATATTATATGAAAATATGTGTGGCATTAGGATATATACACCCCCCCCCATGAATAGACCTATTTTATATGTATACAGATATGTATACATGTACTTATAATTATATGTCAGTTATCTGCATTATCTCATTCGATCTTTACATCACTGAGATACCATTCTTTTCCCCATTTTATAACTAAGGACATTGAAGCAGGTGACTTGCTGAGAGTCACACAGTAGTGTTTTAGGCTGGATTTGAACTCAGGTATTCCTGATTCTAGGTTCAGTATCCTATTCACATTTTAAAATAGATATTTTTCCCAGTTAACTACTATCCTTTTCATTCAAGATTTGTTATGTAAAATTTTTCTATTTCATGTAATCAAAAGTATCTTTTGGGTTTTGTGATCTTATCTATCCCTTATGTTTTAGAATTTTTCCTATAGCTATAGATCTGATTAGATTCTACCTTTAACTTTATAGTGGTGTATTTTATAGAAAGTTGGTCTGAACCAAATTTTTACCAGACTGATTTTAGTTTTCCCAATAATTCTTGTCAAATTGGCACTTCTTCCCCAGGTAATGTATACTTGAGGGGTTTATTGTTCACTGGGACTTTGAATTTCATTGTTTTCCACAATGATATTGATATTCCTAAAATATTAAAATTAGGAAGCATTCAGGAAACATTTCTTTGCTATTACTTTTTTTTTTTGGTTTGGCAATTGGGGTTAAGTGACTTGCCCAGGGTCACACAGCTAGTAAGTGTTAAGTGTCTGAGGCCAGATTTGAACTGTGCCACCTCTTTGCCATTACTTATACTTATATATTAAAATAGATTTAGAGTTTTTCACACAAAAAATAAGAATTGCCAATCTTTATAAAAACAACAAGAAAGGCTATCTATGCCATTCTGTCATAATGTCATTTTCTTACAGGATCATTGGCAAATTTTAAATATTAACTTACATGTAAATAGTTTTCTATTTCTACATCAGGCAAGCTCTGACCTCTACTTCTCTAGCACTACCCCTCCATCCTTCACACACACACACACACACACACACACACACACACCCCAAACTGATATCACTAATTACAATTCCGTTCTACTTCTCATATACTTTTATTTTTCTTTTAGAAAAACATGTATGTCCTGGGACACAGATCTATAAAGAATGTAGTCCTTCAAACCCATCAACATGTTCCAATGTAGCTCCCTTCCAAAACAGTGAATGTGTGAGTGGCTGCACCTGCCCCAAAGGTAACATATTCTAAGATAATTTTCAAGCTAAAGCAACTAAAATTCCAAATGCAGTGTATTCTTTACTGATGACAGTAGAATATTTTAGGACTTTACAGATTCCTCTAAGGAAACTTCCAAAATGTTTTCAATAAGAATTTTTCTAAGTTATTATTCAGTCTTTTTCCATTGTACCTAAATTCTAAGTCCCTCTGCAATAAACTCCTAATTCTTCCTGGGCTCTTTGGGGCTGTGAACTTGACTCAACAAATATTTTCATTTACTTTGCAAAAATATCACAGTCATATCTTATATTAGTTTACTACCAAAAGGCTTACAAAGTGCCTTTTTTCACAAGGAATCTGTGAGGTTGCATTATTGCTTCTGGAACTGATTAATTGACAAGATGAATACAATTCAGATTTTCATGATTTATTCTTTGAAATATTGTCTGAAATTTGAAGTTGAGTCCTGATATATGTTAAAAAATAAATTTAAGAAAAATGTTGGGAATTTTACTTAATTTTGCTTGAAAATTTACTGACATTAAAACCTTTTTCATATTTTAATACTTAAAGAATAACTTTGTGAGGTACATTTTAGGTTATCTTCTCAATGATATTGGAGAAAATATCACATGTGTATTAAAGGCTGATTGTCCCTGTGAATCCAATGGGAAGGTATATAAGCCAGGAGAAGTACGGGAAGGCCCCTGTTTTTCTAAGTGGTAAGCATTTTTGATACAAGCTTTTGGTAAAACAAAACAATTAATGTGGTTTGAAATTGTTATAAATATATCTTTAAAGAAAACTTTAAAAAATAAATTCAAATCATATGACTATTTCTTGCTTTCTTCTTTTGAGGAATTTAACATTATAAATTATTTTAAAAGATAGAGATTTTTATGCCTTTCTTTGAGGAGCATGTCATAAGTAGATAGGTAGATACTGCATTAAAGCAAAAGATAATTTAAAAAAATACATAGAATACTCTAAATATTTTATACTCTAAATATAACTTGCCCAAGATTTGTTAGGAATTTTTTTCCATTATATTGAACTGAAATCTTCTTTGCAACTTTTATAACCCATCTATTTTATACATGAGAGTCTTTCAAAATTTGTAGATGATTATGCCTCCCCAGACTACATTTAATTTTCTTTTAACATGAAAGAATAAAGATAACAGGAGCAGGTAGGTGGCACAGTGGATAGAGCACCAACCCTCAAGTCAGGAGGACCTGAGTTCAAATCTGGCCTCAGACATTTGACACTTGCTAGCTGTGTGACCCTGGCAAAAACAAAACCAAAA
This sequence comes from Dromiciops gliroides, assembly GCF_019393635.1. NCBI lineage: Eukaryota > Metazoa > Chordata > Mammalia > Microbiotheria > Microbiotheriidae > Dromiciops > Dromiciops gliroides. The sequence continues at coordinate 209,011,936 of NC_057865.1, read as the reverse complement.
AAAGAAAAAAAAGAAAAAAGAAAAATGAATAACGATAACAAAAGAACTGTTGAAAAACACTGACTTCAGAAACATGGGCTATCATTGGAATTTGACCAAAAATAATTTATGTATGTTTTGTATGTAGCTATATAATTGAAGGGAAAGAAGATACTTGATTCAACATAAAATAGTGGAAAAAGTCCTGGATTTGGAACCAAGAGATATAAGTTCTGGTTATAGCTCACAATTAACTGTGTCCTTGGACAAATTATTTTCCCTCGCTAGGCCTGTTATAATTAGAAATTATAAAATGACAATTAAATTAGATGATCACTCAAGTTGCTTCCAAGTGTGAGGCCAATGATCCTAATTTTGAGCGATTTTAATACCAAAATAGGTTCACTTGATTTAGAGATATATAAAACCTTAAAGACCATTGAGTCCAACTGTCATTTTTCAGATGAGAAAACTGAGACAGGTATTAATTGCCTTAAGCAGGATTTGAGTTTAGGTCTTCTTTATACCCAGTCCAGAAAAAGTGTTGGTTATTTTTCTTTTTATTGCATAATCAAGTGTATTGTCCTCTGAGTTTTTCAACCTGTGGTGACCCTCAAGGCTTTTATTTTTTTCAGGGCAATGAAGGTTAAGTGACTTGCCCAGGGTCACACAGCTAGTAAGTGTCTGAGACCGGATTCGAACTCAGGTCCTCTTGAATCCAGGACTGGTGCTTTATCCACTGTGCTACCTAGCTGCCCCTCCTCAAGGCTTTTATTAATAATATAAATAAACTATAACTGTTAGCCTTTAAAAAAAAAAAACTTGTGTTTTTACAGTACTTGTCAAGAAGCAAAGTGGTTCTGCACAGAAGCATTATGTCCTGGAAGATGTAAAATAGAAGGAAGTTCATTTACAACCTTTGATGGTGTTTCATATGAACATCCTGGAAACTGTCACTTTTTAGCTGTCCATGTATGTGGTAATGGAATATTTTGAGAGAACTGATATTCTTTCCTCTGTGATGATTTCAAGTAATCTCTGAAAGAAGTCAAAACATGACCTTGATGTGGGCTGGAATTTAGGGTCAAATTGATCGTGAGTCATCCCAAAAGAATTACAAGACTCAGTGACTCAGTTTCCCAAGTTTTATTGTAATACTGTGGGTGACCACAGGGAGAGAATCAGGATATTGGAAAGGTATCTCTCAAATAAGGAAAGGAAAGACAGTTATATTTATAGTATGGGTAAATTGATTATCAGTCTCATTATAATAATCTCCACCTTGGGGAGGTACAGGGGAGGGCCTGTCCTCATTATAATATTCTCCACATAGGGGTGTTACAAGGGAGGGTTTATCCTAATTTGGAGTTCCTGGGGTCCTAAGCCAACCCCCAAGGCAGGTACTTTTTTCTGTGGAGGTGTGTTTTGGGGGTTTACACATCATAAGGTGAATCTGGGGAAAAATTTGGCCTTTTCTGTGCATGTCTCTTTCTGATTCTCATGGCTAGTTTCAAAATATAATCATTTTTATTAGAATTTTTATAGGTTGTCTTTTTCCTTTATTGTTATTTTGACCTGACCTGTTCTGGTCCGTTATGGATGTTGATCACCATGGGTATGAGAACCTAACATAAGTTATCCATTAACTGGGATCTAACTCCCTTTTGGTTTTGGTTTTTGTTTTTGTTTTTTTGCAGGGCAATGGGGGTTAAGTGACTTACACAGGGTCACACAGCTAGTAAGTGTCAAGTGTCTGAGGCTGGATTTGAACTCAGGTACTCCTGAATCCAGGGCCAGTGCTTTATCCACTGCACCACCTAGCTGCCCCCAGATCTAACTCCCTTTTAAAGCTAATATCTGTATTAGAGTTGGGTCTTAGATTTTTTCTATTAACCCTTTTTTTTGCCTCCTACATCAACCTTAATTTTGAATTACAAATATGATTTACTTAGGGTTATTGGTTGGTTCTATTATATATTGTAGTAGACAGCTAGACCTGGATTCAGAGAGCCTGATACATATGGGCTCTGTGACTCTAGACAAGTTACCTAATAACTCAGTGCTTTAGGCAACTCTCTAAAATGATAAATTATTGACTTTTATTAGTAGAGGAGGTTTATTCACCTGAAAATTCCTTATACCAATGAAATCACAGATCAAATACTTATTCCTATGACAACATATGAGAAAAAACATCATTACAGGGAAGCAGCTACTTCCACAGGTGAGACATTGGTGGGAAGTGACTGGCTGGAGCAGTGTTATCCAAGCCAAAGAAGGCATGAATGTAGGCAGAAAAGAAATACCTCGAAGTCAGCATAGTCTGCTTTCTCTTTTGTTAACACAAATAGCTAAATAATTAGCTGGATATAGGATCTACTCAAACTAGATGGAAATCGTAGGCTGCCTTGAATTGCTGAGAGGAAGCATAATAGGTAGAAAGCTGGGATTGAATCAGGTTGGATATTCATTCCTTTCCATACTGCTTTTGTGAAGCTGGACAAATCAGTCAACCCAATGTAAATTTCTTCTTGTTTTTTTCTTTTTTTAAAGTAATAATATAGCTGTGTGACCCTGGGCAAGTCACTTAACCCCAATTGCCTCACTAAAAAAACCAACCAAACAAAGTAATAATAAACATTTTAATTTAAAGTTTTGAGTTTCAAATTCTATTCTTTCTTCCCTTCCTCTCTGCTCCCTCCTCCCCCTTTGGCAGTAAGCAGTTATGTAAAACAAGAAAATGTAAATTTCTAAGAATGTAAATTGCAAATCCATATCTGATTGCTTGCTGCCTCAGGGAGGAGGGAGGAAAGGGAGGGAAGGAGGGATAAAAATTGGAACCCAAAACTATAAATAAAAATGTTTATTACATTTAAAAAATGTAAATTGCAAAAAGGGTGCTGACCTGCTATGTTAGAAGGCATTTTCTTATCTAGGAGTTTGCAATACCTATGAAATCATAAGGCCAATTCCAGAATTATTTAGATAATTGCTTCAATTTTCAGTTTACATAAGGGACTTACCTAGTGTTAAAATGTCTAGCTAGTAATCTTTGAAACATATTTATAGATACCTTTAAAAGAAACCTTTCATTTTAAGATAAAAATATCCACCTTTTCTTTGACATAACAGAAATGATTCAGTAGTTCTTTGGTTCAAAGTTTTCTTTCAAGAATGAAGGGGTGAAGCACCCTGGTCTGTTTCTTGGGGATTTCAGTGGATGACTCAGAGAAAGAGTTTAGAGCAGTGGATTCCACATTTCCCAGTTTCTTTATGAAAGAAAATCACAAACCATCAAGTCTTTTCACTTAAACATGGGCATATTACTTTCGTGGTAGAATCTAAGTTAGTGTTTAAGTATAACATAGTTCTGTCTTCTAAGTATTAAGTGCCACTATCTCTTAGTAGTAAAGTAACATCCCTAATACCTAAAAATTTTTTTAAATCATGTTGAATGTGTTATATAATAACATCATGTAACAGATAATTCTTTTTTTAAAATGACATGTGTTTTAATAGGATGAAAACTGGTCTATTAGCATTGAACTTCGTCCATGTCTAAGTGGTCAAACTGGAACATGCTTGAAAAGCATCACCCTTCTTTTAAATTCTGTAAGTAGCGAGTTATCACAAATATAAGGATAGTAAATCTAATTCCTTTTGTTGTATTCCTCTGATCCAGAATGTGAGATATCTATTTATTAGACAACTTAGTTTTATATTATTTAATGTTTATTAAACAACTTAATAGTATAAGCAAATTGTATTATATTAGCAGCTAAGTTTACTAGAATCTCAGTTCTTTGAGGGTAAGCTCCTTGCCTAGTTTCTCTTTTTGATTCTCAGGTACCTATTGTGCCTTAAATATAGTAGGATGTGAAGTTAACAGTTTTGTTGAACGTGAGTTCCCTGGGAGCAGAAACTTTCTTTTGCCTTTTTTGGTATCCCCAACACTTAGCATATTGCTTGGCACATGGTGGGTGCTTAATCAATGCTTTTTGATGCACTGAAGGTTTTTGAGAGAAATGTAAAAACTGCTCAAGAGAATCTGCATTAAAATTACTTTAAAAATAATTTATACCTAGCCAAAATTCTGATCATCCTTATTTAGTCCCAAGATTCTCTGGGAAACTATACCATGAGATTCATTCTATGTATAAATACTATAGAAGAAAAATAATTTTGGAAATATACTTGTAAGAAACAAATATGAATTCCTTTAAGATGTTGTATTATACTGACTTTAAAGAACAAATTTTATTGATGCCTTTTTAAAGCTACAGTCATTTATTTGCTGCTATACAGCCCTATCCCAAAGAGTCCTCCCTTGTAATAGAAAAGACAGTAAAGTAAAACCAACCCCCAAAGCTACTCTGTGTATTAGCTTAGATTCTAAAAATCCATACTGACCTTTCCTCCAATTAGCTCAAATAAAACACTGAAGTTCAGAGTTTTGGAAATACATTCTAAAAGAAACCAATTTTGTAAGTTCAATTCAATCTAGCTATGATTTAGTAAGCCTCTATTATGTACAATGTACTGTGCTAGGCATTTGGTAGACAGATAAATATGTAAACGTAAGTAGTAAAAAAATAGTAATGTACATGTATTAACAATGTGACATGAACATTAGTCTCTTTCAGCTGACAAATATCTATTTAATAAGGATGGTAGTGTCACAAACAACAAGATTAAAAGGCAAGGTTATCATTATTCAGGTAAGCTGAATCACTATATGTAACAAATATAGGAAAATTCAAAGTAATATGATGAAGTCTCAACTCTTTTCATGACTGTCCTTTATCATTTGTTAACAGATACAATTCAGATTTTTAAGGTATCTTCCTCATACCTACAAGTAGAGACATCTTTTGGATTAAAAATGCAGATACAAATTGATCCTGTGATGCAATTGTATATTTCGATGCCACCCAACAAATTTACAAACACAGTGGGTAAGTTTTCACAAGAAATATTTTCCTTCTGCAGGAGTCAGTGTAAGAATAATTTCTTCCTTTTCCATTTGTCATTTTATTAATAATATAATCAAGCACAAAGCTTCTTTGTTTCTCAAAAAGCATAAAAAAGAAAAACCTGGTTTTGATTCAATCATCACTCAAATGTTAGATCACTTTTTGAAAAGTTTGCATAGTTAATGTTTTAAACATAAGATTTCCCTATTATAAAATTAGTATTATATTTTTATTATAATTTCACAAATATAATTTATTCAGGTGCTAGAGATACAAGAGCAAAGATGAAATGGTCCCTTGCCTTCAAGGACCTTTCATTTTACTGAGCAGATACAGCATGAACACAGATAGGTAAATGAAAAGTACACACATGCATACACACACACACAAAGAAATTTCAAGAATTAGAGGACAGGGACAGCTAAGAAGCAGCTCCTGAGCTATGATTTGAAGAAAGAAAATAATTCTGAGATGGGTATGAGGAGGACATGCATTACTGACACAGGAGATACTCTTCGTAAAGGCATAGAGATGAGAGAATTTTTTTAATAGGAAATAGTTAATAGCCAATTGCCCTGGTCTTGAGTGTGAGTGAAGGGAAACAATATGAAATAATACTAGGAAGGTAAGCAGAAACCAAATTCTGGAGGGCTTTAAATGCTAAGCTGAGAATTTTGTATTTTATTCTGAAGGAAATAAGCAATTGTGGAAGATTTTAGAGTAGGGGAATTTTCATTCTTAACTGTATATGCTATTGCAAACAATGACAACTTGACAAAAACATACTTAGTTGTCAAAGATACATAACTTAAGCCATATGTGATGATCTTTGTGATTTTTAAATGTAGTCCTTTTGTCTGAAAAGAAGTCTACTTCATTATTTAAAGAGTATAAATGCTAGTTCAAATATTAAATAATGGAAAAGAGAAATCTTAGGAATTGTTCGATTTTTCTTCCCCCTCCCCCAACTTTTATGACAATACTGAGTGTGTGTGTGTGTGTGTGTGTGTGTGTGTGTGTGTGTGTGTGTGTTGTAATAGGAGTGGTAGTAGTAGTAAGAGAAGAAGAAAGGAAGAGGAGGAAGAGGAGGAGGAGGAGAAAAAGGAGGAGGCACTTAATGCATTTTCACTGAATTGAAGCATAAATTTCAGCTAACACTGTTATTTTGACTATTGTGACATTTCATTCATATTTTTTAAAGTAACCTATTTTACATTAGCCAGTTTCCATAATATTTGATCTAGCCTGCATAGGATTTCATAGATAGTGAATACTTGAATCTAGAAAGTCGAATTGAAAAAACAGATTTTCTTTTTAACTTGTACCACTTATTCCATAGGACTTTGTGGATCCTACAATAACAAAGCAGAGGATGATTTCTTGTCAAGTCAGAACATGTTAGAAAAGACGTCTCAGCTTTTTGCTGAGTCATGGGAAATGATGTCCTGTCCCAAAGGAACACCTTCTTCATGTATAAGCATTGAAAATGGTAATATCTAAAGGATCAATATTTTAAATTAACATGAAAGTACATAGTTTGTTGTATCTAACTCTAAGGTTACCAACTGCCCCCATTTATAGGATCAATTCCTGGTTTTATTCTCTGCTCTGTTTTCAAAATTGTTTCAGTTCCAAGGAAAAGATTGGTCAAGTCCCTTGCTGTATAAGAAAGGAACAAAGAAGCATTTCATTGATCTTATCATGGAAGTATTTTGAATTAATGTCAGTAATCTTAGTCATTACTGTGTTTCTTCTTTTTCTTTCATCTCTTCCTAAATATTCATAGTCTCATAGAAAGAATTCTAACTGGGGCAGCTAGGTGGCACAATGGATAAAGCTCCAGCCCTGGATTCAGGAGGATCTGAGTTCAAATCCGACCTCAGAGACTTGACACTTACTAGTTGTGTGACTCTGGGCAAGTCACTTAACCCTCATTGCCCCACAAAAGAGAGAGAGAGAGAAAGAGAGAAAAAATTCTAAATAACCCCTAATTCTATGAGAAAATTGGGTCCCAGAGAAATAAAGTGACTTACCCAAACTAAAAAAAAAATTAATATTTAAGTTAATATCAGAGATAGGACCAGAATCCAAAAGTCTTAACTCTATCTAGTGCCATTTCCACTCAACCATGCTTTGTCTTGAATTTTAAGAATAGTAAACTTTAAGTATAGAGTTTGAATATAACTAAAATAAATAATTAAGATAAAATGTGCTATATCCAATGTTAGTTCCTCTTGAATCCAATATTATTGGGTGCAAACTCCAGATCTTCCCTTTATTGCTGTGTGACTTTAAACAGGCTATTTACCATCTCTAAAGTCTGTTTTTTTACCTATAAAATGAGGATGAAAATCCTCACACAACCTTAAATGGTCTTTGAAGAAAAGCATTTTTTAGTATTAAAATATAGTTTGTTAGCTAGGATGATGATGATGATGGCAAGATCTGCTTTATGTTTTTCATTCAAAGATCAGTTTCTGTCAGTTCACTCTACTTTATTTTTCTTTCCATTTTCAAAAATTGGCATAATTATTGAAGGAAAAAAGACAATAACAAATCTTATAGATTTCCATGGGTTTTTTTTTGGGGGGGGGATATGTTGGAATATAGTAGCTTGGTTCTGGATCCTGGCATATTTGGGCGATCTACGATGAGTCACTTCTACTTTTTAGGCTTCAATTTCCACACCTGTAAAATGAGGAATTTGTAAAGTCATAACAATTGGCTACAAAGTTTCACAAGTATTTCTTTGACAGCGACCTGTTTGGCAGCTGCATTATTTACATAGAGCAGGAAAAGCTTTTTAGGAATGATAATTCCCAATGTCTACTTTATAATCTCAATCGATTTACTCCTAATGTTTCATATACTAGACAATTATTATTTCCTTTTTTTCAAAATTCAATTTTATTTTATTTTCAGTTTAAAATTCTTTCCCTCTCCCTCCAACACTCCCATTCACTGAGAAGCCAAGAAAAATGAAACCTGTTAGTTGTTTTTGTGTTCAATTGTTTTCAGTTATGCTCTATTCTTCATGGCCCTATTTGAGGTTTTCTTGGCAAAGACACTGGAGTGGTTTGCCATTTCCTTCTCCAGCTCATTTTCAAGATGAGGAAATTGAGGCAAACAGTGACTTGCCCAGGGTCACACAGTCTGAGACCAGACTTAAACACAACTTAAACTCCTGATTTCTGGCCTGGCTCTTTTACAAAAATGTATAGTCATGCAAAACAAATTCTTGCAAAATCAAGTTCCAAAAATGAAAAAAAGAAAAGAAAATATGCTTTAATCTGTCCTTCAAGTCAATCAGGTTTCTCTTTGGAGGTAGAAAGCATGTTTTTTCATGAGTCCTTTGAACTATGGTTGATTGTTGATTGTTGTGTTCAGAGTTTCTAAGTCTTTAAAAGATTATTATTTTTAATAATATTTTTGTTAGTGTGTAAGTTGTTTTGCTTCTGCTCACTTCACTTTGCATCAGTCCATATAAATCTTCCTATGTTTTTCTGAAACTATTCCTTTCATCATTTCTTATAGCATGAGAGTATTCCATCAAATTTATATACCATAACTTGTTCAGCTATTCAGTAACTGATGGACAGCCTCTCAGTTTCCAATTCTTTGCCATCATAAAAAGAGATGCTATAGATATTTTTGTACATATGGATCCTTTTCCTCTTTTTTTTTTGTTCTTTTTGGAATAAAGACCTTGTAATGTTAGCACTGGGTCATGCACAGTTGAATAGCTTTTGAGGTAGAATTCTAAATTGCTTTCTAGAATGGCTGAACTAGTTCACAATTCAACCAACAGTGCATTACTTGTTTTCCCATAGCATTTATCATCATTTTGTCAACTTAGGCAATCTAATGGTGATATCTCAGAGTTGTTTTAATTTTTATTTCTTTAACAATTAGTGATTTAGAGAATTTTCCATTTTTCTATTGATATTCCTCTGAAAACTGTCTATTCACATCCTTTGTCCATCTATCAATTGGAGAATGGCTTATTCACATAAATTTGGCTCAGTTCCTGGTATGTCTTAGAAACAAGACCTTTTATCAGAGAAATGCTACAGATATCTCCCCCCGCCCCCACATTTTCCTGCTTCTCTTCTAATTTTAGCTTTATCGATTGTATTTGTGCAAAATTTTTTGTTTTATGTAATCAAATCTCTATCTCTCTGTATGTGTGTGTGTGTGTGTCTCCGACTGTCTTTTCCCCTCTCCCTCCCTTACCTTTCTCTCAATTAGTCATGAACTCTTTTCCTCTCTGCAGATCTGACAGGTGATTTCTTCCATGCTCCTTTAATTTGTTTATAATATCACTCTTTATATATAAATCATGTTTTCATCTTGAACTTATCTTGGTAAAAGATTTGAAATGTTGTTCTGTAACTAAGTTCTGCCAAACTACTTTCTAGTTTTCCCAAAAGTTTTTGTTGAATAGTGAGTTTTGCTCCAATATCAGGAAAATTTTGGTTTATTAAAACAAAACAAAAAATAATAATAAAAATCCCCACAAAACAAAAAACAAAACAAAACTAAGTTACTATGCTCATTTGTATCTGCGTACCTTAACTTTTTCACTGATCACCCAATCTATGTCTTACACATTGTCAAACTGTTTTGATGATTACAGCTTTTTAGTAAAGTTTAAGACCTGGTACTGCCAGTCTGCTTTCCCTCTCCCCCTTTTTTTCTCATTGGTTCCCTTGAGATTTTTGCTCTTTTATTTCTTCAGATGAATTTTGTTATTATTTTTCTAGCTCTATAAATAATTCTATGGGAATGTACAGTACTGAATACAAGTTTTGCCATTATTTTCCTCTAGTTAGTATTTTTTTTTTGGTGAGGCAATTGGGGTTAAGTGACTTGCCCAGGGTCACATGGCTAGTAAGTGTCAAGTGTCTGAGGCTGGAGTCCTCCTGACTCCAGGGCCTTTTGCTCTATCCACTGTGCCACCTAGCTGCTCCCTATAGTTAGTATTTAAACACTTTGTTTTAAATCTTCCTTAGCTGTGTCATCCTAGACAACTCTGTACTCATTTTTTTTTAACTCTGTACTCATTTTTGTATATATTTATTAAAATATCTATACAATTTATGGTGTTTATGACTGGATTTGGAAAAGACCCAGGGATTTGAGACCTGGTTCAGCCAGGCTTCTCTCTGTAATTCCTTACCTCTCAGAAGCTCAATCTCCTTATCTGAAAAAAAGAAAGATTGTATGAAATTACATCTAAAGTCCCTTCCGGATTTACACTCAATACTTTAGATCAGGGCTTCTTAAACTTTTTCCACTTGCAACCCCTTTTTGCCCAAGAAATTTTTACACAATCCCAGGTATATAGGTATATAAAATAGGTGTACATAACCTTTTACTTGTAAAGTTGCTGTTTAGCTATACTGTCTAAAATATCTAATGAGTGGTCACCAACAAATTTTAAGCTTTAGCAAGAGTTTAGACCTTTAAGCATTTATTAAGGAGAATAGGAATTTGGTGAAGAGAGAGAAAGAGGCCTAGATGCCTACAGCTATCTATCTCAGGGAGCCAGTGTCTCCAGCTCCTCTCCCCCCTGAGGTCCTCACAAAAGAGAGTGAGAGAATGAGCCTCGCCCTTTTGTCCCAAAAGCCTCCTCTGAAACTGAGAACATCCCATCCAAATGCGCACACACAGCTCCAAGCTAATTGGCTGGTAGCTTTGATAGACAGTACCCACGAGCAAATGTCACTTCCTGACACCAAGGAACTGACCTTCTAAGCCGCATGGCTTGCCCTCAGATGTCTTCTGCTCATGGCAGAGCTTTTGTACAGTAACTCTCCAGCAGGTGGCATCACTCCAATTTTTACGTACTATTGCCAAATTTTTTGTGACCCCCACATTCAATTATATGACCACATATGGGATCTTGACCCACACTTTAAGAAGCTTTCTTTGCTTTAGACTGTGCACACATAGAATTCTGGGTAGGGGCTTGGAATAGATTCTTCTCATATGGCATCATTGTTCTGCTGCTGGGGTAGGTAGGTGGCTCAAAGGATAAACCACCGGCCCTGAAGTTGGGAGGACTTGAATTCAGGTCTCATCTCAGACACTTGCTAGTTGTTTGACCCTGGACAAGTCATTTAACCCCAACTGCCTTAACATATTTGGGGCCATCTCCAGTAATCCTGATCTATATCTTGCCACTAGACCCAGATGGTTCTGGAGGAAAGAATCAGGTTGTGACCTTTTACAGCCCTGCCTCACTTAAATCCAATTCACTTCAAGTCATGATATCACCCTGATGTCATGGTCTTCTTCAAGTATGATGGACAAACAACAACAACAATATTATTCTGCTAAGACCACATCATGTACATATCAAACAGGGTCATAACATTCATGTGCAAGAGTGACAGTTGAGCACAGCAAAGCTGTGCCTAGAAACTTTTATTTTCTCTTTTTTGCTGCTATAGACTTTGAAGGAGACTAAGTCCATAAACCACTTCTGAAAATGTCTGTCATGAATTAGTGCAGTCTCAGTAATAACAAAAGGAGACAATAAGAAAGCATCTTACCAATTTTTCATTTTTGTTTCCAAATAGATCTCTCCCAAAAAAAGAGTTATGCAAGATGACAAATAGTTAAGAAATCAAGTGAAAAGAATTCTCCACCTCACCCCAAAAAAACCTTTTAAAATCCATTTCTAGATAAACTCAAAGAATTGTAATAGAAAAATGTCAACCATTGGGAATAGGCTGTGATGGATGGGTGTGGGGAGGCAAGCACATTAATGTACTGTTAGTGAAAATGTTAAGTGGTTCTATTGTTCTGAATTTAAATTTGGAATTAAGTGACCAAACTACCCATAGTCTTTGATCTAGCAGTCTCACATCTGGGCATACACCTCCAAAGAAGTCAAAAGCACTTCTTTTAACATAAGGTTTTATCTATAAAATCTATAATAATATCTTGTAGTATTTATCTCAGTGTTATTGTGAGAATTAAATGAGATAATTTGTATACTCTGCAAATCTTAAGGAACCAAATAAAAGCCTATTAATGATGGTAAAATATTTTTACCATAATGCATTCAGTAAACAAAGTATTATTGATACTGATTATCAATTTCTATAAAATGCATTTGCAGGGAGCTAGTCATATAAACTCATTCTTTATTTTCCTCAGAAAAGTTTGCTGAAAAGAATTGTTTGAATCTTACTGATCCAAGTGGGCCTTTTGCTTCCTGTCATTCCACTGTGGACCCTAGATCTTATTATGAGGTAGGTGTGTAGTTTAAACATTTAACCTCTCACTATTTGTGAGACATTTTAATTTAGAATAAATAGGCTTACTATGAGGTAGTTAGTGTGGGAGATTTTTAACCAACAAAAACTAAAGAAAGACATAATAAAGCTTTGATTTGTCAAGACATTTCAATTTAATTTGTATAAATGTTCACTATCGTGATTGCTTCCTTTGACTTAACCATCTCTGACCAAATAGTGACATAGAATCTCCAAATAAGGAAATATTTGCTTATCCATTTATGTATTTCAATAATTTCTGAATGAATGAAAAGATCAAGAGCAGTTACTGATTTATGCTTATTTTTTCAATAAAGACTAATTAAACCCTAACTATTTACCAGATACTGTGTCAGGGAAATAAAGACAAGAATAAAACAATCCCTCCTTGCCCTCAAGGAGCTTACATTTTATTGCAAGAAACAACATGCACACAGATAATAAATTGTGTGTGTATGTGTGCATAAATGAAAAGTAATTTCCTGAGGGCATGGACTAGGGTAGAATCTGGACAAGATATCTATATGAGATGTGCTGGAACTAGGATCTGAAGGAAAACAGCAATTTTATCAGTTAGAGGCAAGGAGGGAGTAGACATAAGACCCAGACAAGGGCATAGCTATTTGAACCGATTAAATATCAGTGCATAATATTTTATCGGTTGGAAGGAGCTAGATAAGACTTTAGAGACTGTCTAGTCCAGCCCCTGTTTTTTATCAAATAGGGAAATTGAGACTTAAAAAGATTAAATGACTAGTTCTTATAATAAATTAAATACAGAACTGGACTAGAATTCAGATTTATGGACTTTCGGTCATTACTTTGTTACTTTTATCATGCAATGGTGTTTATCTTTTTCTTACTTTAAAGAAATGTAAAACATTCACTTGCACTTGTGAAAATATCCAAGATTGCTTATGTACAATAATAGGAAACTATGTAAAAGCATGCGCTGAGAATGGAGTACACATAAGTGGATGGAGAAAGGGCCAATGTGGTGAGCAAACTTTAATTTTCACTGTTTCCATTTCATTGTGACAATATCTATGTTTCCCCATTTATTTTAATAAATGTGTTCTTGGCACTTTTCCATGCTCCTTGAGAGCTTCCTGATACATGGAGTGACTTAAGCATTCCCTTTCTTTTTTATTTTTATCTGGAGTGAATATTTCTAAATGATAATCCTCATTGAATAAATATTTGGTGATTAAATGAATATGACACTGGGTTGCATTGTCCTCTTAGATTATGTACAGACCTATTATAATGAGAGCAAACTGGTACCTGATCAGAAGTGTGCTGCAGCTAGCTCCTACCAGTTTGCAAAAACTGATTGTTAAATTTTCAGAATGAGTATATACACATCAGAGATTGGCAAATTCGAAAATCAGAGCTTGATTTTTTATTTTGTTTATTGCCTAATTTTAAGAAAGTAATAGAGAAAGCGTTAATGTTGCAGATTCAGCTTAAAATTGTGTTTTGCATAAAAATTTTTCTTTGGAGAACTGGTTGTTAAACATTTATTAGCACACTCCTGGATATACCTCATTTTGAGAAAATCAAATACAGAAACAACTTATGAAATGATTCAATTAAGAGCTGATTTTTACATAAATTTTCTGCTTTACAAAAATGAACTATTTTATATTTAAAATATGATTGCCAAAATGTGACTTTCACACAAATTTTCAAGAGCATGTCTGCTGTACACAATAAGGCACAGCTATAAAAATTTCTTGATTATAAATAAGACTAAAGATGTCCTGAGATAAATAACTTTTTATTTCTATAAAACTGCTACTTTTTATTGTTTTTGTAAATAGAACAAACTTGTCAAAATGGCCAGATCTTCAAGTACAATGTAACAGCGTGCAATAGTTCTTGCCAGTCATTGTCAGAGAGAGATAAAAGCTGTGATGTACAAGATATTCCAGTTGATGGATGTGCCTGCCCTGATGGAATGTATCTTAATAGTGAAGGTTCTTGTGTCCTGAAAACTCACTGTGACTGTTACATAAATGATGAAGTTGTGAAACCAGGCAGAATTGCTTCCATTGATGGCAATGTATGGTATGTAAAACATAATAGTGAGGTCTTAGAATTATTTAGAATTGTCCTATCATTCTTACTTGGGCAAAACTTCCACTAGAAAGAGACTAATCTTTTGCTCAGAGAAGGGTTTCATTTATACTTAAAAGTTCATATAACTTGTCTAAAATTAGCATTGGCCTTTTACATATTAAAATGTCACATTCTTATTTGGGCTTATTCATGTCAACTTTTTACTTATTTAAGATAGGACAATGTGATGTGATAGAAGAATTTTAGCTCTGGAGTAAAAGGACTTAAGTTGAATTTTCCTTTGTCCCTTAAATGACCTTGGACAGTTCACTCAGATTCTCTGGGATTCAGTTTCCTTATTTATAAAAGGAAACAAGTTCAACCATAATGTTCCTTCTAACTCTGAACCTGGCTGACCATTGGATTCCAATGACTTGCAAGATTCCTATACCCCCCCTCCCCCGAGGAGTATTTTAACTGCTGTACTTGGACAATATGAAGTTATTTTAAATGCCAGCATTTCTGTATAGAATACCAGAAAAACTTAAATGCACTGTTTTAACTGTGGTTTTAAAACAGAATTAGGTATAGTGTAACCTAGAGCAAACTGTTTTCTTACCATGTTTTCCCTTCCAACAAGATGAACAGAGTCATTCTTAGCAGATAGAAAGATACTAAAAAAAATTAAAGGCTAATTTCCTAATTTTGAAAGAAATTTTTTTTTTTTGGTGGGGCAATGAGGGTTAAGTGACTTGCCCAGGGTTACACAGCTAGTAAGTGTCAAGTGTCTGGGGCCAGACTTGAACTCAAGTTCTCCTGAATCCAGGGCCAGGGCTTTATTTACTACACCTCCTAGCTGCCCCCAAGAACTTTTTTCTTTACCATTTAAAAAATCATAATATTAACCCTGCCCCACTAAACAAGTCAAAGTATTTGGTTGATTTTTACAAATTGCTTTTCATTTCCTTTAGTAACACCAGATCATTCAGTACTACTCATCCTTCTAAACTCTTTATCAAGTTGACCACCTTTATGGTTTTGAGTAGGACTAGCCTTCAAACCATTGTCATTTATTTCTTTGACTTTTATGTGCATCATAAAAACCTGGTATTAATTCAATAGATACTACTGGCCAAAGTCCACCTCATTAACATTTCAGGAATCCTGACAGGCCTTTATAATATTAGAGCACATGAAGAGCACACTGTGTCTCCCATTCCCTTAATTTACAGCTTCCCCTCCCCCATCCCTTATTTCATAAAATGGATAATCGGTTAGACTTTTAAGTGATCATCATCATCATCAATATCATCATAGATCATCATTATTAATTATTATTGTTATTATTAATTTACCATTAGTTTGTTCAAAGAATAGCAATTTATTAAAGGACCCCAAAGTGTTACATAATGTGTAGCTGTTTGATTGTTTTTCTTGATTCATTTCTAGTACCTGCCAAGATGGGACTCTTCTTTGCCAGGATCAAACTGACAAAATCTCACGTAAGTAATCAACATTTATTAAGTGCCTACTGTGTGCTAGGCACAGAACTAAATACTGGGGATACAAAAGAGGCAAAAGACAGTCTTTGCCCTCAAGGAGCTTACAATATAGTGAGGGAGACAATCTGGAAAAAATATACACAAAATCAGAGATATGCCAGATAAGTAGGAAATAATTAACAGAGGGAAGGCACTGGAAGTAAGAGGGGTTGGGAAAGATTTCCTGTAGAAGGTAGAATTTCAGTTCATATCTAAAGGAAACCAGGGAGGTCAGTAGTTGGGGTGGAGGAAGGAGAAAGTTCCAGACTTGGGGGATAGTGAGAAAAAATGCCAAGAGCTTAGAGATGGAGTGTCCTATTTATAGAGCATTCAGGAGGCCAGTGTCATTGGATCCAAGAGGAATAAAATGTAGGAAGACTGGAAAAGTAGGAGGGTGCTATGTATGTAATGAAGAGCTTTGAATAACAAATAGAGCAATTTGTATTTCATTCTGGAGGCAAGAGGGATCCACTGGAGTTATTGAATAGGAACTTTAGAAAAATCATTTTAGTAGCTGGATGGATTGTAATGGAGAGAAACTTGAGACAGGCAGAACCATTATCAGGCTAATGCAGTAGCCCAGGTATGAGGTGATATACCAGGGGAGGTGGCACTATCACAAGAGGGATGGGGGCATATTAGAGAGATATTGCAGAGGTAAAATCAAGAGGGCTTCAGAACAGGCAGGATATGGGGACTGAGAGATGGTGGTTGTGAGGGGACTGGGAGAATTGTGTTGCTCTTTATGATAAAAGAGAAGATAGGAAGTGACTGAATCTTGTCTATAAATTTAAGATGAAAGCCTTTCTAATTAACTTTTTTACTCTAGAAAATTGTACTGGAGGAGCTAAATATGTGAATTGCAGTGAACCAAATGCACAGCGAAGACAGGACAGAACATGTAGCTCTCGGAATATACCTAGTTTTAATGTAAGTAAAATGACAGGTGCTAAATATAGCAAAAATGGAAGATATTGGATGTTGGAAAGCTGGGATGCTAATCCACTGTTGGTGGAGTTGTGAAAAGATTCAACCATTCTGGAGAGCAATTTGGAACTATGACCAAAGGGCTATAGAACTTGCATACCCTTTGATCCAGAAATATCACTGTTATGTTTATATCCCAAAGACATCCCCCAAAAGAGAAAAAAGACCTATTTGTACAAAAATATTGATAGTAGTTCTTTTTGTGGTGGCTAAGAATTGGAAATCAAAGGAATTCCCATCAATTGGGGAATGGTTAAACAAGCTGTGGTATTTGATGATGATGGAATATTATTATTGTGCTATAAAAAATGACAAGCAGGATGATTTCAGAAAGGCCTAGAAAGAGTTGTATGAACTGATATATAGTGAAGTGAGCAGAACCAAGAGAACATTGTGCACAGAGACAGCAATATTGTTTGATGAGGAACTGTGAATAACTTAACTATTCTCAGCAAACAATGATCCAAGACAATCCCAAAAGACTATTGAAAAATACTATCCACCTCCAAAGAAAGAACTGATATTGATTGAACACAGACTGAAGCATGCTATTTTTCACTTTCTTTCATTTTTTTCTTTTATTCAAGTTTTTTTGTACAAAATGACCAATATGGTAATGTACATAATTGCACATGTATAACCCATATCTGATTGCTTACCACCTCAGGGAGTGGGGAGAGGAGGGAGAGAAGGAGGGATAAAAATTGGAACTCAAAACTATAAATAAAAAATGCTTATTATTTTTTAAAAATGACAGGTGCTAAATGCAAAAATATAATAATTCAGGAAGTTAAACATTTGGAAAATTCTTTGCTAAATTAATTTATTTGGAAGGAAAATATTTTTCTTGTCTAATCAATTATTTCAAATTCACTATTGTACAATCTATATTTCTCCCAATCTATGTTAAATAAATAACAGTGAGATTTGATAGGAACAAGTTTTTGGATGATTATTTGTATTTCTTCACATAGGAGGACATCCCCTGCAGACGTGGATGCTTCTGTCCTATAGGAATGGTTCGAGACTCTAAAGGAAACTGTATCTTTCCTGAAGACTGCCCATGTTTTTTTGGTGGATGGGAATATGACCAAGGAAGTACTACAACAGTTGGATGCAATGAATGGTGCGTATCAAACTAGTAATTTTCTGTGGTGGGGGAGGACTGTATCTTGTGGTTTAGGAAATATTGGGGTTTACTTCATTTCTATGGGGAAAAGACAGAAGAAGTTTTTAATCTCATCTTCATTTAGGGTTTAGACTAAAATACTGGTAATTTTTACTCTTAAATTTATGTTCTCATTTCTAAAATGTATTCACAACAAGAGAGAGACAGAGATAGAGAAAGAAGAAAAGAGAACATGCAATGATGTTCTTACAACTTTATGAATAAATGTCAATTTCTTTTGTTCTTTTCCTTATAAATTTATAGAATGTTTCTTATCATTTTATGGTTATTATAAACATTATATATAAACTATAAATATTATATTTTTATATTTTTCTTTTAGTACTTGTACAAAAGGTTCTTGGAGTTGCACACAAAACAAGTGTCAAACCTCCTGTCATATTTATGGGGATGGACATGTTAGAACCTTTGATGGAAAAAGTTACAGCTATGATGGTCTCTGTCAGTATTCTTTTGTTGAGGTAATTACACTAAAATTTCTTAATCTTTGTCAAGTAGATATACGTCTGATTTTTTAAAACTTTTTCCTTCAAAGTGTTCAATTTCAGTAATGAATATATTAACTCCTTAACATTGTTGTGATATGTACTACAGTGGAAATTGCACTGGATTTGTAGTTAGAGGATCTGTTTTAAAATCCTGACTCTACCATGTACTACCAATATCAAAGACACTTCAACTTTCTGTGTCTAATTCTCCATATCTGTAAAATAAGAGCGGTTAGTCTAGTTGACTTCTAGGTTTCCTTACAACTCTATATCTTATGTTAAGCCATTAAAACCTTTGGATTATTTAAAAGTAATTTTATGGATTGATTCTATTAAATGTTTAATTCTATATACATTTTGATGAGACTTTTAGGTGTGTAATCTGACCAAGAAATAAGTAACCCCCCCCAAACTATAGAACTGCATCTCATACACACACACACACACACACACACACACACACCATGAACCTGGCAGATCAGTAAAAGTTATGTTATAAGGATTTAGGGGAAAAGTAGAAATGAAATTATGTTCCAGAAAACAATGAATTTGTATACCTAGAAGAAGTTTCTAATTCGGAGAAGAAAGTGAAGTGAAGAGTTAAAAATAGTTGATTAAAGTTGAAATTTCATAGGATACACTGACAATTTAAAGTAATCATTTTAGATGAAAGATCTTTGATAGAAAAGTTTGTAAATGGTTAAAATTGCAAATTGCATATTTTAGGATTATTGTGGTCAAGAAAATGGCACATTCCGAGTTTTAACTGAGAGTGTTCCATGTTGTGAAGATGGACTTACATGCTCAAGAAAAATAGTAGTTGCTCTAAAGGTACAGTATGACTTATTCACTTACTTTTTACCTTCTAACAGTCTAGCAAACAACCAACTGAAACTTTAGTCTTTTTTAAAATTTAATTTTATTATTTTCCAGTTACATATTACATATAAGGATAGTTTTCTTTTTTTTTCTTTTTTAGTGAGGCAATTGGGGTTAAGTGACTTGCCCAGGGTCATACAGCTAGTAAGTGTTAAGTGTCTGAGGATTTAAACTCAGGTACTCCTGACTCCAGGGCCGGTGCTCTATCCACTGTGCCACCTAGGTGCCCCCTATAAGGATAGTTTTCAACATTTGTTTTCACTGGATTTTTAGTTCCAAATTTTTCTTTTCTTCCCCCCTCTCTTCCCTCCCTCCTCCCCAAGACAGAAAGCAGTCTGATATAGGTTGTATATGTGAAATTGATATAACTTTAAACCTTTCTCTTCATTTATAGGACCAAAATGTTGTCCTGCAAGATGGCAAAGTCACAGTAGTCAAAATTTTGGAAAGCAAAGAATGTGAACTAAATACAACTGTATACTCTATGCACACTGTTGGTCTGTACTTGATTTTGAAATTTGTAAATGGATTAATCCTGATTTGGGACAAAAATACAAGAGTATCTGCTATATTGGATCCAAGCTGGAGTGTATGTACATTGCTAATATGGTATTTATGAAGAAGCACTTCTGATATTGAAAGATAGTTGTAGCGATGCTAACAGGAGCAGGGGTACTGCTAGTGTTTGAATCCTAGTATTAATCTTAGGGGAAAATAAACTATATCATCATGTCAGAGAGAGTCTGGCAAGAAAAACTGTGAGGTAGCTTGGTATTGGTCTAAACTTGTCTAATTAATGATAAAATTTTGAGTTATATATACTTGTGTAATATGTAATTAGATATGAAAAATATTCCTATAGTTAGAAGGAAATCATTTATAATTTATTTCTTGAACTTTTTGTGGCTTACATTTCTAGTTCATTTTAGGAACTTGAATTGCAAAATCCTACTTACTGATTTCTAGGATCATATTCTGAATTACACATAGCTTCTTTTTCCCCTTAAATTGCAGCAGTTTTCTCCTTTTAAAAAAATCCTGGGCAGCTAGATGGCGCAGTGGCCCTGGATTCAGGAGTACCTGAGTTCAAATCCGGCCTCAGACACTTGACACTTACTAGCTGTGTGACCGTGGGCAAGTCACTTAACCCCCATTGCCTAAAAAAAAAAAATAAATAAATAAATCCCAATTTATTATTTATTTTTAACATTTTCTTTTTAAATTTTGAATTCCAAATTTCACCTTCCTTCCTAGGCCCTAGCCACCCACCCACCAAGAAGTCAAACAAGATATCAATTATATGTGTGAAATATGGAATCTTTTTTAAAAAGCAAGAAAAATAAAGAGAAAATTATTCTTCAGTTTGCTTGCAGAGTTCATCAGTTCTCTCTCTGGAAGTGGATAGTATTTTAAAATCATGAGTCCTTTGGAATTGTCTTGGATCATTGTATTGATGAAAGTAGCTAGATCTTTCACATCATTGCTGTAACTATGCACAATGATTTCCTGAGTTTTCTTACTTCACTTCATAATGTCTTTTGCCACATTTTTCAGAAACTGGCCCCCTTGTTGTCCATCACAATCATATGACACAATTTGTTCAGCCATTCCCCAACTGATGGACATCCCCATAATTTCCAATTCTTTACCACCACAAAAAGAACTGCTATAAATATTTTTGTACATATAGGTCATTTTTCTTTTTCTTTGATCTCTTTGGGATACAAACCTAGTAGTGGTATTGCTAGAAAATGGTATACACAATTTTGTAGCCCTTTGGGCCTTGTTCCAAATTGTTCTCCAGAATGGTTGAATCAGTTTACTGCTCCACCAGCTATTTATTAGTGTGCCTATTTTCTCAATCAATTAACATTTATTTTTAAAAAACTCACTATGTGCCAGGCATGTGCTAAGCACTGGAAATGCAAAAAATAATAATAATAGATTACAAGCTCCTTGAGGGCAGGGTTGATTTTTTGCCTCTCTTTGTATTCCCAGCACTATAGCCCAGTGCCTGGCACGTAATAAGTGTGCCTATTTTTCATCCCCTCCAGAATTTGTCATTTCTGATAGATGTGAGATGGCACTTCAGAGTTATTTTAATTTGCCTTTCTCTAGTCAATAGTCATTTACAGCATTTTTTTATATGACTAAAAATAGTTTTGGTTTCTTCTTCCAAAAACTGCCTGTTTATAACTTTGACAATTTGCCAACTGGGCTCCTATTTTTTTTAAGTTTGACTCAGTTTTATACTCAGTGTATATTTAAGAAATGAAGCTTTTATAAGAGAAACTTGATATACATTTTTTATATCACTTCATCATTTATGGTATCTTTTAGCATAAATAGTTTTTCTGATTATCTCTTTTAATTAGGTCCATTTTGACTTTTTCTTTATCTGATTGTTACCCCTGCCTTTAAAAAAAAAAAAGTCAGCTGAAGCATATTAGATTCTTATCCAGTCCTTTATTTTTTTATTTTTTGTTTCATCTTTTTTGCAGGGCAATGAGGGTTAAGTGACTTGCCCAGGGTCACACAGCTAGTAAGTGTCAAGTGTCTGAGGCTGGAATTGAACTCATCAGAGTTGCCCCCCAATCCTTTATTTTAATTCTATGTGTATATCTTATAAACAACATATTGTTGAATTCTGGTTTTAAATACTTTCTGCTGTCTGCTTCCATTTTATGGGTGAGCTCATCACATTCACATTCACATTCACAGTTATGATGGCTAACTCTGTATTTCCTTCCATTCTATTTTCTTCTCTCTCACTCTTGCTCTCTTTCTCGCATCCCTCCTCAAAAGTCTAATCTGGGGCAGCTAGGTGGTGCAGTGGATAAAGCACCAGCCCTGGATTTAGGAGGATCTGAGTTCAAATTCGGCCTCAGATACTTGGCACTGTGTGACCCAGGGCAAGTCACTTAACTCTCATTGCCCCGCAAATAATAATAATAATAATAATAATAATAATGTCTAATTTGCAGCCTCCCTTTTAACTATTCCTTTCTCTTATCTCCTTATTGTATATACATGTATACATTCATATATGTGTGTGTATACTTCCCTCTTTGAACCAATTCCAATGAGACTGAAGTTCAAGCATTACCCTGGCCATTCTCCCTCCATTCTAAAAACTCTCCCTTGTGTGCCTCTTTTATGAGAAAAAAATTTCCATTATACCACTTTCTTCCCCCCTTCTCCCACTGTATCCCTTTTTCTCATCCCTTTATTTTCCTTTGGAGGTCATTCCAACATAATCTACTCACACCCATGCCCTCTATGTAAACTCTTTTTAACTGACTTACTAATAATAAAGTTCCTAGGAGTTATATGTATCAGGTTCCCATATAAGAATGTAAAATTTTAAACTTGATTATATTCCTAATGATTACTCTTACCTTTTAATTCTTCTCTTGAGTCTTCTGCTTGAATATCAAATTTTCTATTCAACTCTGGTCTTTTCATCAGAAATGCTTGAAAGTCCTCTTTGCTGGGTTGTTTATTTTTTGTTGTAATCCTAGGTCATTTGCTTTCTGGAATGTCATATTTCAAGTCCTCTGTTTCTTTAACATAGAAGCTGCTAAATCTTATCTTATCCTGACTGTGACTCCATGATATTTGAATTATTTCTTTCTGGCTGCTTGCAATATTTTCTCTTAGACCTAAGAGCTCTGAAATTTGGCTATAATAATCGTAGGAGTTTTCATTTGGGGAGGTCTTTCAGGAGATTATTCATGGATTCTTTCCAGTTCTATTTTACCCTCTGGATCTAAGTTATCTAAGCAATTTCCTTGATAATTTCTTGAAAGATGATGTCTAGGTTCTTTTTTTTATCTTGGTTTTCAAGAAGTCCAATAATTCTTAAATTATTTCTCCTTGATCTATTTTCTAGGTCAGTTTTTTTCTGATGAGATATTTTATATTTTTTTCTATTTCTTCATTCTTTTGACTTTGTTTTGTTGTTTCTTGATATTTTATGGAGTCATTAGCTTCCACTTGTGCAATTCTAATTGTTAAAGAATTCTTTTCTTCAGTGAACTTTTGTGCCTCTTTTACCATTTGATAATTTCTGCTTTTTAAGTTATTATTTTCAGTAATTTTTATGCCTCTTTTACCAATTCTATTTTTTTTTTTGGTGAGGCAATTGGACTTAAGTGACTTGCCCAGGGTCACACAGCTAATAAGTGTTAAGTGTCTGAGGCTGGATTTGAACTCAGGTCCTCCTGAATCCAAGGCCAGTGCTCTATCCACTGCACCACCTAGCTGCCCCCAATTTTATTTTTAAGGTATCATTTTCTTCAGTATTTTTGTTCCCCTTTTACCAAGAAGTTAATTCTCTTCTTTTCTTTTTTTTTTTCATTTATTTCTTTTCCCAAGTTTTCCTCTACCATTCTTATCTCTTTCTTTAATTCTTGCAAGAATTCTTGTTGGGTTTGGACACACTTAGCATTTTTCTTGAGGCTTTGTAACTGTTTTCACATTGTTGTCTGCTTCTGAGGGTTTTTTTTTTGTGCTTATTTTTTTCCCTTGATAGCAGGTATCATTTCATTCATTGTATTCACATCCCCAGGATTTATTTTTTATTTTATTAATTGTATTTATATCCCCATTGTATTTTATACCTATAATAATCCCCAGTACACAGAAATGCTTCATAAATGCTTATTGATTTACTGTCCTAAGGTCTTTTCATATATATTTCAAAGAGCTCTGGCTCCTAAATTAAATCTACTAATTTTTCTTAATATAGATATAGTGGGACTGGGGCTAGCAATTTAAACTCATTTAGGGCAACTAAATGCTCTTTTATCATCTTCTCACTTAAGAAAAAAATGTTCTGTCTCAATTTGAAGACCTTGGTGGAGAAGTCATGGTTCTTTTCCTTTCTCAAGAAAACAGGGATTTTCTCATTTTTCCAGCTTATTTCTTGACTTATATTAAAGTTAGGCCCTGCTCACCTGGGATTGGAGAGGCACTGTTTCAAGCTTCAGGCTCTTTTGTGCTATTGTTTTCAGAGCTAGTCCTGGGGGTCTTCAAGTACTTTAAAGGTTGTGTGATCCTGGGTGAAGTATGGTCACTGATCTCCTAGTCTGTGCTCTGATTTTCACCCAGGAAGGGCCCCTGGCACCCTGCAGCTTGCAAGCACTAGCTATTCTTGCTTTGGAAATGTTACTAGAGCCCCTGCTCCCTTGTGACCAACCACCAGCACTCTTCTCCATTCTGGAACTATGACCTAGAACTGCATATGGGCAATATAATTGTCAATCAGCACTGTAATCTCTTTCTGATCAGTTGTCTGACCCCCTTAACATCTCGGGCTGAGAGCTCCCAAAGCTGCTTCTGCTGCTGTTGCTGCTGTGTGGCCTCTGTTGCCACCACCATGTGTGGACTTTGAGCAGGCTCCACCCCAGTGTCAGACTTCTGCTCACTTCTTTCTTAGACCAGAAAGATGTATCATTCCAACCTTTTGTTGACTTTGCCACTCTGAAATCTGATTTAAGGCATTATTTTAAAGTTGTTTGGAGGGGAATATTGGGAGAATTCAGCTGGTTGTCTACCCCTAATCCCCCATCTTGGCTACATGTAGCTTCTTGATAAAGTATAATCATGGTATCTTCATGTGCAAGAGCTCTTCCATTTTAGTGTATTTTTAATGCAGGGAAAAGTGTGTGGTCTGTGTGGAAATAACAATGGAGATCTCAAGGATGATTTCACTACGAGGCACGCATCAGTAGCTGTTGGAACATTGGAATTCGGAAATAGTTGGAAAACAAGTCAGGAGTGTTCAGACACAGTAGTTCAAGCTTTTCCATGTGATTCTAACCCATACTGTAAGGCATGGGCTATAAGAAAATGCGGGATCATCAGAGATAGCACATTTAAAGATTGCCACAACAAGGTAACAGCATCATTATTTTATTAGTAACAAAGATATCCTTTCTGGTAGCAGAGAAAACTAATATACTGTGTTCTGTTTAGGTTGATCCTGATGCTTACTATACTGCCTGTTTGGAAGAAGCCTGTGTATGTGATATGGAAGGAAAATACCTTGGGTTCTGTACAGCTGTGGCCATGTATGCAGAAGCTTGTAGTGCAGTTGGAGTTTGTGTCTCTTGGAGAAAGCCAGACCTTTGCCGTAAGCAAAATGACAGACTGGGGTAGCCAATTTAATAGCATTTTACATAGACCTGTTCTGCTAGGAAAAAAAATTCTTTAAAAGAATCACACTGTTTAAATGTGATTCTATAACTGGAAATGTTACTTGTTTAAGTAATTATTTGTTTTGTGACAACATATTTTGACATAGCAGTATTGGTTCAGATTTTCAGTTTTCATTGCTCTTGTTCCAAAAGAGAATACCTGGGCATTGAGGAATACACACACACACACGTGTGTGTATAAATGTATATGTTTAATATCAATAACTACTATTTGTATTTCTGTGAATTGTAATTTCATTTAGTACAGTCCTAGATCTCTGAACCTCTACAATAAGTAATGAATTTTATTACTTTGCTTTTGGAGGGGGGTTAGGGCAATGAGGGTTAAGTGACTTGCCCAGGGTCACACAGCTAGTAAATGTCAAGTGTCTGAAGTCGGATTTGAACTCAGGTCCTCCTGAATCCAGGGCCAGTGCTTTACCCACTGTGCCACCTAGCTGCCCCAAGACCATGCTTCTAATGGTCAAGAAATCATAATTTGTTATCTTTTCCCCCTCTGGTCAAAGGAAAGTTCAGTTTTTCATGCAATTAGCATATCCCAAAATTCTTAGTGCAGTTTTAAGCAAAACTTAAAAACATCTTTAGAATATTCTGTATTTGCTTTATGAGGTTTTTGTTTTGTTTTGTTTTGTTTCGGTGAGGCAACTGGGGTTAAGTGACTTGCCCAGGGTCACACAGCTAGTAAGTATCAAGTGTCTTAGGCTGGATTTGACCTCAGGTCCTCCTGAATCCAGGAGTGGTGCTCTATTCACTGTGCCACCTAGCTGCCCCTGCTCTATCAGTTATTTTAAAATAATACTCCCATTTAGAAAATGAAGTCAGAGGAATTGACTAGGAATGAATGAAATATGGTATAAATTCATTATTTCTTTTGCGTGAAAACTTTTTTGAAAAATCTATTTTGGCAAAGTAAAAGATTAAAGCTGTTTCCTTGGAAATGAAAGTAATTCAGCACAATTCAATTACAGCTGTCTATTGTGATTTTTACAATGCCCCTGGTGAATGCAGCTGGCATTATGAGCCCTGTGGGACAGTGAAAGCAAAAACATGCAAAGATCACCTGATTGGCCAAAAATTTTCTACTCTTTTAGAAGGTAAGGAATTTTGTGATAGTTTCCATGGAACAACATAAAGGAGTCTTGCTTTGTAAACCTATAAGGTGCCACATATTTCCTAACAAATGGTGGTTAAAAAATAAACTCATTTTTGCATTATAGAAAGTAATAATAGTTAGTGTTTGTATAGTATATTAAGATTTGCAAAACACTTTAAATACATATGGTATCTCTGTTTAACTTCATAACAAACCTGTTGAAGCAGGTGCTATTATTGTTTCCATTTTACAGATGAAGAAATTGAAGCAGAAAGGGTAAGTTATTTGATCAGTTAGTGTTTGAGGTAATATTCAAACTCAAGCTTTCCTGACTCTAAATCTAATACTCTACCCATTATACCACCTAGCTGTCAATTGAATGAATTCTGTCTTTAATAAATGCATTGAGGAAAACAAAAAAACCCAACAGCCCAGTTATCCTACCCTTGATTTACATTCTTAGCACTTTTTTTTTCGTGGGAGAGAGTAATGCAAATCAAAATAACACAAGTTGATATCCAGGATTAAAAAATCCTACAACCCAGAATATGAAATGGGTTTATTAAGCCTTCAATTTTTTACATCTTCCATATCTGCACCTATAGTTGTAACTGATATTTAGAGTGATGACTCTGCTATACTTTTGAATCTCTCTCTCTCTCTCTCTCTCTCTCTCTCTCTCTCTTTTGGTGGGGCAATTGGGGTTAAGTAACTTGCCCAGGGTCACACAGCTGGTAAGTGTTAAGTGTCTGAGACCAGATTTGCACTCAGGTCCTCCTGAATCCAGGGTCAGTGCTCTATCCACTGCACCATCTAGCTGCCCCTATACTTTCGAATTTCAATCACAAAGGCAACACTAAATTGTGTTCAATATATTTCTTATGGCAGGGAGACTTTTGGAAGACTTGTTAATGATACTGAAAATGAAGAAAGGTTTATTTGTATTTAGTTCAAAATTAAATTAGTTATATTTATATTATTTAGTTCATTGAAGTTTTGTAGGAAAGGTTCAGTTTGAGACCTATTGCTTTTATAAACTCTTCTAATGTATGTGAAGTCTTAACATCTTAATATCATCTGTATTTGGCCATGGAATAACTAATTTTTACCAACTTAATTTATACATGATAGATATCAATAGAATTGCCATTAATTTAATAATTTTCATACACAGGTTGCTATGCTAAATGCCCAGACAGTGCCCCATATCTGGATGAAAATACCATGAAGTGTGTCAATTTATCAGAGTGCAGCTGCTTCTACAATGATGTAATACCAGCAGGTGGAATAATTGAAGATGAATGTGGAAGAACATGGTACAATGCCTATTACTATTCCAATTCTCCACATGCAATTTTAATTCAAAATTAATGCAATTAATACATATGGAATGGGGGATAGAGTGGTAGATTTGGTGTCAGGAGACCTGGGTTTGAATCCCTCCTTGACACTAGTTAGTTATTTGACTATGGTCACATCACTCAGATTCTCCATGGCTTAATTTATGAATGACTCTCGGTGTTGGTGGAAAGAGATCCCACACAAATGAAACCTCAGATCCTTGATATATAGTACGGGCATATGCATGTTATTTTCAATTATAAAATTCATAAAACCAAATGGAAAGTTTTAAAAATCAATGATTAGTTGTGGATTTCCTGAAGATTTATTTCATCTGGATATAATTTTCTCAAAAATTAATTTTAGTAGTGTTGAATACTAGAGACAGGTCACAAAAATTTGTCAGCTAAACATCACCCTACAAAATGATATCCATAGGGCTTCAGGAAAACAAGTACATATGTTAATATTTCATCACAATCAAAAGACACAATGTTGTTGAAAGTTGAAAAGGCCAAAGCTAAATTCACATCCTACTCATTATTTTAAACTGTCTTTTTAACAATGATCGTCCATTGAAATAACTAGGAAACTTATGTGGTAGAATAGAAGATGTGGATTGTGAATTGTGGTTTTTCCTTCAGTGTTAAGGGCAAACTATAGCTGGTATTTTAAAGGTAGGGGCTTCAATTGTATTTCAGTATTAGGCAAAAGTTATTGTTTTAAATTGTGATTTAGCAGTAGGATGGTATATATTCTAAAACTCTATTTTTGTGAATAATTATTTTAAATATCATTCTTATTTTTTTAAATTTAACTTCCAGTTTTTGCATAGCAGGACAATTACAGTGCAGTGGTGAGTAATTGTATTTGTATTCCAATTGATTTATGAAAGAATTGATGAGAAAATTTCCCCCATCAAAAATTCACACAATGTAAAAAACATGCATTTTTTTTTATCATATACAGTCCAGACAAAAGACAAAATTGAAAAGTGGACGTGCACATGATTTATAATATGTCTCTGCTATCTCTTTGCCAGTACTATGTATTCTGCTTCCCAAAGTCATTTTCCTCCCTAGCATCAGCACTTTATCTTGAGTAATTGACA
Organism: Dromiciops gliroides; assembly: GCF_019393635.1. Classification (NCBI taxonomy): domain Eukaryota; kingdom Metazoa; phylum Chordata; class Mammalia; order Microbiotheria; family Microbiotheriidae; genus Dromiciops; species Dromiciops gliroides. Next base: position 208,982,787 of record NC_057865.1, on the reverse strand, counting down.
CATGAATTATTGCTGAGATGGTTCCCACTACCTAGGATTCCCCCTACCTGATCTAGCTCTGGAAGCTAGATCAAAAGCTATGAGCCTAAGTATTCTGGGATGTGAGTGGGGAACAGAGTAGAAAAACTGACTGAGTGATCAAACCTTTTAGGTGACATCTTCAGTACTCCATGCTACTTTCTTGTTTATTTTCTCTTGAGTACAGAAAGTACCATCTCTAAAAAACTAAAAATAATAGAAACATCATGGCAGACTCAGGTCCTAAACCTGAAGATAATACTTTTTCATTGCTTTTAATTTCTATCTTATGGTTATTACAGAAACAACTACATATCCTGCTTTGACAAGTTCAGGTAAATGTTTCGCATATTTATTTCCAAGTATTTTTCAATTTGTTCTGTTTGAATATGCTTTGGGGGGGGGGTGTAGGGCAATGAGGGTTAAGTGACTTGCCCAGGGTCACACAGCTAGTAAGTGTCAAATATCTGATTCAGATTTGAACCCAGGTCCTCCTGAATCCAGGGCCCGTGCTTTATCTACTTGCATCACCTAGCCACACCATGCATAGGCTTTTAACAAAAAACACCAAAGTGACTAGCAATTTGCATTTGGTGATATACCAAAATAACTAACAAGAACTGGGAAAGTTGAAAAAGGATCACTACATCTTCTATATTTAAAATATGTAGTATCTACCTTCAATGCTTAAGATTTCTAATTAACTATTATTAGTTAGCATTCTGAATTATATTTTAGAAGTGTGAACCCTAGTGGAATGAGACAAAGAAATGAAAGTTTCTATTGAAGAAAACTTTGTTGAGTTATAAAAACACTGGAGTACAATTTGATAGCACAGAAATAAAAGCAATTGACTTACATTTCCCCCTAAACATTTATTTGGCTAATTTTTAATCTATAGGATCATTTCAGTTATGTCCACATACTTACTTTTCAAGTAAGTTTGGCAGACTCTAGTTTTAAATTTGAATAGATCTATATTTAAATAACAGGAAACAATAATTTATGAGCTAATAAGATTTATAGAATCTTGCTTTATATAACAGGGTAAATTATTTTATTTTATAAATGATTGCTATTGAGAGGAATTTGAGGTTTTGTACCAATTCTGCTTTTTACCAATTTGACTTATAAAGTGTTCTATAAAGTTTTAGTGAGAATAAATAAAAAAGACAATTTAAATTTTTTTCAGAAATATTGAAATAAAGACTTTGAATCCAGTCAGCAGTGCAGCATAGTACAAAGAACTTTTTTTTGTTGTTTTTTGTTTTCAACAAACATTTATTTTATTTTCCATTTACATGTAAGGTTAGTTTTCAACATTCATTTTCATAAGATTTAGAGTTCCAAATTTTTCTCCCTCCCTCCCTCCCTTTCCTCCCCCCTCCACAAGATCGCAATCAGGTTATATATGTACAATCCACAAGTGTTCTTTTTATCAGTTCTTTCTATGAGGGTGAATAGTAAGCTTCCTCATTAGTTCCTTGGGATTGTCTTGGATCATTGCATTGCTGAGAGTAGTTAAGTCATTCACATTTGATCATTGAACAATACTGCTGTCACTATGCACAATGTCCTCCCAACTCTGCTCACTTCACTATACATCGATGTTCATTAGTCTTTCCAGGTTTTTCAGGGATCTTCCTGTTTGTCATTTCCTATAGCACAGCTTTTTTCATCATTCCATCAATTGATGGACATTCCCTTGATTCTCAATTCTTAGCCTCCACCAAGAGTTGCTATAAATATTTTTTGTACAATTCCCCCCCCCCCTTTTCTCTTTTTCATGATTACTATTGTTAACGGTTTCCCTTCCATCCTATTCCCTTCCCCATGATATTTATTCTATTATCCATTTTCTTTCATCCTATCACTCTTCAAAAGGGATTTGCTTCTGTCTGTCCCCTCCCCCACTCTGCCCTTCCTTCTTTTGCCCTTCTCTCTTTATCCCCTTCCCCTCCTATTTTCCTGCAGGGTTATAGAGATTACTCCACCCAATTGAGTGTGTATATTATTCCCTCCTTGAGCCAATTCTAATGAGATTGAGGTCTTTTGGCCAATTTTGATGCGTGCTAGGCTCATTTACTGCCCAGATTAAATAGATTACTCCACCCAGGTGGGTGTGTCTGTTAGTCCCTCCTTGAGGTAGCTCTGATAAGTTTAAGATCTTTGAGCCTTTTCTGATGAGTGTAAAATTCATTTACTGCCCTGCTCCTCTCCCATCTCTTCCCCCACTCCATAAGCCTTTTCCTGTTACTTTCAAGTAGGATTTCACTTCTGCCCTTTCCCCCTCCCCCAGTGAATTCCCTTCACCCCTCAATTTAACCCTAAAGATATTATCATCTAGCTAAGTGACACAGCGGACAAATCATCACCCCTGGACCCAGGGGGATCCCAGTCAAAGCCTGGCCTCAGACACAAGACAGTCACCCACTGTACGACCCCAGGTATGTCCCCCAGGTCCAATTTTTTTTATGGTTCTCTAGGGTCTTGTATTTGAAAGTCAAATTTGCCATTCAGTTCAGGTCTTTCCATCACAAATATCTGAAAGTCTTCTTTTTCATCAAAGTCCCATTTTTTCCACTGAAAGATAATGCTGAGTTTTGCTGGGTAGGTGATTCTTGGTTGTAATCCCATTTCCTTTGCCCTTTGAAATATCATATTCCATGCCCTCCAGTCCTTTAATGTAGAAGCTGCTAGTTCTTGTGCTATCCTGAATGGGGTTCCACAGTACTTGAATTCTTTCTTTTTGGCAGCTTGCAATATTTTCTCCTTGACCTGAGAGCTCTGGAATTTGGCTATAATATTCCTAGGAGTTTTCTTTTTGGGATCTCTTTCTGAAGGTGATCGGTGGATTCTTTCAATTTCTATTTTAGCTTCTTCTTCTAGAATTTCAGGGCAATTTTCCCTGAGAATATCTTGGAAGATGATGTCTAAGCTCTTTCCTTGATCATGGTTTTCAGGTAGACCAATAATTTTCAAATTATCTCTCCTGGACCTATTTTCCAGGTCAGCAGTTTTTCCCAGAAGATATTTCACATTGGCCCCTATTTTTTAAATTCATTTGGATTTGCTTTATTGTGTCTTGGTTGTTCAATCCTAATTCTTAGGCAATTATTTTCATCAGAGAGCTTTTGTACCTCCTTTTCCATTTGACTTTTCAAGCTGTTGACTTTTTTCTCATGTCTTTCCTGCATCACCCTCATTTCTCCTGTTATTTTTTCCACTACCTCTCTAATTTTATCTTCAAAGTCCTTTTTGAGCACCTCTATGGCCTGAGACCAATTCGTATTTTTCTTGGAAGCCCTGATGTTGACATCTTCCTCTGAGAGTGCCCCTTGGTCTTCCTTGTTACTGAAGAAATTTTCTATGGTCCTCACCTTTCTCTGTTGGCTCATCTTGCCTTTCTTTTACTAGACTTTTAGCTCCTTAAAGTGGGGCACTGTTTCCAGGCTGCAGTATCCCAAGCTTCAGAAGTCCCAGGTGGTATGATTTAAGGAGAGTCAGATTCTTCACTCGCCCGGCCTGTTTCCTGGTCCTAGATGACCCCAGGCCAACTGGCTAATCAACCAGCTTTGTGTGTTGTGATTGTTAGCTCCAACGAGCCTGTGCCCCTCCCCCACCTGGGCCACTTCTACTTGAGCCTACCTCCTGGTTCTCAGCAGGGGTGAAAAATCCAAGTTCTGCCTCAGCACCAGCATAGACCCCTGTAGTCTCTCCCCTGCCCAGGACTCAGCCCACTCACCAGACTGTGAGCTTAGTTCCAGACAACACTGGTGCTTCAGCTGATTCAGAGGCTCTGTGGGTCTCCTTCTCTGGTGAGGACTTCCTGAGACTGGATCTGTGTCAGGGTGACTGTGGGGTTGGGTCCAACTCCTGTATCAGCACAGCAGCTCCCTCCTTCTGACCTTCCGTTCTTGTTTAGAAGATGATTTCAGCACATTCTTCTGTGAGTTTTGCTGCTCCAGGCATTTTCCTATGGCCTTATTTGGATGTTTTTTGGAGCGATCATGTCATGAGTTTGGGAGCTCACTGCCTTTCCTCCACCATCTTGGCTCTGCCCTGGAAGTCCTACAAAGAACTTTGAATTTGAAATTAGAAAACCTAAGACCAAATCCTTGCCTTACTGTGACTGTGAGACCTTGGGCAACTTGATTAACTTTTCTGGGTTGTAGTTTTTTCCTTAACTTTATAATCCATTTTATTGTTAGTAATGATTTCAGTTAAAAGCATATTTAGCAGTCTAACAAAAAAGCTGATGTTTTTGTCAATAACTCAGCTTTGAAAACTAGCAAAACTTGAAAACTAGTTAAAAAAATAAAATAAAATCATATAACCACCATGGATATTATCTCCATGGTGGTTATGTGGTTTTATTTTATTTTATTTATCATAAAAGTATTTTATTTTTTCCAGTTACATGTAAATATAGTTTTCAACATTTGTTTTCATAAGATTTTTAGTTCCAAATTTTTCTCCCCCCCTTCCCTGCTCCCTCCCCAAGACAGAAAGCAATATGATATAGGTTTTATATGTACAATCACATTAAACATATTTCTGCATTCATCATATTGTGAAAGAAGAATCAGAGCACAAGGGGAAAACCTTAAAAAAGAAATAAAACAGCCAAAAAGTAGAAACAGTATGCTTCAATCTGCATTCAGAATCCACAGTTCTTTTTTTTGGATGTGGAGAACATTTTCCATCATGAGTTCTTTGGAATTGTTTTGAATCATTGCACTACTGAGAAGAACCAAGTCTATCACAGTTGATAATCACACAATGTTGCTGTTACTGTATACAATGTTCTCTTAGTTCTGCTCACTTCACTCAGCATCAGTCCACTTAAGTCTTTCTAGGTTTTTCTGAAAACCGTCTGCTCATCATTTCTTTCAGCACAATAGTATTCCATTACATTCATATACTACAACTTGTTCAGCCATTTCCCATTTGATGGGCATTCCCTTGATTTCCAGTTCTTTGCCACCACAAAGAGAGCTCTTATAAATATTTTTGTACATGTGGGTCCTTTTCCCCTTTCTATGATCTCTTTAGGATACAGACCTAGTCTTACTGGGTAAAAGGGTATGCACAGTCTCATAGCCCTTTGGGCATAGTTCCGAAGTGCTTTCCAGAATGGTTGAATCAGTTCACAACTCCACCATTAGTGTTCCAATTTTTCCAGTTTCTCCAACATTTATTATTTTCCTTTTTTGTCACATTAGCCAGTCGGATAGGTATGAGGTGGTACCTCAGAATTGTTTTAATTTGCATTTCTCTAATCAATAGTGATTTAGAGCATTTTTTCATATGGCAATAGATAGCTTTGATTTCCTTCATCTGAAAACTGCCTGTTCATCTCCTTTGACCATTTCTCAATTGGGGAATGAGTTGCATTCCTATAAATTTTATTTAGTTCCCTATATATTTTAGAAATGAGACCTTTATCAGAAACCCTGGCTGTAAACATTGTTTCCCAGCTTTTTGCTTCCCTTCCAATTTTGGCTGCATTGCTTTTGTTTGTACAAACCCTTTTTAATTTGATGTAATCAAAATCATCCATTTTGCATTTCATAATTTTCTCTGTCTCTTTTTGGTCATAAATTGTTCTCCTCTACATAGATCTGAGAGGTAAACTATTCTTTCCTCTCCTAATTTATTTATAGTATCACCCTTTATGTCTAAATCATGTACCTATTTTGACCTTATTTTGGTATACAGTGTAAGATGCTGGTCTATGCCTAGTTTCTGCCATACTATTTTCCAGTTTCCCCAGCATTTTTTGTCAAATACTGAGTTGCTATCCCAGAAACTGGAGTCCTTGGGTTTATGGTTATGTGATTTTAAATATTAGAAGCTATAAAATTGTAAAAAATTTTAAGATGTCTATCTGAAATGCAGTTTTCAGGGTAGAATTTTTCTCTTTGCCTTTCAAAAGGGCAGAGACCAAGTTCAAGTATTTATTATAAGTATTTCTCTGTACTTTTATATTCATGGCAGGACATTTTCAAGTAATTCCCTTTCCACAAATATTCACTTTCTTAAGCTACAGGAAGCAGCACAACATTAAGTACCAAATTAGGTAAAACTGATGTGATTAGAGACACTTTGTAGCCGTCATACCCAGATAAACTGAGTCAACCAGAATTTTAAGGAACATTTCCTGATATGGTTTGGTTTTACTTGTTTACTTTTTTAAAAAAATATTACTCTTTTAAAATTCATTAACTAAATTCTATTTGTATTTCTTTTTTGGAGGGGCGGGACAAGTGACCTGCCCAGCGTCAGATTTGAATTCAGGTCCTCCTGAATCCAGGGCCACCTAGCTGCCTCTTATTAACTAAATTCTAGCAGAAAACAAAGAATACAAAGAGGGTTCCCTTCTTTAGAAAAGTTCTCTATGGTATAGAAGTCTATATCCCCAGCCCCAATATAACTATTCTAGGAATTGCTATAGTCTCAGAATATAAGTTTCTATTGATTAACATCAAGATTAGTCACTTTTTTTGTTTTCAAGTACTTTAAGGAAACATAGAATAAAAACTAATTAGAGACTAAAAAACCTTAAATCTTAAATCTTAAAGGATGAGTGAGTTAAAAAACAAATCATAGAAACAATCAATAATTTCATTAAAAAGAATGACAATGAGATAACCTGTCAAAATCTATAGGATACAGCAAAAGCAGTGATTAGAGAAAAACAATATATAATATGATCACATAATTATAGTGCTAGAACAGGAAAGGACCTCAGATGCTATCTCATCCAATAACATTCATTTTAGAGATAAAGAAACTGAGTCCAGCAGAGATTTGGTGACTTGTCCATGTCATACAGGTCATAAGAGTCAGAGGTAGGACTTAAACCTACTTCAGTGTTCTTTTTGCTTACTACCCATCTCCAATGTCCTACCTCGACTAAAGATGAGGTTCTGCATTGCCTGACAAATATATTGTAAATTCTTGGTATTGGCAGTCAGTTCATATTCACGTATCTTATATATGTCAAACTAGATAGCTCTCCATTATTATTCTGATACTTTGTATCCCTGTGCCTTTGCTCATAACATACTTCGAATAAATAACCCTTGTCCCCATCATTCTTTGTAATCAGATGAACTTCCTCTCTTTTTAATTTTTTTAAAAAATATTTATTTTAATATTCTTTTAAAATTTTGAGTGATGCCAACTTACTCTTTGAACCCTCCCATTAATTACTCAAGTTGAAAATGATTTCTTATTCCACACATTAGTTTTTTAAAAGTTCTTAGCTAGGTTTGCCCCCTATTGTAACTGGGATTGTAGTGCTCTATCCACTACGCCACCTAGCTGCCCCATTGGCTAGGACTATTCTGAAGCATCAACATCCATGTCACAACTTTCATCCAAATATCTGCCTTTGTCATGTATGTGAAGCAAATAGCAAACTACCAGGCTTGGAGGTACCATATATAGAAATACATAGTATACTTTGCAGATGATATGATGTTATACTTAGAAAATCCTAGAGAATCAACCAAAAAACTACTTGAAATTATTAACAACCTCAGCAAAGTTGCAGGATACAAAATAAACCCACATAAATCATCAACATTTCTATATATTGCCAAACAAAGTTTAGCAGCAACATATATAAAGAGAAATTCCATTTAAAATAACCATACACAATATAAAATACTTGGGAGTCTACTTGCCAAGACAAACCCAGGAACTATATGAACACAGCTTCTTCTCATGCAAATAAAGTCAGATCTAAACAATTGGGGAAATATTAATTTCTCATGGATAGGACAAGCCAATATAATAAAAATGACAATCTTAACTAAATTAATCTATTAATTTAGTGCCATACCAATCAAACTATCAAAAATTACTTTAAAGATCTAGAAAAATAATAACAAAATTCACCTGGAAGAATAAAAGCTCAAAGATATTAAGACAATCAATAAAAAAAAATGCAAAAGGAGGTGGTCTAGCCACACCAGATCTCAAACTATATTATACAGTGGTAATTATCAAAAATTAGCTATACAGTGGTAATTATCAAAATTTGCTAAGAAACAGAGTGGTGGATCAGTGGAAAAGAATAGGTATGAATTAAACTATAGTAAATGGCTATATTTATATTTGATAAACCCAAAGATCCAAGTTTTGGGAACAAAAACTCATTCTTTGGCAAAAACTTCTGGGAAAACTGGAAAAGAGTGTGGCAGAAACTAGGTACAAACCAATACCTCACATTGTATACTAAAATAAGGTCCAAATGGCAAATTAAGAGAGAATGGAATAATTTATCTGTCAGATTTATGGCCAAGGGAAGGATTTAGGACCAAAGAAGATATAGAGAGCATTACAAAATGTAAAATAGATAGCTTTGATAATATAAAATTTAAAAAGCTTTTGCACTAACAAAACCAATGCAACCAGGGGCAGCTAGGTGGTGCAGTGGATGGAGCACCGGCCCTGGATTCAGGAGGACCTGAGTTCAAATTCGGCCTTGGACACTTAATACTTACTAGCTGTGTGACCCTGGGCAAGTCACTTAACCCCAATTGCCTCTCTCTCTCTCTCTCTCTCTCTCTCTCTCTCTCTCTCTCTCTCTCTCTCACACACACACACACACAAAACAAAAACCAAACAAACAAACAAACAAAAACCCAATGCAACCAAAATTATAAGGAAAGCAGAAAACTGGGAAAGATTTTTTGCAATAAGTATCTCTGATAAAGGTCTAATTTCTCAGTTATATAGAGAACCAAATCAACTTTATAAAAATGCAAATCATTCCCCAATTGATAAATGGTCAAAGGATATGAACAGATACTTTTCAGACAAAAAAAATCAAAGCTATCTATAGTCATATGGAAAAAATACTCTAAATCACTATTGAGACAAATTGAGACAAAGGACTCATAATGGAAAATATTCTCCACATCCATTAAAAAGAATTGTAGATTCTTAATGCAGATTGAACCATACTGTTTCTATTTTTTTTTGAGTTTTTTCCTTTTGTTCTGATTCTTCTTTTACAACATGACTAATGCAGAAATATGTTTAATGTGATTGTACATATATAACCTATATCAGATTGCTTTCTGTTTTGGGGGAGGGGAGAGAAGGGAGGGAGGGAGAAAAATTTGGAACTAAAAATCTTATGAAAAGAAATGTTGAAAAGTATCTTTACATATAACTGGAAAATAATAAAATACTTTTATGATTGAAAAAACCATGATTGATCAGAGAAATGCAAATTAAAACAACTTTGAGATACCATTTCACACCTATAAGAGTGGCAAATGTGACAAAAAGGAAAATGTTGGATGTTGGAGGGAATGCTAATTCACTGTTGGTGGAGTTGTGAACAGATTCAACCATTTTGGAGAACAATTTGGAACTATGCCCAAAGGGCTATAAAACTGTACGTACCCTTTGATCCACCAATACCACTGCTAGGTTTATATCCCAAAGACATCCCCCAAAAGAGAAAAAGATCTATTTGTACAAAAATATTTATAACAGCTCTTTTTGTGATGGACAAGAATTCCCTTTCCAGGACAGTATTAGGCAGAACTAATACATTGTGACATTTCAACACAGGGGAGGTAGCCACCTTAGGCTGAATCTCACTCCTGTTCCTCTTTTCCCTTTTAATTCTTTTCTCTTTCCAGCATATTACCCCTCTCCCTCTCTCCTACACAGGTGAGAGTCTCTTCCATTTCTACTTTTATTTTTGGTGATGCAAACATACCACCCACTCTTTTACTCACACTCATACACACAATATGTCCTCTTTCTCTTGGGATTTACTTTATTAGGTTTTGCCAGCACAGACTTAAGCATCTTTCAGATCCCGAGGTACTTATTGTTTATTTTCTTCTGTGTTCAGGAGCAATATTTTCATCAGGAGCTGAATTCTAAACCAGTGAGCCTTGTCCACAACTGGGTTAGGTTTTCTTGCAATTTTACTACTGGACATTCCTTCCCAAAGCCAAGCTTATACCCAAGGGTAGAAAGGCCTATGCAGATTCCTACTGTCAAAATTTGCTTGTCCTTTGTTGAAAAGGTTGTAGTAGCATGCAGTCAAATTATGAGAAAAAAAGGAAGTAGGAAGTCAACAGACCTCTTGTCATTTTCATCCAATCAAAGAGAGTAGGGTTCATGAGGTTGATGTGATGACCACTGGACTTACTCCAGCAATCAATTTGTTGGTGCCCCTGGAACTGTCCATACAGTGATACTTCTTTGGACTTGTAGGCCAATAGTGGCATGGTTTTTGACAATGCTCTGCTCCTGATAGCAGGATCCTGAATTCTGACTTATTTCCCATTCTTTTTGCAAGCATTAGTAGGCCAGTGTCAAGCACATCTCTCACCCCTTGAAATCCCGGCAAAGTGCAGCAATAGTGGAAACTATTATATATATAGTGGTAGTAACCAGTCTTCCAGTCACTCAGGCTTGCATGTTAAGTGCTATCCTTGACTCCTTATTCTCAAAGACCTCATACCCAATCTGTTGCCAAGCTCTATTGATTTTACCATCATGACACCTTTCATATATACCTTCTTCTTTCCTTTAACATTGACAACACCCTGGTGGAGGCTCTCATCATTGCATGACTGAATGAATATAATAAATAGCCTGCTGGTTGATGTCCATGCCACAACTTTTTTCCACTCTAAGTTCTCCATACAACTGTTAAAATTACTGTCCTAAAGTGCAGATCTGAAAATATTAGCTCTCTACACAACAAACTCTAGTCGTTCCCTATCACCTAGAGGATCAAATATGAAAGCATCTCTTTGACATTCAAAGATCTTAACAAACCAGTTGGTCCCCACTCTACCCCCATCCTCATACTTTTCCAAACTTCTCATAAATTACGCTCTCTTTTCCCCCACAATGTAGATTCCTGTGAAACTGATCTCCTTGATATTTCATAAATACAACTCTGAACATTTTCACAGTTTGTCCCCTGGGCCTGGAATGTTCTCCCACCTCATCAATGCCTCCCGGCTTCCCAGACTACGTTCAAGTTCTACCTACAATTTCACCTGTTAAAGGAAGCCTTTCCTGATGTATGAAAATTCTAGTGTCTCTTATAAGTTATCCACTTCACATTTATTGTGTATATAGACTACTTGATTGTAGTGTCAGAATGCTGTTGCCCCCATTAGATTGAGAACTCCTTGAGAAAAGGGACATTCTTTGAATCCACAGCCCTTCCTAGCACACTAAAGGCCCTTATTAAATACTTGATCCTGGACTGGCTGATGGACTATTACTCTAAAACTTGAGAAAACACAAGGCTGCAGCTCATGGAGTCATGAAAATATATAAAGACAGATTTACTCATTGAAATGTATCCATAATTATGTCCAAATGGAAACACTACCATTTATCAGACATTCTCCACTCACAACCTGATTCTCTATTTGTGGTTTAAGCAAAGACATACATATGAGCAAGTGGGACAAACATAGATGAAAACAACAATTTGATAAGATCAAGTGCAGTAAGCAAAAGGACAGATGGATCCACTCAAAGTAATTTCAGGCATATATCAGACACCAGCAGTATTACTTTGGGTTGTTCTGAAGAACCAAAATAATAATGACTTGTAGGAATCAATCTTTGGCCCAATGTAAAAAAGAATTTCTTTGCACTGCCAAAAATAGATACATTTCTAACATTATTCCTCTGAAAATGTTATGTAACACTCATAATCTTGAACAGGTGAGATTACTTACTCTCTCCTAAAAGATATGACAGCTCATTACACAAGCCAAGTCTCACCATTTACATATTTCTATGCTCTCATGAAGAAGAAAGTTGAGAAATCACATAACAAAAACATTGTTAAGGGGAAAGGGATAATGAAGAAACAAACATCTTCTTAGGATTGCAACAATTAAGATTAAAAAACAATGCTTCAAAGGTGATCCTTCTTAGAATAAAGGGCATTGAAAAAACCATCAATCTTTAGTAAAAAACACCCAAGCTTAACAATGAGAACTGCAATGGCTTCCGCAGAAGAAGGATTTAGTCATCTGATACAAAGAGAACCTCTGAATTTCTTGACCACCATCTGGATGCATAACTTGAGCATTGAATAGAAGCCACTGTGGTTGCATGCATTCAAGGAAATATTCTCCTCATTGCCTAGGTGCTGCCAAGGCCCAGTTCCTTCCCTGTCTATTCTGATTCCCAGGGTCACTAGGTAATTATTCTCTCTCTCTCACTCTCTCTCCCTCTGTCTCTCTCTCTCACACTCCCTCGGTCCCTCGCTCTCTCTCTCCCTACGTTCTCTCTGTCTATCCCTCTCTATCTCTGTCTTCAGTCTCTCTGTCTCTGTCTCTATCTGTTTCTGTCTATCTCTCTATCTCTGTGTCTCTCTGTCTCTGTCTCTCTGTCTGTCTTGCTTTGGGAGTCGAGAACCCTCATAGCCTTCCTCGTGGGGGGCCCTCTGCCTATCCCTGCTCAAGCAGTCTCCTCTGCTCCCTATCTCTTCTTTGCAAAAGAGCAGACTTTACTGCAAGCAATTGTGAAAGGTCCAAAGTCATTGTGGCATCAAGGCACAATGGAAAAGCCTTGGGCCGTGAGAGTGGTCCTGGGGGACAGTCCCGGAGCAGCCCTCTCATTGCCCCGGCATCTCTCTGTGTCTGGGACTAGGCGCCGGTCCATAAGAGCATTCTGCAAAGGCAAGGCAAGGGAATGGATACAGGAGGCCTTTGGTCATACCCCCACTGTCTGTTTGGGTTCCCCTTCTTGGCGAGCTGAGGCAAGTGTGGAGCCCTTCTTCTTGAAGCCAGACAGAGATATGTCCACGAAGAGCCCTATGCAGCTAGAGGCCCGAGGCCATAGCAGCAATCCTCGGCTCCCAACTTCAGGCCAAAGGCCGAAGTGGTACGACGGTTCCTTTGCCTTGCCTTCTCTTCAACATGGCATGTCTCTTTGCTTCTCCCCCAGAAGCAGTCACATCCGCAGGAGGCCCTGGGACAAACAGAGCTGAAACCACCAGCAGTGGCAGGGCAGCAGCTGGCAGCCCCAGCTCCAGTGCAGTCACTCTAGGTGCGTGGATTCTCCAAGATCTTCTTGGCCGCTGCTCTCATCCCCTTTGCAAAGACTCCTTCTTTCTCTAGGCGACAGGCAAGCCGAGCGCCTGTCTGTCTGGCTGTTGCCAGTGACTTTCTGGCCGGCTGCATTTCCTGGCTAGCTAGTCACAGGAGCTGCCTGCCTAGGAGCAGACAGCCCAGTGCCCCACAAGAGGCAAGCTGAGGACCAGCTTAGCCCTTGGTCCTTCTGACACCACCCATTCCCTAGGCCAGGGAGCCACGTGGTGTCCCACTGGACATGGCAAAGCCTTGGCTGTTCTGGCCTTCATCGGCTGCCAGCCCTCTGGACAGAAGTGGGTGGCTTCTCTCCATGTGGGGGCCATGAGAATGTCTCTGAAAATGTCCACGTCGGGAGGGGGCAGATGGCAGCAGGATTCAACTCCTCAGAAGGCCCAAGCTCTCTTGAGCTAGTGAGCAGGGCAAGTGTTGCCTGTCTCTGCATCCTTGCCCTGGCCCGGGACATGGGTCCCAGAGGAGCCCTCTCATTGCACCAGCATCTCTTTGTGGAGTGGAGTCCCGGTGTCCTTTGCCAAGGCCACTCTTCCTCTCTGCCCCAGCCCCTTTGCCCATTGGACTGTGCTGACGACAGGAAACAGGGGAGACCTGTCCAACTCCCAGGCCACCCTGAGGAGCACTTACTCTCCCCCTCCCCCTGCCCCTCCCAGAAGGATTTCAGCCATGCAGGCGTGCAGGCCATGCCATTTCTCTAGCCAGCTTCTGCTGCCTGACGGAGATCACTCACGCAAGAGTCTGACTTTTGTCCTCCTTGTTGCAGGCCCAAGTGGAACGTCCTCGGGGACAAATGACCACTCTAGCAATCCCACCAAAGGTAATTCTGCAAGGATTGGCTCAGCACCCTCCCGCTTGGGGGCACCATGAATTCTCTCGGGGAAGGCAAGAAGTAGGCCCCTAGTGAGAAGACAGCCAAGCTTCAGGAGACATGTCTCAGCAGGCAGGCCAATGTGGCTACCTGCCCTGTCAGATTCACACTTATTGAGCTGCAGGTTTCTCCTCTCCAGGTGACCCTTGCATGCCCAAAGCCTTGCCCAAACTTCTGGTTCTTCATCTTCTTTTCTCTTTCCCAGAAGCAATCACCAGTCCAGGAGCCAGTGGGACCAACAGAGCTGACACCACCACTAGGGGAAGATCCTCAGCTGGCAGCAGCAGCAGCAGCAGCAGCAGCAGTTCCCCTGGAGCCACTGCAGGTGAGTGGCATGGCAGAGATCTTCTGGCTGCTGGCTCTCTCTTCTTGCCCCTCTAATGCTTGAGGAAGCCCAAGTCATTTGGGCAGTTACACAATGGCCTCTCGTCTGCTCTCTTTCTCGACGTGGCTGTCTTGCTTTCTGGCCTCCTAAAGGCCCAGCCCTGGAAGGACCAAGGAGGCCCCTCAGCCCAAGCAGGGAAGTGGACAGGCAGCACCTGCTTTTGGCCAAAGGGCCACGACACCTGCTCCCATTTCCACCCTCTGCTGGACAGAAGGAAAAAGCAGCCAAGCTTGGCAAGGGGGCCTTCGGTGGCTTTCCCAGAGCAGGGATTTGGCCTCCTGATACCAAGAAGGCCTCTGCCTTTCTGGACCTCTATGTGCACACACATCTTGAGGCCTGAATGGCAGCCACTGTGCTTGAGGGCATGCAAGGAAATATTCTCTTCTTTGCCTAGGGGCTGCCAAGGCCCAATTGCCTCCTTCCCTTCCTCTTCTGCTTCCCAGGCTCATCATTCACTCCCTCTCTCTCTCTCTCTCGCTCTCGCTCTCTCTGTCTTTCTGGCTCTCTCTGTCTCTCTCTGTCTCTCTCTCTGTCTGTCTCTCTCTGTCTCTCTCTCTCTGTCTGTCTTGCTTTGGGAGTCGAGAACCCTCACAGCCTTCCTCGTGGGGGGCCCTCTGCCTATCCCTGCTCAAGCAGTCTCCTCTGCTCCCTATCTCTTCTTTGCAAAAGAGCAGACTTTACTGCAAGCAATTGTGAAAGGTCCAAAGTCATTGTGGCATCAAGGCACAATGGAAAAGCCTTGGGCCGTGAGAGTGGTCCTGGGGGACAGTCCCGGAGCAGCCCTCTCATTGCCCCGGCATCTCTCTGTGTCTGGGACTAGGCGCCGGTCCATAAGAGCATTCTGCAAAGGCAAGGCAAGGGAATGGATACAGGAGGCCTTTGGTCATCCCCCCACTGTCTGTTTGGGTTCCCCTTCTTGGCGAGCTGAGGCAAGTGTGGAGCCCTTCTTCTTGTAGCCAGACAGAGATATGTCCACGAAGAGCCCTATGCAGCTAGAGGCCCGAGGCCATAGCAGCAATCCTCGGCTCCCAACTTCAGGCCAAAGGCCGAAGTGGTACGACGGTTCCTTTGCCTTGCCTTCTCTTCAACATGGCATGTCTCTTTGCTTCTCCCCCAGAAGCAGTCACATCCGCAGGAGGCCCTGGGACAAACAGAGCTGAAACCACCAGCAGTGGCAGGGCAGCAGCTGGCAGCCCCAGCTCCAGTGCAGTCACTCTAGGTGCGTGGATTCTCCAAGATCTTCTTGGCCGCTGCTCTCATCCCCTTTGCAAAGACTCCTTCTTTCTCTAGGCGACAGGCAAGCCGAGCGCCTGTCTGTCTGGCTGTTGCCAGTGACTTTCTGGCCGGCTGCATTTCCTGGCTAGCTAGTCACAGGAGCTGCCTGCCTAGGAGCAGACAGCCCAGTGCCCCACAAGAGGCAAGCTGAGGACCAGCTTAGCCCTTGGTCCTTCTGACACCACCCATTCCCTAGGCCAGGGAGCCACGTGGTGTCCCACT
The DNA here is from genome assembly GCF_019393635.1 of Dromiciops gliroides. Taxonomy (NCBI): domain Eukaryota; kingdom Metazoa; phylum Chordata; class Mammalia; order Microbiotheria; family Microbiotheriidae; genus Dromiciops; species Dromiciops gliroides. The sequence goes on along the minus strand of NC_057865.1, from coordinate 208,966,895 downwards.
GGACATGGCAAAGCCTTGGCTGTTCTGGCCTTCATCGGCTGCCAGCCCTCTGGACAGAAGTGGGTGGCTTCTCTCCATGTGGGGGCCATGAGAATGTCTCTGAAAATGTCCACGTCGGGAGGGGGCAGATGGCAGCAGGATTCAACTCCTCAGAAGGCCCAAGCTCTCTTGAGCTAGTGAGCAGGGCAAGTGTTGCCTGTCTCTGCATCCTTGCCCTGGCCCGGGACATGGGTCCCAGAGGAGCCCTCTCATTGCACCAGCATCTCTTTGTGGAGTGGAGTCCCGGTGTCCTTTGCCAAGGCCACTCTTCCTCTCTGCCCCAGCCCCTTTGCCCATTTGACTGTGCTGACGACAGGAAACAGGGGAGACCTGTCCAACTCCCAGGCCACCCTGAGGAGCACTTACTCTCCCCCTCCCCCTGCCCCTCCCAGAAGGATTTCAGCCATGCAGGCGTGCAGGCCATGCCATTTCTCTAGCCAGCTTCTGCTGCCTGACGGAGATCACTCACGCAAGAGTCTGACTTTTGTCCTCCTTGTTGCAGGCCCAAGTGGAACGTCCTCGGGGACAAATGACCACTCTAGCAATCCCACCAAAGGTAATTCTGCAAGGATTGGCTCAGCACCCTCCCGCTTGGGGGCACCATGAATTCTCTCGGGGAAGGCAAGAAGTAGGCCCCTAGTGAGAAGACAGCCAAGCTTCAGGAGACATGTCTCAGCAGGCAGGCCAATGTGGCTACCTGCCCTGTCAGATTCACACTTATTGAGCTGCAGGTTTCTCCTCTCCAGGTGACCCTTGCATGCCCAAAGCCTTGCCCAAACTTCTGGTTCTTCATCTTCTTTTCTCTTTCCCAGAAGCAATCACCAGTCCAGGAGCCAGTGGGACCAACAGAGCTGACACCACCACTAGGGGAAGATCCTCAGCTGGCAGCAGCAGCAGCAGCAGCAGCAGCAGTTCCCCTGGAGCCACTGCAGGTGAGTGGCATGGCAGAGATCTTCTGGCTGCTGGCTCTCTCTTCTTGCCCCTCTAATGCTTGAGGAAGCCCAAGTCATTTGGGCAGTTACACAATGGCCTCTCGTCTGCTCTCTTTCTCGACGTGGCTGTCTTGCTTTCTGGCCTCCTAAAGGCCCAGCCCTGGAAGGACCAAGGAGGCCCCTCAGCCCAAGCAGGGAAGTGGACAGGCAGCACCTGCTTTTGGCCAAAGGGCCACGACACCTGCTCCCATTTCCACCCTCTGCTGGACAGAAGGAAAAAGCAGCCAAGCTTGGCAAGGGGGCCTTCGGTGGCTTTCCCAGAGCAGGGATTTGGCCTCCTGATACCAAGAAGGCCTCTGCCTTTCTGGACCTCTATGTGCACACACATCTTGAGGCCTGAATGGCAGCCACTGTGCTTGAGGGCATGCAAGGAAATATTCTCTTCTTTGCCTAGGGGCTGCCAAGGCCCAATTGCCTCCTTCCCTTCCTCTTCTGCTTCCCAGGCTCATCATTCACTCCCTCTCTCTCTCTCTCGCTCTCGCTCTCTCTGTCTTTCTGGCTCTCTCTGTCTCTCTCTGTCTCTCTCTCTGTCTCTCTCTCTCTTTCTGTCTCTCTGTCTGTCTTGCTTTGGGAGTCGAGAACCCTCACAGCCTTCCTCGTGGGGGGCCCTCTGCCTATCCCTGCTCAAGCAGTCTCCTCTGCTCCCTATCTCTTCTTTGCAAAAGAGCAGACTTTACTGCAAGCAATTGTGAAAGGTCCAAAGTCATTGTGGCATCAAGGCACAATGGAAAAGCCTTGGGCCGTGAGAGTGGTCCTGGGGGACAGTCCCGGAGCAGCCCTCTCATTGCCCCGGCAACTCTCTGTGTCTGGCACTAGGCCCCGGTCCATAAGAGCATTCTGTAAAGGCAAGGCAAGGGAATGGATACAGGAGGCCTTTGGTCATCCCCCCACTGTCTGTTTGGGTTCCCCTTCTTGGCGAGCTGAGGCAAGTGTGGAGCCCTTCTTCTTGTAGCCAGACAGAGATATGTCCACGAAGAGCCCTATGCAGCTAGAGGCCCGAGGCCATAGCAGCAATCCTCGGCTCCCAACTTCAGGCCAAAGGCCGAAGTGGTACGACGGTTCCTTTGCCTTGCCTTCTCTTCAACATGGCATGTCTCTTTGCTTCTCCCCCAGAAGCAGTCACATCCGCAGGAGGCCCTGGGACAAACAGAGCTGAAACCACCAGCAGTGGCAGGGCAGCAGCTGGCAGCCCCAGCTCCAGTGCAGTCACTCTAGGTGCGTGGATTCTCCAAGATCCTCTTGGCCGCTGCTCTCATCCCCTTTGCAAAGACTCCTTCTTTCTCTAGGCGACAGGCAAGCCGAGCGCCTGTCTGTCTGGCTGTTGCCAGTGACTTTCTGGCCGGCTGCATTTCCTTGCTAGCTAGTCACAGGAGCTGCCTGCCTAGGAGCAGACAGCCCAGTGCCCCACAAGAGGCAAGCTGAGGACCAGCTTAGCCCTTGGTCCTTCTGACACCACCCATTCCCTAGGCCAGGGAGCCACGTGGTGTCCCACTGGACATGGCAAAGCCTTTGCTGTTCTGGCCTTCATCGGCTGCCAGCCCTCTGGACAGAAGTGGGTGGCTTCTCTCCATGTGGGGGCCATGAGAATGTCTCTGAAAATGTCCACGTCGGGAGGGGGCAGATGGCAGCAGGATTCAACTCCTCAGAAGGCCCAAGCTCTCTTGAGCTAGTGAGCAGGGCAAGTGTTGCCTGTCTCTGCATCCTTGCCCTGGCCCGGGACATGGGTCCCAGAGGAGCCCTCTCATTGCACCAGCATCTCTTTGTGGAGTGGAGTCCCGGTGTCCTTTGCCAAGGCCACTCTTCCTCTCTGCCCCAGCCCCTTTGCCCATTTGACTGTGCTGACGACAGGAAACAGGGGAGACCTGTCCAACTCCCAGGCCACCCTGAGGAGCACTTACTCTCCCCCTCCCCCTGCCCCTCCCAGAAGGATTTCAGCCATGCAGGCGTGCAGGCCATGCCATTTCTCTAGCCAGCTTCTGCTGCCTGACGGAGATCACTCACGCAAGAGTCTGACTTTTGTCCTCCTTGTTGCAGGCCCAAGTGGAACGTCCTCGGGGACAAATGACCACTCTAGCAATCCCACCAAAGGTAATTCTGCAAGGATTGGCTCAGCACCCTCCCGCTTGGGGGCACCATGAATTCTCTCGGGGAAGGCAAGAAGTAGGCCCCTAGTGAGAAGACAGCCAAGCTTCAGGAGACATGTCCCAGCAGGCAGGCCAATGTGGCTACCTGCCCTGTCAGATTCACACTTATTGAGCTGCAGGTTTCTCCTCTCCAGGTGTCCCTTGCATGCCCAAAGCCTTGCCCAAACTTCTGGTTCTTCATCTTCTTTTCTCTTTCCCAGAAGCAATCACCAGTCCAGGAGCCAGTGGGACCAACAGAGCTGACACCACCACTAGGGGAAGATCCTCAGCTGGCAGCAGCAGCAGCAGCAGCAGCAGCAGCAGCAGTTCCCCTGGAGCCACTGCAGGTGAGTGGCATGGCAGAGATCTTCTGGCTGCTTCTTCTTGCCCCTCTAATGCTTGAGGAAGCCCTCACAGGCTTTTGAGCAGGTGACAGGTAGATACTTTTATAGGGGACTAATGGGGGTGATCCTCTGACTGTGGAAAGTTTCCTTAGTGAGGGAGGCCCCTCCTCCCCCAGTTGTGGGTTTCTGAGTGGTGGTTGTAGATCTCTCGAGCCATCTCTCTCTCCTCTTCCAGCCGCAAAGGCAGCAGCCACAGCTAATCTTATCTCCTCAGGGTTTTAGGAGACTGGAATGAAAGGTGGGAGTCCTGGAGCTAGCTCAGCCTAGTCTCATTCCACATATGTGTATCTGTTCTTTGTATGTGTATCTGTATACATTACGTGTATCTGTTCTTTGGTTTAGTTTCTCAAGGAGAAAGTTCCTTGATGTACCCCAGAGAACTTCTGGGGTGCTCTGGGCCCATAACACCACCCTTACGTGTTGCAAATATACAAAGAACTCCAAGACATTCCCATGTGTAGTGGAATATTGCATATATTTTTAGCCTATTTCTTTGTATACAATAGTTTTGCTGATTTTTTTTCTCTTCCTCTTTTTTTTCTTTAAAAAATATCATTTTTTGTATTTTATGGAACTCTGGGAAGAATAAAGGAGGGGGTATTGGAAGAAACTATAGCAATATAGCAATACATTTTATTTTAAATAAAGATGTAAATTACAGGATGTCATAGAAGATTCTATAGGGGACAGAATGAAAAGTTACCAAAAGATTAACACTGGGTCAGCTAGGTGGTGCAGTGGATAAAGCACCATCCCTGGATTCAAGAGTACCTGAGTTCAAATCTGGTCTCAGACACTTGACACTTCCTAGCTATGTGACCCTGGGCAAGTCACTTAACCCCCATTGCCCTCCCCCCAAAAAAGAATAACACTATATAATTATCACTTTTTAATATTTTTCTGATATTTTAACCATTTTGCCTATTTAGATATTTCTCCACAATTTGAGCATTCTTCTCTTCAGGGTCACATCAGGCAAAATAATGTCTACAGTTCCCTCTCATCTATTTTAATTTGAAATCTCCTAGGATCTCACCTGTCTTGTTTTGGTGCCAATCTTGTATCTAGTCTTGTAGTTCTGCAAATTGTCAAGTGATCCCTTGAAGCTGACTGATATTTTGTGATATTCTATATTTTGATAGTATATTTAGATTTTAAGAGATTGTAAAGTTTGCTTATAAATTTGTGGTGGCAGAATGGTGGTTAAGGGGCTGAGAGTGCTAAGAATTGCACCAGGTTTAGACCGTCTAAATTTTCATTTGATTATTGGTATTTTAAATGTGAGATAACTGAATCATAAAGCTCTTGGCTCTAAAGACTAAAAGAGCTGTCAAGACCCCAAAGAGAGTCTCTAATGGAATTCTAGAAACCTTGGTAGGGAGGATTTTGGCAGGATTTCACAGATCATAATGACTACTTAGTCTGCCTACTTACGAGTCTGGACCTATTTGCTATTGCTTTTTAGTAATGAAAAATAAATAAGGGGTTGGGACTAATTTGGTGAGTCTTTGAATTTGTTTTCTACTAGAAGAGTAGTATAGTAGTTTTAGAAACTAATACAATATTCTTATTTTATATAGGATGTCTAGGACCAGCCCCAGGTAAGCTCTTTTCTCGTTCCATGCATGCACACAGACACACACACAATAATACATGCACTGCAATTATTCTGAATTAAATATTCTGAATATTTTAATTATTCATTTTTTAAAAGGTATATAAAAACAAATTGTGGACTTTGGACTTTTTTAGTAGCAAAATTAGGACCTAGGGAATAAATTCATTTTAAATCACTGGAATATTTGAATAACATCTTTCACTAATATAAGGAAATTATAAATAAATGATTTTGTTTTGATCATTGGTGAGATTTAAAAGATACCGTGGATGAACTATAGGAGAATCTCATTTAATATTAAAATAATTATATCTGCATTTTTCTTCCTCAAAGTAGCCTTTACAAATGTGAAGGTTTTCTTTTTCTTTTTTCCTAACACAGGACATATCCACTTTTCTCAAGGTGAAATCTAAGAAATAGTTTTAAATTTTATTATAAACTATTTAGCTGACAGTAGCAAAGTCACCTCACTTTGTTGGCCCTCAGTTTCCTTATCTGTAAATTATTAGGATCAGATATTATATATATGATATATATCATATTATATATGTGATATAGAAAACTATATGAGATCTAATAGTATGGTAAGTATGGACAACAATTAAAATATTTAAGAAAGCATATTTTGTTCTATATAAGTTGATACAAGTTTTCCCAAGTGTCTCTGCATTCTTTATTTGGCATGTTTTTAGATAGAAGTAAGATAGAAGTTAGATAGAAGTAAGAATTTCCTATCAAGAGATACTAAACTCTGACATGGACATCAAAGGAAAACCAAGGAATCTTCTTTTTTGGCCATTTAAAAAGTGTTATCTGTAATTGTTAGAAATAGTTTAGAAGGGGCAGCTAGGTAGTGCAGTGGATAAAGCACCAGCCCTGGATTCAGGAGGACCTGAGTTCAGAGACGGCTTCAGACACTTGACACTTACTAGCTGTGTGACTCTGGGCAAGTCACTTAACCCTCATTGCCCTGTCCCCCCTCAAAAAATAGAAATAGTTTAGAGATGGTGGAATAGATTTTTAAAACTTTCAAGTGCTTATCTTTCTATGACAAAAATTTTATTTTTAATTATTAAAATACTATATATGTACTTAACCTACTATGCATTGTACATTTAGAAATATCTACTGAAATATCAACAGTATATTTAAATAATTTCTCATTTCACATTGCCAGTGTGTCATGGTCCATTTGGTGAAAAAAAATCTGTGAGTACATATTTTCATTACATTTTTATTGTTTGTCCTTCATAGTTTCAAAATCCTTGGATTTGATTAGATTTCTAAGCAATCTTTTGTACCATAGCCTGGAGACACATGGATTATAAATTGCCACCAATGTACCTGTAGTGATGCAAAATCGGTAGACTGTAAGCCCAGAACCTGTCCCATTCTACCCACATGTACAAATGGAGAGAAATTGATACGATACAAGTCCAATGAATCTTGTTGTGAAACTGCATATTGTGGTATGTACTTTTCTTTCTTTTTTTCCTCTTTATTGGTGCTCTTTTCAACTTTTTTTTATATCACCGTTACTTCCTAAGGATTCAATGCCATCCCATTCATTTGTTACCTTGTAAAACTGTTACCTTGTAAGTACAATCAAGGAAAACAAATCATTGACCAAGTCTGAAAACATATGCCTTATTTGATACTTTTAGCGCACTGCCTCTCTGTCAAGAAGAGGGAAACATGTTACAGTCATCTGAAGACAAGATTACTCAGAGAACTGAGCAATTTCATTGTTGTTTTCCTTTACATTATTTTAACCATCATTAATTGTTCTTAATAATCAATAAATTATATTAACATAATGGACAACAATTAAAATATTTAAGAAAGCATACTTTGTTCTATATAAGTTGATACAAGTTTTCCCAAGTGTCTCTGCATTCTTTATTTGGCATGTTTTTAAGAAATAACAATGTTGAGGGCAGCTAGGTGGCACAGTGGATAAAGTACCAGCCCTGTATTCAGAATGACCTGAGTTTTTGGCCTCAGACACTTGACACTTACTAGCTGTGTGACCCTGGGCTATTCACTTAACCCTCATTGCCCTGCCCTCCACCCCCCAAAAAAATCACAAAAGAAATAACAATGTTCCATCTATTTTCACATGCTACAATTTGTTCACCCCCTTGCCAAGTTAATACCAAGTTAAAACCTTAATAGTTTTACAGAATTATTGGACCAATTAATATTTATTCCATAGATAAAATAATAAATTAAGATAAAATATAAACTAGGGTTTGAACGGGAATTAAAAAGTGGTGATGATTGCATCAAGGAATGTTTGGCAAATATAGACTTTAAAAAATTTAACTGCAACCCCCCCATGGAAAAAATTATATTTTGATGTTTTATTGTGGGATTGATTATTGTGGTACTGAATACTTGTGATTGCCTTTCAGAGCCAAGAACATGTTTTCACAATCAGACGGACTATAAGGTAAAGTCTTTGTCAATTTCCAAATGTCTTGGTTACCAGACATAGTTAGGGCACTTTACAAATATTATCTCCTTTAGGCCTCACAACAAATCTGGGAGGTAGGCATAGTTATATCCCCATTTTACAAATGAGGAAACTGAACCAGGCTGAGATTGTAACTTGACCTAGTAAGGTTCTAAGATCACATTTGAATTCAGGTCTTCCTGATTCCAGCATTCTAGCCATTGTACTATCTAGCAAACAAATAAATGAAATAATTTGTGAATGAGTAAAAAAATAAATAGCTGAATAAATAAATAAGTGATCCAATGTTTCCATATTACCCCAGCAACACCAAAGATACTTTTCATTTTTAAAAGTCAATGATCACAATAATAAAATGTAGTTAGTTTTCTTTTAAAAAAAAAAAAGCACTTCCAAAGCTTAAACAAGTACTCCACAAATGAGTCTGATTGAAAGTAGAAATATACATAGTCATTAAGACTCCAGAAGTGTTAAAAAAAAAAAAAAAAGGGCGGCTAGGTGGCGCAGTGGATAAAGCACTGGTCCTGGATTCAGGAGTTCCTGAGTTCAAATCCGGCCTCAGACACTTGACACTTACTGGCTGTGTGACCTTGGGCAAGTCACTTAACCCCATTGCCCTGTAAAAAAAAAAAAAGACTCCAGAAGTAGGGGTGGTGTTGTTGTTCAGTCATTTCAGTTGTGTTTGACTCTTTGTGAACTTATTCAGGATCTCTTTATTTTTTTTAAGTAACAAACATTTTTATTTATAGTTTTGAGTTCCAATTTTTATCCTTCCTTTCCTCCCTCCCTGTTCCCCTCCTGGAGGCAGTAAGTAATCAGATATGTATTAGTCATTTTGTATATGATATAAACCTAGCAGTGGTATTGCTGGGTCAAAGGATATGCACAGTTCTATAGTCCTTGGGGCATAGTTCCAAATTATTCTCCAGAACAGTTGGATCTTTTCACAACTCCAACAACAGTGGATTAATATACCAGTTTTCCCACATGCCCTCCAACATACAATATTTTCCTTTTTTGTTATATTTACCACTCTGAAAGGTGTGATATATCTCAGAATTTTTTTAATTTGCATTTCCTCTGATCATTAGTTACCTAGAGAATTTTTTCATATGATTATAGATAGCTTTGAATTCTTTGTCTGAAAACTACCTGTTCATATCCTTTGACCATTTTTCAATTGAGGAATGACTTGTATTTTTATAAATTTGACTCAGTTCAATTTGGGAAATGAGGCCTTTATCAGAGATATTTGTTTTAAAAATTCTTTCCCAGTTTTCTGCTTCTCTTGGTTACATTAGTTTTGTTTGTGCAAAAACATTTTAATTTTATATAATCAAAATTATCTAGTTTACATTTTGGTTTACTCTCTATGTCTTCTTTGGTCCTAAATTCTTCCTCTGCCCATAAATCTGACAGATTCCATCAGAGTATTCCATACTCTGTTAATTTGTATTATCCTTTATGTGTAAATCATGTACCTATTTTGACCTTCTTTTAGTATACAGTGTGAAATGTTGGTCTATACTTAGTTTCTGCCATATTGTTTTCCAGTTTTCCCAGCAGTTTTTGTCAAATAATGAGTTTTTGTTCCAAAAGCTTGGATCTTTGGGTTTATCATATACAAGATTACTATAGTCATTTACTGTGGTGTAATTTGTACCTATTCTGTTCCACTGATCCACCTCTCAATTTCTTAGCCAGTACCAGATTGTTTTTTATAATTATCAGGGTTTTCTTGGCAAAGAGGCTAGAGTGGTTTGCCATTTCCCTCTCCAGCTAATTTTACAGATGAGAACTGAGGTAAGCAAGGTTAAGTGACTTGTCCAGGGTCACAGAACTAGCAAATGTATAGATGTTTTTCCTTTTTTTTTGAAAATCGATTTTATGTACCATCTAATATATGAGGGTTCTCACTGGAATCTTAAAGTGAAAAGAAAAAAATATGCCTCCATTTTTAGTAATACTAGGATACCAGATCTAATAATAATATGTTTATGGGTTTTTCCAGATTGGTGAATCATTTGATGATCTCCATAATCCATGTGTGTCCCATTTCTGTACTGAAAATGGCTTTGTCACAGTGGTCCAAGATTGCCCAAAGCAGAGTTGGTGCCCAAAGGTATTTCAGTCTATCAAATTAATAAGTAAAAATATTCAATCAATCTTTTTTTAAAGTAAATGTCTCCTTTCCCTTTCATAAAATTTTGGGTCTAACATGGATAGATATTTTGTGCCTTCTATAAATTCTCTGAAGAATTTACTTTCATCTAAGGCTAAATAATTGTAGACATGTTCACATTTATAAACTCTGTCAACCAAATACATTTTTCAAATGTGTAACATATTTTTAGTATTTATATATCGGAAACAAGCCTTATAACTTAAAAAAATTGGGAGAGAAAAGCTCTTATTCTCTACTAAAAAAAAAGTGATCAATTTCCTTCAAAAATTTAGATTTGGAATGAATCAAATTTAATATGTTCATATAAATTACACACTCATACGAACACACACACACAATAAGATTACACAGGTCGGCACTAGATGTGTGGTATAAGAGAGTGCAAAGAAAAGAGGGGAAATGGAATAAATGAAAGTGTTCATCTTAGACCCAGTAAGTGAGTAAAGTAAGGTTTTAAAAGGAAATGTAATTGGAGGTTTTAATTATCTATTGAAAGTAAAGGAGGGGCAGCTAGGTGGCCCAGTGGATAAAGCACCAGCCCTGGATTCAGGAGGACCTGAGTTCAAATCCGGACTCAGACACTTGACACTTACTAGCTGTGTGACCCTGGGCAAGTCACTTAACTCCCATTGCCCCGCAAAAAAAAGAAAGTAAAGGAAACCCAAAATTATACTTAAACTACAATTTTATAAGGAGATAAAAGAATGCATAGAGTATGACATATAGAACTTTAAGATTTGCAAGATTTGGTGACATATTTGCATATCCTTAAAATGGAGGTATATATACATATGTGTACATGTAAATATAATATGTAATATATTGTATGCAATATGTAATTACATAATATGTATCATGTATGTATTACATAATATGTAATGTATATAATCTACTGTTTTCCCTTTTTATATATTCTTTCACTGTATTTTTGCCCTATGTTATTTAATTTTACTTCAAAATTATAAGTAGAATTGTCACATGTGTAATTAATTGTTTTATTGCTAAAGGTGACAAAATCATGCATTGGTAAAATAGTACAGAATATTTAAGATAATGGCTTAAGGTTCCTAGAGTGATATTGGAGGAAGGCAACTCATAGGTAGGGAAATTAATTTTGAGGTGTTTCCAAAAGAATTAAAGCAAGAATGTAATTTACTAAGTGCAAATTATTACCAAAAATTTAAATCTTTTATTCTCTATTCCCTTTTTTCTTTTTTCAGGCTTTACAATATTTTAAATTTAATTTAAATAAATTTTTGCATTTTCTTTCTCTTTCACAAATTAAAAAATTGAAGCCTCCAGTTTTTATTTTCATTTAATGTTACATTTTTTAGCTTTAATCTTATCTCACTCAACATGTTTCTATCTGGGTCTAAGATGAGCTCATTCATTTGTCCCATTTCACTGGGGTTTAATAATTAATGAATCAATGATTATGTACAAAAAGTCATTTCTGATAAACCTTTTCTACTTTTTTTTTCTCTTGCCTTTCTAGGAAAACAGAAAATATGATTCAAAAAAATGTTGCTATACTTGTGAGTATACTTATTATACCTAAAGATAATTCTATCTCCTGAAAATAATAGTTTTTTCAAATAAAATTATAATCCTGAATAGAAAACCTCACATATTTTAATGTAGCACATAATATAAGTCTTTTGATTTGCACTAATTACAGAATGCCAATATTCAGTTAGAAAAGATCTCAGAGGTGGCATGGTGGAGAGAATGTTAGGCCCAGTGTCAAGAAGGCCTGAGTTCAAATCTGGTCTCTTAACATTTACTCAACTCTGCAACATTAAGTTTCCTCATCAGTAAAAATGAAGATAATTATATCACCTGCCTCCCAAGCTTATTATGAGAATCAAATGAGAAAATATTCGTAGGCCTGGCACATATTAGTTGCTATAGAATTGCTAGCTATTGTTACTGTTGTTGTTATTTCCATGAAAAAAAATCCCAGCAGATTTTATAAACATACTATATATTTCTTTGTCCAAGCACAGGGACAAGAAAATACACTCCACTTCCTTCAATTGTCCCATTAATGACTACTCTTTGCATCCAACTATTCCGTATTATCATTTAATCCACATCTCTCCATCTTTTCCCAGAAGGATAACAAAAGAGACTTTGTCTATATCTGTAGTATTGCCCTAGTAACCCTATTAAAAGTGATGTTTATCTTAAGTGATCACTGACTTCTTTTTTTTAATTAAACTTTATGTTATTGATATGTTTTGTTTATTTTATTGATATGTTTTGTTTTTACATTATAAACATTTACAGATTACTTGCGTTTTGTGAGAAATCTCTTGTAACAAAGTGAAACAGTTAAACTAATAATAATAATGACCTTGTTACCTCATTTGAATGTGCATGCAACATTTCATATTTTTAAACCTCTATTTCAAGAAAATTAATAGAAATCCCTTTTCTCCTTCCAACCTCACACTCTTTTCTTTTCTTTCTTTCTTTTTTTTTTTTTTGGTGTGAGGCAATTGAGGTTGACTTGCCCAGGGTCACACAGCTAGTAAGTGTCTGAGGCTGGATTTGAACTGCACCACTTAGCTGACCCACACTCATTTTTTAAAAGAAAATGTCTTTTAACAAATATGCATAGTCAAGTAAAATAAATTCCCTAAATGCCTACATGTATAGCCAAATATATGACACACATATATACACATATATAGGTATATATCTGTATATAGGTATATGTGTGTAAATGTCTCCTTTTTCTACTATATTCTAAATGTCTAATGTACATATTTTATTCTCTAAATCACCTCTTTGTAACTGTGGCTATTAAAAAGGTTTGATAGATATAGTTCTGGGTAATTAAATCACTTAATTAATAAGGCCAGCCCATTATTAATAAAAGAATTGTCTCTCAATTAGACCAAAGACCACCATGGAGCCAGGCTCACAGTTTATAAAATCTTCAAAGAGTAGGTGTTCAATAAGGGACTGAGAATGACTTCATATCACCTATGATAAGAAAGACTTATCTCTATACCCAGACCACCTCCAGCCTTGGGTATGTATGCCCCACCCAAGCCTGAGCAGAACACAATGGCTGCTCCACTTGGATGGGGTTTGAACAAAAAAGTTAGTCCAATCTCATTATCGCCAATGTCTTTTAAGACCCTGAACTTTTTTAAAAATCAGAACTTTAGAAAAAGGGAGAAACCCCAAATCACTGGTTATTAATAATATCTCTCAGAAACCATGTTTCATAATCAGTCCTCTAGATTCACAAATGGCTATTGAATTAGTCATATTTCTAATAACTTTCAAAGTTGTTATTGGTTTTGCATGTTTCATTCTATAAGTTCTCAGAATTGTTCATTTTTATAATAATGACTTTAGTATAAATTGTTCTCTATATCAGGTCATATAAATTTTTCATGTCTTTTTAAAATAATTTTTCTCATTTGGTTCACAATTGTATTCCATCACATTTACAAACCAAAGCTTATCTTTATAAACCAAAGCAAATCCTTCCTCAATTGCTGTTAGTTTCCAGATTTTTGCCATCACAAAATAAATATTTTTGCTATGAATATTTTATACATAAAAGACCTTTTCCTATATCTTTTGAGTACAAGTTTAGCACTGCTTAGTAAATTTTTAGATATAATTACAAATCACTTTCCAAATTACCCACTCATAGTATGTCAATACCAACAGTGTCAATATTTCTCTTTCCCACAGCCCCTCTGCCATTTGCCATTTTGCTTTTTATATAATCTTTCTCACTCTGATAGGTGCTAGATAGAATCTCAGAATTGCCTTAATTTGTGTATTATTATTTAAATATTGGTTTCTTCCCTTGAAAATGGTCTGTTACAAATAGGTATATCCTTAATCATTTATCAATTGGAGAATGGCTCTTTTTCTTATAAATTTGTATCAGTTACTTATATATCTAGGAAATGAGACCTTTATCAGAGAAACATTGTAGCAATAATGAATTTTTTCAATTGTTTCCCTCTTAATTTTAGCTTTATTAGAGTTCTTTGTGCAAAAAACTTTAAAGTTTTATATAGGTAATCAAAATTACGTATTTTAACTTTTGCTATCCTTTATTTTTTTTTTTTGTTGTGAGCTATTTTCCTTCTCTCCATTGATAAGAGGATTTTTTAAAATGTTTCTCTAATTCATTTATCATGTTACCTTTATAAAATATCAAGGTCAGGGGCAGCTAGGTGATGCAGGGGATAGAACACTGGCCCTGGAGTCAGGAGTACCTGAGTTCAAATCTGGCCTCAGACACTTAACACTTACTAGCTGTGTGATCCTGGGCAAGTCACTTAACCCCAATTGCCTCACTAAAAAATTAAAAAATAAAATAAAATAAAATATCAATGTCATTTATCCATTTGGAGCTTATCATTGTATAAAATGTGAAGCGTTGGCGTAAACCTAATTTATTTCATATTATTCCAATTTCCCAGCAGCTTTTTTCAAATAGTAAGTTATCCCAATAACTTCACATAGTTTCACATTTTTAAACCTCTATTTCAAGAAAATGAATAGAAATCCTTTTTCTCCTTCCAACCTCACACTCATTTTTAAAAAAATAAAATTTCTTTTAACAAATATGCAGGGGCAGCTAGGTGGCCCAGTGGATAAACCACCAGCCCTGGATTCAGGAGGACCTGAGTTCAAATCTGGCCTCAGACACTTGACATTAGCTGTGTGACCCTGGGCAAGTCACTTAACCCTCATTGCCCCACAAAACAAAACAAAACAAAACAAAACAAAACAAAACAGCCAAATATGCATAGTCAAGTAAAACAAATTCTTTGTATTTATCAAATATTAACACATTAAATACATTTACTTTTGTACTGTGGAAATTAATTGTGATTTGGGGACCCTGCCTTTGGGCTGACATTAAAATGCCTTAGGCCCTCAGGGGTTTTTTCTGTGTAAGAGGGGCTAGGGCCCCTCCCCCTCTGTTTCAGCTGCAGGGAGGCCTCTGAGCTGGGCTAAACTGCGCAGATGAAAACCCCAAGCCATGGGGTTTGCTTCACCAAGCCCCGGCTTCAGGCCAGTGAAGCACAGGGCTCAGCCAGCCCTGGGGGCAGCAAGCCTGGGTTTCATCTGGGAGAGCAGGTTAATAGAAAGGGGGCTGACAAGAGAGATGGGGGGTCGGTACAAGGAGATTGGAGAAGACAGACAGGAAGGCTGCTACAAGGACGCTAAGGAGACTCAAAAGAGAGACCATACAGGAGGGAGAAAGTGAGAGAGGCAGGAACGGCCCTTATTATATTAAAAGCAGACAGGTTGTACAATTTGCATTTATTAACCCTTATTGTTTACATTGATTTTTATAAATAAATTCTGCTTTGATTATTTAATTAAGAAGCTTCTTAATCGTTTGCTTATCAATTTGGGAGTGGAGCAGTGTGGAGAAATTTTTAAATGGCCGATACTAAGTTAATAGCAGTCAGATAGCCAGCCAGTCAAAAGTCCCCAGATTAGTCCTCCAGTAAGATTAGGCTCCCCAGTCAGATTAGGCCCTAAATTAGCTAAAATATTTTACATTTGAATGGCAACCATGAAGGAATTTACGGCCCAATTATAATTTTTTTCTAAAGTTATAATTTTTCATATAACCCAGTTATAAAATCTATAGATTAAGTTATTAATTTTTTTACACAGTAGCAATACCCCTCTACTAGTACTAAGTTGTTTTTTATTATTTTTATTATTATTGCTTTGTAATATAATTTGAGATTTGTCAATTTTAGGTCCTCTTCCTTTCCATATCTTTTCATTATTTCTTTTGAGATTCTTGATCTTTTATCACTTTGTGTGATTGTCTGGGTATCATCATCACCAACATATATAGCAAATATAGTATAATATAGTAAATACTATATTTACACATTTTAATGTCTTATTTCCTATATATATATATAACATAAGCAGTATACTAAGCACTTTACAATTATTATCTCATTTGATTCTGGCAACAACAATGGGAGGAAACTGAGGCAAATAGAAGTTAAATGACTTGCCTAGGGTCACATAGTTAGTAAGTGTCTGAGACCTTATTTGAATTTAGGTTTTCCTGAGTCCAGGACCAGCACACTGTCCACTACAGTATTCCCATTGAAGGAGCTGGCTGTCATCTGCTGTTTAGAACAAACATGGTTTGGAACATGAAAACAAGTTTGTAATTTCAGTTCTTGCATAAGTCCTACATTCTGGGCAATGTTTATTGCAAATTTATATAGTCAATCACAAAGAAGTTCAGGTAAGAAAGAGAATATATGGAGGTAAAATGCATCCTTCATTTGAGATATAGTGGGGCATTAACATTGAGTTTGAGATGTTTCGAAGTTTTTCTTCATCTATAAAATGAAGGAATTTCTGAAGTCCCTTCCAGGTGAAAATTTTCCACAACATGGTGGATGTCATAAACTTTTTTCTTTTATTTTGAACCAGTATGATAAATGGCACGTTTATAATACATTTGTTTAAAAGAACATTTCAGAAATATGAATGTGCTATTATCGTATCAACAAGTACAGGAAGCTTCTTGATGAGTTTTTAGTTTGATAGTATCTTGCTTGTTCTTGTTTTCTTCCTTAGCATTTGACAATTTAACCATTACTTTTGTCAATGATATTCCTTTTGTTTTAGGTAAGGAAGACTGCAAACCAGTTCCTGTGAATGTAACTGTTGAATACAAAGGCTGTATGAAGAAGGTTGAGATGGCAAAATGTAGTGGGGAATGTAAAAAATTACTCACGTAAGTTAGGTTTTCTTTCCAAATGTTTGGGGTAGCACCTTTTTAACAGTTGGGAAGTAACTGAACTTTATGAACCTTTTTCAAA
The DNA here is from genome assembly GCF_019393635.1 of Dromiciops gliroides. NCBI lineage: Eukaryota > Metazoa > Chordata > Mammalia > Microbiotheria > Microbiotheriidae > Dromiciops > Dromiciops gliroides. The sequence goes on along the minus strand of NC_057865.1, from coordinate 208,950,204 downwards.
TACTCAAATGTATCTCATCAATTTGGATCTTGCATCCAGTGATGCAGTAATTTCAACTCATCCATACCTCTGCATCCTGCACAACTTTTTGTTCATGGGAACGATATGTAAGGGGCTAAAATTCTAGCTAGTCTGTCTAAAATAGCTAATGAGTGGTTGCCAATAAATTATAAGCTTTAGTAAGAGTTAGACTTTTAAGCACTTATTAAGGAGAATAAGAATTTGGTAAAGAGAGAAAGAAAGGCCTAGATTCATCTATCTATTAAAGGGAGAGTGCATTTCTAGCTCCCTTCTCCACCAGAATCCTGAGGAAAGAGAGCGAGAGAGCCAGCCTCACTCCCTCTTCCTCCCATAAGCAAACATCACTTCCTGATGCCAAAGAAAAGCTGCATGGCCTTGCCCTCAGAGGCCTTCTCCTCATGGTGGAGCTTTCCTACAGTAAGTCTCCAGCAGGTAGTGTCATTCCAATCATTACAGATATTATATAGACTTTGAGTAAAGGTTTTAAAAAATGAATATATACAATTCTAAATTCACATTAATAAAAAGAAGTCTTTGTACCCATTATAAAACCTTCTAAATTTGCCTTCCATAGTTTGGAGAATATGGAACATATTCATTTAGTTGCCCTTCGTTTAGTTGAAGGGCTTAGACAAGGTCTATATTTACACATTTTAATGTGTACAGTATGAACTATATAACAGCATCACTTTTTCTTTAATTTGCTTTATCCATCTACTAGCACTCATTCAGATCAGAAATTTATAGGGAAGGGAATAAACATTTCTATAGTGCCAGACACTGTGTTAAGCAAATATTCTCTCATTTGATCCTCATAATAATTCTAGTAGTAAGTGGCATTATTATTCCCTTTTTAAGGAATAGTTGAGGAAGCTGAACCAGTTGGAGGTTAAATTTGCCTAGGGTCATACAGCCAGTATCTGAGGCCAAATTTGAACTTAGTACTTCCTGATTTTAGGTGCAGTGTTCTATTGCACGACCAGAAGAAGGAAGAAAATATAAACTAGACGAGGACAAGTTATTTGGTGAAGAACAATAAGAAGAGAAATCTGGCTTTGGTGTGAAGGATAAATTGAAGGAGGATAGAATAGAGAAGAAAAGAACTATTAGGAGGCCATTGCAGATTGGAAATAGAATAAGGGACAGATGTGAAAGATAAGCTCTTGTGGGCATTCATGGATCCTTGACACAAGAATTCTAAAATGACTGCTCATATTGTCCTTTATTTTAGGTATAACTATGAGACACTTCAAGTGGAAAACTCGTGTATGTGCTGCCAAGAAGATATGTATGAGAACAGAGAAGTCACTCTTAGTTGTCCTGAAAAGAAAACATTGCCTTACACATATAGACATACCATCTCCTGCTCATGCAAGAATCTTTGTTCAAACTCTACAAGAATATTTTAATTCAAAGTTGGAATTCCCTCTTTATTTGTAACTATGAATGATATTTCTAAGTAGAAAAACTTCATCAAAAAGTGAGGACAGGGGCAGCTAGGTGGCACAGTGGATAAAGCACCAGCCCTGGATTCAGGAGGACCTGAGTTCAAAGCCGGCCTCAGACACTTGACACTTACTAGCTGTGTGACCCTGGGCAAGTCACTTAACCCTCATTGCCCCTTCCCCCCAAAAAAGTGAGGACAAAACTTATTCTTTACACTAAAAATGTGATAGTATTTCAAAGTAAGGCACTACATTCTCTTATGAATTGTATCTCATAAATAAATGCTTTTTTGCAAGATATCAGTGTGAAGAGATCTTAATTTAATGGCACATGATAACATTCCAGTACTGCAAAGAGAAACACATATAACAAATATAACAAATCTTTCTCAGAAGTGCTAATGGGGAAAGAGACTCAATGAAGCTCTCACATACCCCCAATTCCCGATTGTTTATTTGCCCTTGTAGTTTCTCTAGAAGCACATGAGAAAGAAAAAAAATCATAGATGCACACACACCCTGTTAACCAGGCTGGTAACAGAAAGCCACTGACTTAAACTGACATCTTCAGGTATAACCAAGCCATGAATATTTTCTCTGATCTGATAAGAGAGTTGAGACATAACCCCAGAGATAGAAACTGACTACTGGGACTATAGGAAGCCAACCTTACAGGTCTGAAACAGAAACTGAATTTCACTGAAACAGTGGGATTCTGAATAGACTGAATTAGGAATTTTTGAGATCTATGTCAGCTGGTGATGGAAGGACAAACTCCAGTGGTTCCTCGCTCCACTTGATTGAGGCCCATAAACCCATAAAAGGGATCCCAGACATAATTCCTGTTCCTACTCTTTTCACAACTAACAGAAAAGAGGACAGTGAGAGGAGGTTTTTCTGTTTCAGGAAATAATAAAGAGAATTGATAGAAAGGAATCAGACCTAGCACACTACATAAAGGTGTGCAGACCCCCTTATAACAAATTAAAAAAAAAAAAAAAGAAAAAAAATCGTTCATTTTCCTTGAACAGTTAAAATGTATATGGTTACAATCAACGTATCTTGCCTGTGGAATAATATAGTGTGTTGTTTAAAGATCTAAATGTGGGTTCTAATCTGTATCCCTATTTTGGGGGGAAACTGACTAAAATCACTGGTAAATTCACCAAGAGTTTAGGCTTTTAGGGATTTATTAAAGCTTGGATCTATTCAGTGTAGCCAGAGAGACAGAAATCTTTCCTTTCCTAACAGCCCACATAAAATTCTGCCACCATGCTGATGTCTCAAACCAAAAGAGGCAAATTCCCTCCTCCAGCATCCTGCTTCCTACTTCCTGTCCTCCTCCCAGAAATGGGAGTTCTTCAAGTTGATTGGCTGAGAGCGGTCTCCTGTTGATGTAGCAGTCCATAGCCTCTGAGAACACTCCTTCTCAGGATTGGCTAAATTTAAATTCAAGATCTAATCACCTCTAAGTGGGTACTTAGTAGTTCCTCATTCACACCCAATTCAAACACTACTAAATCAATCAAGTCAGACCCCTGGGTCTACCAAATTCCATTATTTTAACACATTAGGATAGGTGAAATTTGAAAGAAATCTAAATAATGAGAGGTAGATTCAGAGCCACAGAAATACCCAAACTAGATTTCCACAATTTTAACATTTTCCATTTTATTCCCCACCATATACCTAGTCAGTTCTAAATTAGGGTCAGCATCCAGGTTCCACAAGTTGAGCAAATTCCAGGCAGTTGGAAAGGAGTGTTAAGCAAGCAGTATATTGTAGCCTTTGGAAAGTCAGAACATGTCCATCTCAAAAAAGATCACTTGACTGGTGGCCAAAATATATACAACAATCTTTATTTATTTTATTTTTAAAATTTTATTTATTTTATTTTATTTATTTATTTAATTAACAAAGTGACAGTGTGCTCTACTATGGGTTGAAGAAATCAGAGAAATTGGCCAGATTGTTGTTAGGTCTACCAAATGTACAATTATCCCACACTATTATTAGCAATAATATCACCTAATTTTTAATCCAAAGATTTCAATGCACAGGACAGTTTGTCTCTGCAGCCTCCCAATGAAATAGGTCCCACATACTAGTGTAGTATAAATAACACTGTACCAAAAAAACAAACCCTGGCTCCAACACTTAATAAGTAAGTGAACAGTTTGGGAGTATAATTTGTCTATGGGACAATTTGAGATGTCTAAGGAACAACTGGAGGTTTAAGGCTAGAAGTTAGGAGAAATGCTAGAACTAGATAGGTCATATGCATTCAGGTGGAAATCACAGGAGATGAGATCACTAAGTGAAATATATAATTGTATTTATAATTATATCAACTTTGATGATCATTCACTCACATTTACTGCACTTTACTTGCAGTAAAAAGATTACAGCATCACAAAGATCATACACTGTGACGAGGTGGGATTTATACCAGGAATGCAGGGCTGGTTCAATATTAGGAAAACTATCAGCATGATTGACCATATCAATAAAAAAAGCAACAGAAATAATATAATTATCTCAATAGATGCAGAAAAGGCCTTTGAAGAAATACAGCATCCATTCCTATTAAAAACACTAGAAAGCAGCTTACCTTAAAATGATAAGTACTATTTATCTAAAACCATCAGCAAGCATTATCTGTAGTGGGGATAAGCTAGAAGCCTTCCCAATACAATCAGGAGTGAAGGAAGAATGGCCATTATCACCTCTATTACTTAATATTGTATTAGAAATGTTACCTATAACAACAAGAGAAGAAAAAGAAATTAAAGGAATTAGAATAGGTAATGAGGAAACAAAACTCACTCTTTGCAGATGATATGATGTTATACTTAGAAAATCCTAAAGAATCAACTAAAAAGCTATTTGAAATTATTAACAACTTTAGTAAAATTGCAAGATACAAAATAAAGCCACATAAATCATGAGAATTTCTATATATTACCAACAAAGTCCAGCAACAACAGATAGAGAAATTCCTTTTAAAATAACTGTGGCCAGTATAAAATACTTGGAAATCTAACTGCCAAGACAAAACAGGAACTATATGACCAGAACTAAAAAACACTTTTCACAACAATAAAGTCAGATATAAACAACTGGAAAAATATAATAGGCCGAGCAATGCTACCTATTTATTTAGTGTGATACCAATCAAACTATCAAAAATATTTTATAGATCTAGGAAAAATAATAACAAAGTTCATCTGGAAAAACAAAAGCTCAAGGATATCAAGGGAATCAATGAAAAAAAATTCAAAAGAAAGTATTAGCAGTACCAGGTCTCAAACTGTATTATAAAGCTGTACTTATCAAAACAATCTGGTACTGGCTAAGAAATAGAGAGGTGGATCAGTGGAATAGAATAGATAGAAATTACACTATAACAAATGACTAGAGTAATGATAAACCCAAACAAAAACTCATTATTTAACAAAAACTGCTGGGAAAACTGGAAAATGGTATGGCAGAAAATAGACCAACATTTCATACTGTATACTAAAATAAGGTCAAAATGGGTACATGATTTATACATAAAGGATGATACCATAAGCCAATTAAGAGAGTGTGGACTAGTTTATCTGTCAGATTTATGGGCAGAGGAAGAATTTAGGACCAAAAAAGATATAGAGAGTAAAACAAAATATAAACTAGATCATTTTGATTATATAAAATTAAAAAGTTTTTGCACAAACAAAACTAATGTAACCAAGGGAAGCAGAAAACTGGGAAAGAATTTTTGAAACAAATATCTCTGATAAAAACCTCATTTCTCAAATACTGAACTGAATAAGTTACTGACATTTGCTTCCCCATGATCCAAGGAAGCTATGAGATTTATTGGCTTCTTCAGGTTTTGGAGAACCCACATTGCCCCCCCCCATTTATCCTGATGGATTTACTCAGTTCTAGACTAAATATTCTTAATGTCCCTTGTTAAATATGGCACACACAGTTTCCCTACAGTTCTATGTTTCATAGGCTATCTCTTTAGAAGTCCAGGCCCTTGTGACCCTGCAAAGTCCAGGTTTTTTATCGGTCTCTGTTCACAAAAACCAGGCTGAATGGAATGTTTGGCAGGCACCAATATGTGGCTAGAATAAACAACCGCTAGATTCTAGAGCTCTAAGTTCCTCGGGGCAGTCATTCATTATACCACTTTTGAAAATCAATTTTTTATTACTGGGCCCTAGTTACTAATGAACAGATGTCACATGGTCCTACAATCATCCTTGGTCCAGAGTTATCCATTATAGATTGGGTGATGGTAATGGTCCTTTTAACAAGATAGGTAGAACACAAGAAGCTCCAATTATTTAAAGTACCATTAGAAATTAGAAAAAGGTACATTAGAAATCATGATTGGTTGGGTCCCTGCCTGTATTAGTAGCCTTCACAAACAGGTGGTTTCTAGAGACTAAGGCCTTCTGTCCAGACCCTGGAATCCTGCTTCCTTCACTGGTTCAGTAGGACCCCACATATAGAACTTGACACCTGAAGAACACCATTTTGCCTGGCTTACAGATTGTTTTATCTGCTCCAAGAGAGACACATGAAACTGGATTTCAGCAATCACTGAATTTGTTTATGGTATCATCCTTTATGTGTAAACAGGGAATATTATAGGAATGGGGGTCCTGATAAATCCTTAGAGAGGACTGAGCTCTAGGCTTCATGGCTAGCATATGAGAGAGAGCCTTGAGGGATGGGGCTAAGAAGTTCATTTATACTAACTCCTCAACAGTAGCCATGGCTCTGGCTAAGCTGTCTGGGGCCTGGGGAGCAAAGGACAGGACAATCAAATGCTACCATTTGGGGTTAGGATCAATGGTTCTCACTGCATAGTTATTTGTGAGGTATGTCAACACCCATCAGAGACATTACATGCTAAACATTCAGTTTGGAGCTTTTTTTGTGTGTGTGTGAGGCAATTGGGGTTAAGTGACTTGCCCAGGGTCACACAGCTAGTGTTAAGTGTCTGAGGTCGGATTTGAACTCAGGTACTCCTGACTCCAGGGCCAGTGCTCTATCCACTGCGCCACCTAGCTGCCTCCTTGTTTGGAGCTATTATAAGAATTGGAGAGACTGGGGAGTGAGTCCATTGCCAATATGGACATTGGGGTCATGATGCCATGTTTTGCTAGGCATAAAACAAATGGCCTTGATTGGCCTTTGAATAAAGTCATCCTGATCATGTGGGTAGCTACATGAAGTCAGGATCCCTCAGACTTAGTGGATTTCTGATACCATATGCATCATCATATCCTTAACCATGTCCTTCCTTGATGATGCATATTTCTACATGGAAAGGAGAGGGCTGCATCTGGAGAAGCAAAGTGTTGTATCCTTGTAACATATGCTTGTTTCTTTCTTTTTTTTTTTAAATAAACATTTCTATTTAAGTTTTGGGTTCCAATTTTTATACCTTTTCCCCTCCCTCCCTTTACTCCTTCCCCGCAGGGGCAAACAATCAAATATGGGTTATATATGTATGATTGTGTAAAACATTACCATATTTGTCATTTCGTACAAGAAAACTTGATTTTAAAAAAAGAAAAAGTGAAAAATAGCATGCTTCAGCCTGTTCCATCAACACCAGTTCTTTCTTTGGAGGTGGATGGTATGTTTCATCCTGTAAGGGCCAAAATTTAGTATGGGGAGAGTTAATTGGGTGGCTCGCCATAATATTGGAGTAAGAAAGGAGATTAACAGCCTCTTTCAAAAAACAAAACAGGATTTATTAATAGGAACAAATTTAAAACACAAGTGAGGTTAATAAAGCTAGGGACAATGAAAAAGGGAATAGGGGAAGGAAAAAAATACAACCCGCAAACTCACCACCACCTGGAAACAGCAGTTTCAAAGAGAATCAGCTGCCCAGTGTCCCTCTCCCACTCTCACTCGCGCAGAAGTGCTCTCTCCTCCCTTCTCTCTCCCAGAAGCCCCCTCTCCCACAAGAAACAGGGCCGACCACACACACAGCTCCAAGCTAATTGGCTGGCAGCCCTGATTGACAGAAGTAACAGGCATCTCTACAGAGGCGAGTTCCAGACACCAAAGACCACCTGACTTGTCCTCACCAGGCTTCTCATTATAAGGGGCTAAAATTCTAGCTATGCTGTCTAAAATATCTAATGAGTGGTCACCAATAAATTATAAGCTTTAGCAAGAGTATTTAAGTGTTTAAGTATTTATTAAAGAACATTAGGATCAGAGAGAAAGGTAAAAATCTAACTATTTCTAAGAGACCCCATCATCTGACCTGCCATGGCGAGGTCAGGAACCAAAGAAACCCCAATGCTTCCTGTGAAGCTGGGAACATCCCCCCCCACGTGCACACACAGCTCCAAACTAATTGGCTGGCAACTTTGATAGACAGCACCCATGAGCAAACATCACTTCCTGATGCCAGAGAAAGCTGAATGGCTTGCCCTCAGACGCCTTCTCCTCATGGAGGAGCTTTCCTACAGTAACTCTCCAGCAGGCGGCATCATTCTAATCGTTACATCATCATGGCGGGGCTTTCCTCATTTTAATTTGGCCAGGCCCATGCAGATGCATGGGTGTCTGGTGTGAGGCCAGCACGCACGGGCGTGCACCAGGGCCTCCAATCCCAGCCAAAGATGGGGCGACAGAAACCCCAAATCATAATTAATTCCTTATAATCAATAGTCCTTTGGAATTATCTTGGATCATTACATTGCTAAGAATAATCAAGTCATTCACAGTTCTTCATCAAATAATATTGCTGTCTCTGTGCACAATGTTCTCTTGGTTCTGCTCACTTCACAATAAATTAGTTGATACATGTCTTTCCAGGCTTTTTTGAAGTCATCCTGCTTGTCATTTCTTATAGCACAATAATAATCCATCACCATCATATGCCAGTTTGTTTAGCCATTCCCCAATTGATGGTCATTGATCCTTTGATTTCCAATTCTTAGCCACCACAAAAGGAGTTGCTATAAATATTTTTGTAGAAAAAGGTCTTTTTCTCTTTTGGGGGATGTCTTTGGGATATAAACCTTTATAAGGGTATGCACAGTTCTATAGCCCTTTGGGCATAGTTCCAGTTTGCTCTCCAGAATAATTGGATCTTTTCACAACTCCACCAACAGTGGATTAGCATCACAGCTTTCCCAACATTCCCTCCAACATCCAATATTTTCCTCTGATAGGTGTGCGGTGATACCTCAGAGTTGTTTTAACTTGCATTTCTCTGATCAACAGTGATCTAGAAAAATTTTCATATGATTATAGATAGCTTTGATTTCTTTGTCTGAAAACTGCCTGTTCATATCAGTTATATCTTTATAAATTTGACTCAGGTCTCTATATATTTAAGAAATGAGGCCTTTATCAGAGATATTTATTTCAAAAATTCTTTCCCAATCTTCTAGTTCCCTTATAATCTTGGTTTAGTTTTGTTTGTGCAAAAGCTTTTAAATTTTATATAATCAAAATTAACTATTTTACATTTTATTTTATTCTTCTTTGGTCCTAAATTCTTCTTCTGCCCATAAATCTGACAGATAAATGATTTCATACTTATTTGCTTATGGTAAATTTATGTGTAAATCATGTACCCATTTTGACCTTATTTTAGTATACAGTGTGAGATGTTGGTCTATACCTAGTTTCTGCCATACTGTTTTCCAGTTTTCCCAGCAGTTTTTGTCAAATAATGATTTTTTGTTCCCAAAACTTGGAGCTTTGGGTTTATCATATACTAGATTACTATAGTCATTTATTATAGTGTAATTTCTATCTATTGTATTCCAGTGATCTACCTCACTATTTCTTAGCCAGTACCATATTGTTTTGATAATTATTGCTTTATAATAGTTTGAGATCTGGTACTGCTAGACCACTTTCTTTTGCATGCTTTTTCATTGATTCCCATGATAACCTTAATCTTTTGTTATTTTTTCTAGCTCTATAAAATATTTTTGATAGTTTGATTGGTATAGTACTAAATAAACAAATTAACTTAGGTAGGACTGTCTTTTTTAATATATTGGCTCTGCCTACAATTAATATTTTTCCAATTGTTTAGATCTGATTTTATTTCTGTGAAAAGTGTTTTTATAGTTCTGCTAATATAGTTGCTGTGTTTGTCTTGGGAAGTAGACTCCCAAGTATTTTATATTGGCCACAGCTATTTTAAATGGAATTTCTCTATCTGTTGATGCTGGACTTTATTGGTAATATATAGAAATGCTGATGATTTACGTGGGTTTATTTTGTATCCTGCGATTTTGCTAAAGTTGTTAATAATTTCAAGTAGCTTTTTAGTTGATTCTTTAGGATTTTCTAAGTATAACATCATATCATCTGCAAAGAGTGATAGTTTTGTTTCCTCATTACCTATTCTAATTCCTTTAATTTCCTTTTCTTCTCTTGTTGTTATAGGTAACATTTCTAATACAATATTAAATAATAGAGGTGATAATGGACATCCTTGCTTCACACCTGATTGTACTGGGAAGGCTTTTAGATAATGCTTGCTGATGGTTTTAGATGAATAGTACATTTTAAGGTAAGCTCCTTTTATTCCTATGCTTTCTAGTGTTTTTAATAGGAATGGGTGCTGCATTTTGTCAAAGGCCTTTTCTGGATTTATTGAGATCTATTGATTTCTATTGCTTTTTTTTATTGATATGGTCAATCATGCTGATAGTTTTCCTAATATTGAACCAGCCCTGCATTCCTAGTATAAATCCCACCTGGTCATAGCGTATGATCCTTGTGATATATTTCTGTAATCTTTTTGTTAGTATTTTATTTTAAATTGTTGCATCAATATTCTTTAGCGAGATTGGTCTATAATTTTCTTTCTCTCTTTTGGCTCTTCCTGGTTTGGGTATCAGAACCATATTTGTCTCATAAAAGGAATTTGGTAGGACTCTTTAAATGTTTGGTAGAATTCACTTGTGAATCCATCTGCTCTTGGGGATTTTTTTCTTAGGAAGTTCATTGATGGCTTAATTTCTTTTTCTGCTAATCTGGGTAATTTATATTTTTGTAGATCCACTTAATTTAGATTGTCAAATTTATTGCCATATAATTGGGCAAAATAGTTCCTAATAATTGACTTAACTTCCTTTTCATTGGTGGTGAGTTCACACCTTTCATTTTTAATACTAGTAATTTGGTTTTCTTCTTTCCTTTTTTTGATCAAATTGACCAATGGTTTTATTGTTTGTTTTTTCATAAAACCAGCCTTTTAATTTATAATTCAATGGTTTTCTTACTTTCATTTTTTAAATCTCTCCTTTGATTTTCAGGATTTCCAATTTGGGGTTTATTAAATTTGTTCATTTCCTAGGTTTTTTTTAGTTGTATGCCCAATGCATTGATCTGCTTTTTCTCTATTTTATTGATGTAAGCAGTTAGGGATATAAAATTTCCCTTAAGAATTGCTTTGGTGTATATATATGTGTGTGTATATATCTATATCTATATGTATAGAGATATATAGATATAACCTATATCAGATTACCTGCTGTCTAGGGGAGGGGGGAGGGAGGGGAGGGAGGGAGAAAAATCTGAAATTGTAAAGCTTGTATAAACAAAAGTTGAGAACTATCTTTACATGTAACGGAAAAAATAAAATACCTTATACATTAAAAAAAAAAAAGAATTGCTTTGGCTGCATCCCATAATTTTTTTTTTTTTGAGGCAATTGGGGTTAAGTGACTTGCCCAGGGTCACACAGCTAGTAATTGTCAAGTGTCTGAGGCCGGATTTGAACTCAGGTCCTCCTGAATCCAAATCCATTGCGCCACCTAGCTGCCCCTGCATCCCATAAATTTTGATATGTTGCCTCATCATTGTCATTTTCTTTAATAGACTCATCAATTGTTTCTATGATTTGTTCTTTGACCCACTTGTTTTTTAGAATCAGATTATTTAATTTCCAACTGGTTTTTAATCTTTCAATTGTCCATTATTGAATATAATTTTATTGCCTTATGATTTATGTTTACTATTTCTGCTTTTTTGAATGTAGTTGTAAGGTTTTTATGCCCAAATACATGGTCAATTTTCATGTAGGTCCCATGTACTGCTGAGAAGGTATATTCCTTTCTATTCCCTTACAGTTTTCTCCAGAGAGAAAACTTTCTTATTTACTTTTTGGTTAGATTTATTTCTGAGAGGGAAAGGTTAAGGTTCCCCACTAGGATAGTCTTATTATCTATTTCCTTCTGTAACTCATTCAAATTCTCCTTCAAAAATTTAGATGCCACACCATTTGGTGCACATATGTTAAGTATTGATATGACTTTATTGTCTATGGCAAGATACCATTTCCTTCTTTATCTCTTTTAACTAGATCTATTTTTGCTTTTGCTTTTTCTGCAATCATGATTGTTACCCCTGCTTTCTTTGCTTCAGCTGAAGCATAATAGATTCTGTTCCAGCCCCTTACATTTACCCTGTGTATATCTCTCTGATTCAAATGTATTTCTTGTAAACAACATATTGTAGGATTTTGGTTTTTAATCTATTCCACTATCTGCTTCTGTTTAATGGGTGAGGTCATCCCATTCACATTTATAGTTATGATGACTGTTTATTTCACTCAATGCTATTTTTCACCTGTTTATGCCCTCTCCATCTGACCTCCCCATCCTCTCTCTTCTCATAAGTGTTTTACTTATGATCACTGCCTTCCCCAATATCCCCTCCCTTGTCCACCCTCCCCTTTCTATTATCACCATCCCTTTTTAAACTTCCTTATAAGGTAAGATAGATTTCTATGTCCAACTGAATGTGTTTGTTATTCCCTCTTTGAGATAACTTTGATGAGAATAAGGTTTAATCTTTGCCTATGCCCACCATCTTCCCCTCCATTATGATAGTTCTTTCATGCCTCTTTGTGTGAGTGTGTGTGTGTGTGTGTGAGAGAGAGAGAGAGAGAGAGAGAGAGAGAGAGAGAGAATTCACCCTATTCAATTTCTCCCCCTCCTTCCATGCAATTTCTTTTTATCCCTTTATTTTGTTTTCTGGAGTGTCATTCCATCAATGTCACCTTATGGCCACACCTTCTGTCCACATATATTCCTAATTATTATTATTATTTTTTTTTTACGCAGGACAATGGGGGTTAAGTGACTTGCCCAGGGTCACACGGCTAGTAAATGTCAAGTGTCTGAGGCCGGATTTGAACTCAGGTCCTCCTGAATCCAGGGCCGGTGCTTTATCCACTGTGCCACCTAGCTGCCCCCCTAATTATTCTTATAATAAAGTTGTTAAGACTTAAAAATATTATCATCCCTTCAATATTACCTTATCACCACATCCTCTTTACATATACTTCTAATTGCTCTAATAATTGCTCTAATAATAGTTATTAGGACTCACAAATATTATCTTATCATATAGAACTAGAAAGAATTTATCCTTATTGAATTTTTTAGTTTTTCTTGTTTTTTATTCTACCTTTTTATGTTTCTGTTGATTCTTGTATTTGGAGGTCAATTTTTTATTCAACTCTGGCCTTTTAATCAGAAATGCTTTGGGGCAGCTAGGTGGTGCAGTGGATAAAACACTGGACCTGGATTCAGGAGGACCTGAGTTGAAATCCAGCCTCAGACACTTAACACTTACTAGCTGTGTGACCCTGGGCAAGTCACTTAACCCCAATTACCTCACCAAAAAACAACAACAACAACAAAAAGAAATGCTTTAAAGTCCTCTATTTCATTAAATATCCATTTTTCCCCCTAAAAAAAATATATATATATATTCAGTTTTGCTGGGTAAGTGATTCTTAATTGTAAACCCAACTCCTTTGTCTTCTGGTATATTATATTCTAAGCCCTGTGATTCTTTTTTTTTTTTTTTTGTGGGGCAACGGGGGTTAAGTGACTTGCCGAAGGTCACACAGCTAGTAAGTGTCAAGTGTCTGAGGCTGTGATTCTTTTTTTTTTTTAGTGAGGCAATTGGGGTTAAGTGACTTGCCCAGGGTCACACAGCCAGTAAATATTAAGTGTCTGAGACCGGATCCGAACTCAGGTCCTCCTGACTCCAGGGCCAGTGCTCCATCCACTGCGCCATCTAGCTGCCCCCCTGTGATTCTTTAATACGGAAACTGCCAAATCCTGTGTAATTCTGACTGTAGGTCCCAGGTATTTGAAATGTTTCTTTTTGCTGCTTGCAATAGTTTTTCTTTGATCTGTGAGCTTTGAAATTTGGCTATGATGTTCTAGGGAGTTTTCATTTTGGGATCTCTTTCAGATGGTGATCAGTGGATTCTTTCAATTTCTATTTTGCCCTCTGGTTCTAATATTTCAAGGCAGTTTTCTTTGATAATTTTTTGGGGTGAGGCAATGGGGGTTAAATGACTTGCCCAGGGTCACACAGCTAGTGTCAAGTGTCTGAGGCTGGATTTGAACTCAGGTCCTCCTGAATTCAGGGCCAGTGCTTTATCCACTTCACCACCTAGCTGCCCCTCTTTGATACTTTCTTTAAAGATATTATCCAGGCTTTTTTTTTTTTTTGGTCATGGCTTTCAGGTAGTCCAATAATTCTTCTATTAACTCTCCCAGAACTATTTTCTAAGTCAATTGTTTCTGCAATGAGACATTTCACATTTTCTTCTATTTTTTAAAACTTTTTTGATTTTAATTGTATCTTGGTGTCTCATAGAGTCATTAGTTTCCATTTGTTCAATTTTAATTTAAAAAATTATTTAAAAATAAGAATTATTTTCTTCAGTGACCTCTGGTACTTACTTTTCCATTTGGCTAAATCTGTTTTTTAGGGAGTTATTTTCCTCAGTAAAATTTTTGTATTTCTTTTTCATAGTTCTCTTGCATTATTTTTATTTCTTTCCCCAATTTTTCTTCTACTTCTCTAATTTTATTTTTAAAATCCTTTTTAAGATTTTTCCAGGAATTCTTTTTGGGTCTGAGACCAATTTGCATCTTTCTTTGAAGTATTTTCTTTGAAACCTGTAGCCATTTTGTTATTATTTTGTTACTACTGTCCATTTTGTTACTATGTTCATGCCTTGATTTTCCCTAGCATCGTAGTAACTGTCAATAGTCAAGCTTCTATTCATTGCTTTTTTGCTCATTTTTGTGTCTTGATTTTGTTGTTGTTGTTGTTTGTTTGTTTTTTTTGAGGAGGGGGGTGATGATGGTTAAGTGACTTGCCCAGAGTCACACAGCTAGTTAAATGTCAAGTATCTGAGGCTGGATTTGAACTCAGGTCCTCGTGAATCCAGGGCCGGTGCTTTATCCACTGTACCACCTAGCTGCTTTGATATTTTTATTTGAGTTGAGTTCTTTTCCTAAACTGTCCCAGCATTTGTGCTGAGGCTCTGGGTCTTACTGGTGGTTTTCACTGGGTTTCAAGGTTTAGCAGTTTGCTTTTACTGGGTTTCTAAAGATAACAGTCTTTCTGGTGGCTGGCCCTGGAAGAGTGATCTTGTTGGTCTGTCCCAGAGGTAGTGCCTTGCTGTTGGGTTACTCTGTTGGCAGGGCCTGTTAGAAGACCCTGGAGGAGTAATTTTGTTTCTAATCTGCCCAAGTGTGTGTGGGGTGTTCCCTGTTATTGGGTTGCTATAGTAACCAGTCACTCTTCTAGCAGGCCCTAGAAGGGTAATTTTGTTGTGATCTGTTGAATCCCTTGGGGTTGGTTTGCCCTGTGAACAGTGTCTCCGCTGGGAGGTCACAGGGTTGGGAACTTGCTGTTGACCACTCTTAGGCAGGGCTTCACTATTGGTGGTAGTCAAAGTAGGGTCAAAGCTTCCCTGGTGGTCTGTGCTAGCTTTGGGGTACCTGGTGAGGGTCCCTACTATGCTGCCCAAACTGCTCACCTGCCCAGGGAACTGCTGGTTTGCTGGTGGGTGGAGCCTTACTGGTGGATTGCCCCAGGCTCAGAGCACTGCTTCAGGTCCCCTGCTGTGAGCCCAGAAGCTTCTGTTGCTGCTCCTGGACCTCACTTCCCTCCCACCCAGGTTGAGACAGACCTTTCCTGCCAGGCTATTTACCTGCTCCTGGGATGAGTCAGAGGCAGTTTTATGTGAGTTTGGAGGGGAAATCTGGGAGAGCTTCAGTGGGTTGCTTCCTCACTCAGCCATCTTGGCACAGGAAGTCCCTGAATGAGCAGTTTCTTTTCTTTTTCTTTTTTTAATTATTATTTTATTATTTTCCAGTTACATATGACACATAAGGATAGTTTTCAACATTTTTTTTCACTGGATTTTTAATTCCAAATTTTTTTTTCTCCCCCCTCTCCTCCCCTCCCCCCTCCCCAAGATGGAAAGTAGTTGTATAGGTTGTATATGTACAATCACATTAAACATATTTCTATATCTTGTGAAAGAAGAATCAGAGCACAAAGGAAAAACCTCAAACAAGAAGGAAAAAAACCCAACAGTCCAAAAGTAGAAATAGTATGGTTCAACCAGCCTTCATAATTCACAGTTCTTTTTTCAGTATGTTGAGAACATTTTCTATCACAAGTTCTTTGAAACTGTTTTGGATCATTGCACTGCTGAGAAGAGCCAAGTCTATTCCCATTGTTCATCACACAATGTTGCTGTTACTGTGTACAATGTTCTCCTGGTTCTGCTCCTCTCAGTCAGCATCGGTTCATCTAAGTCCTTCCAGGTTTCTCTGAACTCCTCCTCCTCCTCATAGTTTCTTACAGTACCATAGTATTCCTGAAAGATCAGCTTTAATTAAGTGACGAATCAGAGGCCAGACTACAAAGGTGTGTTGCATCAAAGGATGGGGATGGCAAGTACAGGCAAGTTTTCTTAGAAGTCTGGACAAGGGGAAAACACATGATCAGATGAAGATTGGAGCAGAATTTTAGAATGTCAGGGGATGGCCATCCAAACAAAGTGGGGCTGAGACCCTCCAGGGATCAGCCAGACAGCTTCCCTTTATGGAGTCGAAGCGTCCCAGCATACCACTGTCACAGTCATTCCTGGAGTCTTTGTGCTGGAGAATCGTTCATCGCCTCTCTAACTTTGCTTCTAGTTTCTTTGAATATGCATCCAACTTGTAGGCTGCCTGTTCAAGAGCTCCTACTTGCTCCTCAGTTAAAGTGATCTGATCCAGATAAGGCTGAAGTGCTACGTATTTCTAGTTTAAGTCCTTTAGGTTTCTACTTATGTTTACTGCAATATTTCTAGGTACTTCAAGCTAATCAGTTTGTTCATATTTTCCAGAAGTTTATAGTCTTCACCGGTATCCATCAACTCGTCAGTAAAAAAAGCCAGAGTTGCACAGCCTGACCCAGCCAGGAATAGATGCCTCTGAGTCTTCAGCACCAGTGGCTTCTTCTGAGGCTTGGCTAATGGACATTCTGCCGTTGGCCAGGGTGAAGTGGCTGTAGTCTCTACTAGAGTTGGGGCAAAGCACCCTGGCTCTGAACCAGTGGGCTAAATCGAGTGGTGGTGGCCCAGTGGGGGAGGAGCACAGGCACGCCAAGCTTCCGACCATAGAGAATCAGATTTCAATCAGACATCTACTTCCAGCTTGAGAAGAGTTGGCAAAGAAAACAGCAGATGACAGAGAGCTTCTTTGGGGAAAAGATAGACCAGAATACACCCTCAGAAGATGATAATAACAAAGTCAAAGCTCCAACATCCAAAGTTTCCAAGAAAAATATGAATTGGTCTCAGGCCATGGAAGTGCTCAAAAGGGACTTTGAAGAGTAAGCAGGAGAGATAGAAGGAAGATTTAGAGAGAGGGAGGAAAGAATGGAAACAGAAATGAGAGCAATGCAGGAGAGTCATGAGAATAAAGTCAACAGCTTGAAAAGCCAAATGGAAAAGGAGATAAAAAAGCTTTCAGAAGAAAATAATTGCCTAAGAATTAGGATTGAACAAATGGAAGCCAGTGACTTTATGACAAACCAAGACACAATAAAGCAAATCCAAATGAATAAAAAAAATAGAGGGTGATATGAAATATCTCCTTGGAAAAACAGCTGGCCTGGAAAATAGATCCAGGAGAGATAATTTGAAAATCATTGGACTACCTGAAAATCATGACCTAAATAAGAGCCTAGACACCATCTTCCAAGAAATTGTAAGGGAAAATTGCCCTGATATTCTAGAAGCAGAAGGTAAAATATAAATTGAAAGAATCTACCGGTCACCTCCAGAAAGAGATCCCAAAAGGAAAACTTCCAGGAATATTATAGCCAAATTCCAGACATCCCAAGTCAAGAAGAAAATATTGCAAGCAGCTAGAAAAAAGGAATTCAAATACTGTGGAGCCACAGTCAGGGTAACACAAGATCTAGCAGCTTCTACATTAAAGGACCGGAGAGCATGGAATATGATATTCTGGAGGGCAAAGGAACTGGGACTACAGCCAAAAATCACCTACCCAGCAAAACTGAGTTTACTGTTTCGGGGGAAAAATGGGACTTCAATGAAAAAGAGGACTTTCAGGCATTTGTGATGAAAAGACCTGAACTGAATAGAAAATTTGACTTTCAAATACAAGATCCTAGAGAAGCATAAAAAGGTAAACAGGAAAAAGAAATCATGAGAGAAGTCTAGACAAGGGGGTAGATAGATGGCACAATGGATAAAGCACTGGCCCTAGATTCAGGAAGACCTGAGTTCAAATCCGGTCTTAGACACTTGATACTTACTAGCAGTGTGACCCTGGGTCACTTAACCCTCATTGCCCCACCAAAAAAAACAAAAAGTCTGTACAAGAAAAAGTGTGTGTGTGCGGTGGGAGGTGGGAGTGGGGAGAAGGTATCTAGGTAACATCTAGTAAAGGTTTTTTGAGGATGGAGGAGACTGGTACATGTTTAAAGGCAGTAGGGGGGGCAGCTAGGTAGCTCAGTGGATAAAACACTGGCCCTTGATTCAGGAGGACCTGAGTTCAAATCTGTCCTCAGACACTTGACACTTACTAGCTGTGTGACCCTGAACAAGGCACTTAACCCTCATTGCCATGTCCAAAAAAAAAAAATGCTATTGTAAAGGCAGTAGGGAAGGAGCTATTAAGTATTGAGAGGTTGGAAATATTTGAGAGAAAGGAAGAATTAAAGCTGCAATTGGCTGAAGATAGGAGGAGATGGGATCAATGTAAAAAGAGAAGGGCCAGCTCACAGTCAAGGAATGAGAGGAGATAATGTCAAGGGCTTTTGAGATGAAGGGATAATGAGGGAATTTATGTTAAATGACCTTAATTTTCTTAGTAAAGAGGTGAGGTCTTCAGTTGAGAGAAATTGGGTGTAGGAGGGAACTATATGCAGTATGGAGAAAGATCTCCAATGGAAAAGTAACTAGAATATGGATAAAGTAAAGTTATGGGCAACAACAAAGTTCTGAGCCAGAGTAAATCATAAATAAGTAGAGTAAATAGTAGAAACATAGTAGCTAAGAAAATAGCTAAGTAAGGAAAGAGAGTTGGTTTGGAGAGAGAGAGATATTAAGTTTCACTGTAGAATCTTCAGGTCCTCCTGAATCCAGGGCTGGTGCTTTATCCACTACACCACCTAACTGTCCCCTACACTGTAGAATCTTTAGAATTTGGTAAGCTCCCTGATGGAGTATGATAACCCATGAGACCATAAAGTACAATCTCCTTTGGGGTTTGGTGGTTAAGGTAGTGCCAAAAGTTAAATCTGCATCAATGTGAAATGAATTCTTCATTTTTATGATACAATGTGTGGGGACCAATTTTTAATTGGGTAGTGCTAGCTAAGCGACTCACTGCAATATTGGGGCAAGGAAGGAGACTGGCAGCCTCCCTCAAAACAGAACAAGATTTATTTTAACAAGAATTAACTTAAAAAAAGAAAAACACAAACAGGATCAGTAGGATCAAGGGAAAGGAAATAAAATGGGGAAAGGGAAATTATAATACCTGAAAAAATACCACCACCCAGGAATCAGCTGAAAATACGCAGCAGAACGCCTGTTGCTTTCCAGCTTCCACCTAGAATGCCCAATTCTCCTCCCCCAAACCTAGAAACACCCCACACAGCCCCAGCCAATGGGATGGCCGCTCTGACAGTCACATGACTGCCCTCACTAGGCTTCCAATCATTATAATTTTGCCAGGCCCATGTAGGTGTCAGCGAGTGGTGATGATGTGAGGTGCCAGAGCCCTGGAAACGGCTACAACCAGTGGGTGGAGCACCATGTGGTTTGCGGAGTCCCAGGCCAGTGCGTGCAGAGGCATAAAAACCTCAAATAATAATTAATTCTTTACAAATGAAATGAAGATCGCTATAATAAAAGACAATCTAATTATTTTTAACTGGTTGTTTTATTTTTTAAAAGTTTACACAAAAAGGCCTCACAAAACTCCATTTTCCCTTTGAACTTCAACTACAGGCACAGCAAGGCTTTAAGAAGACACAATGAAAGTATAGCACACTACCTGGGGATATTCTGCAGAGAATAATAATTCTCTAATAAAAACATCTTAATAAGGAGAACTTCTTACAATATAAACCACTCTAGTTCACGTTTGAATTTGCATGCTTTGAAGTTGTCCTTTAAACTACTTTTTTTCCTACAATTAACAGATATCCCTACAAAAATATTATTGGAGGCTAACTGTAAAAAAACCCAAAAAAACCCAAAACCTTTAGCTACTGAACACAAAGGGAAGGAAGAACAAAACTATATTTAATTGGTTAACCTATAGACTTTAAAATAAATATATGCAATGAGATGGTAACTTGGTAAAACTATTTTTAATGAAGCTCAACAAAAAACTGTTCATTGTCTTTGGTATCTACTATATTTTCTCACTTTTTATTTAAGAAGGGATGTTACTTAATAAAATTAAATGAAAGAAAAAGGGAAATGGAGAATTGAGTAATAAAACTACTATTGACATAGTTTCCTCTAGGCTAGGTAGCTAATAAAATAGTCTCACACATTGGAGAAGAATATCAGAAATGATGGATAAGGATTAATTCTAGTTTATGGTTCAGAAACGGTGGACTTAGCATAATAAGTACCAAAAACTATGACTTGAAGTGGTCTAATTTGGCAAGGCTGAGGTTGGGGATGATTTGGAATTATATTTTTCTCTTACTCTTTCAATTTTCAGGTGTGGTACTCATCACAAACTTACACTGTTTCCTTATTTCCATTCTAGCATGATTTTAAAATAAATGGCTAGCTGGAAATGAATATTTAACATAATTTTGGTCCCTACTATTTGGAAGCCTTCAAAACATTATCAAAATAAGTCACTAAAAATGATGGCAGAATTCAGGTTAGAGAAGAAATGCTGGAAAGATAAGGAAAGCAAGCAGTAATAATAACATGATTTAGAGCTCCGTGACTTATTAATGCCATAAAAAAGAAAAACTTAAGTTTGTCATGCCTAACATCAAAAATTGGTAGAATATCCATGGTGTTGGGAGGCCCTAATAAAGAGAGCTAAATAAAAAAAGCTTTAGGCTGAAATCACTGGTATAATCATTTAATTTCCTAATGATCCATGGAGCAAAAGGCAGTTGATAAACTCTGAAATAAAGACATATGGGGGAAAAATCTATTGTTTCTCATATTGATAAAGATTTCTTTCTAGGCCTATAAAATCTGTGGAGAATCTCAGCCTAAATATGCCACTCACCTTTCAATTCACAAATTTTCACTTCTATCTGACACAGGTACAATCTTATAAGATTAATATTTCAGTGCAAGCATTTATGAAATTCACAAATATGGGAACATAGATGGTTTTGAAATAACAATTTAATACTGAAAATCCTATATTCTCTAGAAGTTACTAGAGCTTTAGGATTTTTAAAAGCAGTTTTTATACAATCAAAGCAGTCAGCTAATGTAGACAGTAGATTATTAGAATATTTAAAAGTCTGAAGGCTTAAGAAACAAGTAAATAATAATAATAATAAAACTATGACATCAAGTCATAGAACTTTTAAGTTGAACTTTTGAAATACAGGTCATATGGAATTGCTAGATAACTAAATTCAAGGGATTTTCAATGACTGAAAAAATTAGTTCAAAGTAATTTCTAATTTGTAAACTAAGTTTAAATTTGCATGACAAAGCATATGATTGTATATTATGTAAAACTGAAGAAAAACAATTGTAGAAAACTAATCTCTAGGACATATTTTGCAGAGGCATACCGAAAAAAAAAAAACTGCCATTCTTCATCCTAGAGATAAAAAGCTTATGCTTACTTATGGATCATGAACCTTTGCAGAGTGCTAATAAAGATTTTTAGATATTCTTTTGATATAATAATTATGAAGATATCTAAATGTATGGCTAACTGTACTAAATATCCCCTTAACTAATCACAAAAGTATTCCATATATATTAAGGATTTATACAATCCAGGGGAAAAAAACCAACAACAAAGAAGTACATTATCTTTTGCCTCAGCATGAGTCTTAGAAAGGTTCCCCAAATTCTTGATTGGCAGCATCATACTCCGTAATGAAATGCTTCAGTTCTTCAATGCATCGCTCACCTATTTCATGTAAATTCTGTCTCAAAGCAAACTGCACAGATTTTTCTAATGAAGGATCTTTATCAATCAGCATTTTCACAACCATCCCAAAAGTTTCACAGTCTTGTCGATAAACCTAGAAAGATGAAAGACATTTTAAAATGTGGTTAGGAGTGGCAGCTAGGTGGCACAGTGGATAGAGCACCGGCCCTGGAGTCAGGAGTACCTGAGTTCAAATCTGGCCTCAGACACTTAACACTTACTAGCTGTGTGACCCTGGGCAAGTCACTTAACCCCAATTGCCTCACTTAAAAAAAAAAAATGTGGTTAGGAGTGAAAAGTGTAGGAGAGTGAATTCACTAGCATCACTTCTAATTTAATTATTGCCCTGAACTGAAATATGTCACCCCTACCCTTTAATAGCATATGGGAGAGTCAAGGCAGCAGAGTGAGAGAGAATCAAGATGGCAGAAAAAGAGGAAACACTAGAATATAACTTGTCCTCCCCTGTCTTCCCCAACTCTTTAACGAAAATTTCCAGAAAGCATCAGACCAAAGTCTGATTAGGAAAGCCAATATAATGTCAAAGAGTATAATTTTTTTTTAATTATGAAAGTATTTTATTATTTTCTAGTTACATGTAGAGATAGTTTTCAACATTTGTTTTTTCTAAGATTTCTAGTTTCAAATTTTTTTCCCGGGGCAGCTAGGTGGCGCAGTGGATAGAGCACTGGCCCTGGAATCAGGAGGACCTGAGTTCAAATCTGACTGCAGACACTTAACACTTACTAGCTGTGTGACCCCGGGCAAGTCACTTAACCACAGATGCCTCACCAAAAAAAAAAAAAAAAGTCAAATTTTTTTCCCTCCCCCCCTGCCCAAAACAGCAAATAATCTGATATAGGGTTATATATGTACAATAATATTAAACATATTTCTGCATTAGTCATGTTATAAGAGAAGAATCAGAGCAAAAAGGAAAAACCTCAAAAAAGAAAAAGAGCAGCACCAAAAACAAAAGAAATAGGAAATAGTATGGCTCAATCTGCATCCATATTCCACAGTTCTTTTTTTTTTCTTTTCTGGATTTAGAGAGCCTTTTTCATCATGAGTCCTTATACCATTGTATTGCTGAGAAGAATCAAGTCTATCCCAATTGATCAACACATAAGTTGATGATATTGTGTACTGTAAAGAGTATCATTTCTTGAGTTCACAGAAGCTTAGGGAGATGGACAGAATGTCTATAGACAATGGGGAATAGGATATAGCTAAGAAGGTGTACAGCATGACAGAGAAAGAGGGCCAAGACACCAGGGCAGGAAGCACAAAGAGATCCTTGAGCAAGCACTGGGTGTAGGACTGGGTACCATTTGGCAGCTTTGTTGCTCACTGTCCAGTTCTGGATAATAGTCCTGAGATGGAGAGAATCAATGGTAAGCACTTACCTTATTCATATACTAAGCACAGAACAAGTTCCAGGAAGGAAATAATATTTGTAAAGGCAGCTCTGATACTAAGAGCTGAGAGTAGCTTCCCAGACCAAAGAAGTCAACAGTTCAGTTGCTTTGAACCATCAGAGCCTCCCAGGAAGCAAATTAATAGTGGCTAACTCAAGCAGCAATCTATTAAAACTCCCACTTAGAAACAAAGGGACAGAATCAAATGTGGGAAAGGAATATACACACTCAGACTCCTAGTGTGGGGCAGAGAACAAATCTACTATTAGATCGCACCACTTTGAAAGCACTGAAAGCTGGCAAGTCCCCAGCCAGAGCCATGAAAGCAGCAGAAGCACAGGCTAGACATCCCCACTCAAAAATGTGCATAACCCAATACTAAAATAGCATACAAAGTCAAGAAGTGAGAGAGAAAAAAGAATCACACTAAAAGGTCTACTATGGTGATAAGGAAACTCAAGACACAAAGAAAGAAAGAAAGGCTCAAAAAAAATCTACAAGCAAAGCCTCAAAGAAAAACACAGCTTTGGACGCAAGCTGAACAAGAATTATTAGAAGAGCAGAAGTTAAAAAATTACTTTAAAAATCAAATGAGAACAGTAGAAGAAAGAATGGAAAAAGAGAAAGATACTGGGCAGAAAGATATGAAAAGAGAATTAACAGCTTGGAAGAAGAGATACAAAATCTTATTCCCTGAAAACTAGAACTGGCCAAAGGAAAGCTAATGATTGCACAAGATATCAAGAAATAACAAAATAAATGTAAAAGACTAAAATATGAAAAATCTTAAAGGTAAAACAAATGGCCTGGAAAAGAGACTGAGGCAAGATAATTTAAGGATCAATGGACTGTGTGAAAAACCTCAATATGAAAACTCCTAGGAATACCATAGCAAAAATCAAGAGTCAGGAAAAAAAAATATCATAAGCAGCCAGAAACAATTCAGTCACTGAGAAGCCACAGTAAGAATGACACAATATGTGGTGGCAAGGAACTGGAAGTTGAGGGGATGCCCATCAATTGGGGATTGGCTGGACAAGTTGTGGTATATGAATACAATGGAATACTATTGTGCTGTAAGAAACGATGAGCAGGAGGAGTTCAGAGAAACCTGGAGGGTCTTGCATGGGATGATGATGAGTGAGATGAGCAGAACCAGAAGAACACTGTACACAGTATCATCAACATTGTGTGTTGATTTACTGTGATGGACTATATTCTTCTCACCAATGCAATGGTACAGAAGAGTTCCAGGGGACTCATGATGGAAGAGGATCTCCAAATCCAGGAAAAAAAAAGAACTGTGGAGGATAGATGCCAATGACCCTGGGCAAGTCTTTCAACCTTCATTGTCCCATCAAAAAAAAAAAATATATATATATATATATAACAGAAGGAAAAGGAAATAATTGACTCAGCAAAACAATATAATCCTACACGGGTGTGTGTGTGTGTGTGTGGGGGGGGGGAATGGAACTTTTTTTTTTTTTTTAGTGAGGCAATTGGGGTTAAGTGACTTGCCCAAGGTCACACAGCTAGTAAGTGTCAAGTGTCTGAGGCCGGATTTGAACTCAGGTACTCCTGACTCCAGGGCCAGTGCTTTATCCACTGCGCCACCTAGCTGCACCAGGGAATAGAACTTTTAACAAAATAGAGGACTTCCAAACATTCCTGATGAAATATGATCTTGGTATTTAAACCAGGAAGAATTAAAAGAGAAAACTATAGACCAATTTACCCAATGAATACTTATGCTGTAGGGGCCAAATTTAGTATGGGGAGAGTTAATTGGGTGGCTTGCCAAATACTGGGGTTCAGAAAATAATGAGAGACCTCTAGATCCAAAGCTTCCTCCCCTCCAAACTGCCTTTTTTAATTATTTCTCCCAGGCCAATAAGAAAGGAAATTTAACAGTCTCTTTTCCACAAATAAATAAGGTTTTATTAAAACTCAAGGACAAGGGAATAGAGAAAGAGGAAAATGGATAATCTCCCTGGCTCTAGCAAATGCTGTCTCAAAACCCAAACTCACTTACAGCTCAGCTAATTCAAAGAGCTGGATTTTATTAATTCACCACCAGGGGTCCGTAATTTCTATGGCAGCCAGCTGTTCAGCCAGCTCCGACAGCTCCTCCAAGGCCAGAGACAGAGAGTGAGTCAGTCACTTCCTGTTGGGTGTCCCTTTTTCTACCTTTTTCTCCCTCCCCCAAAGGGGAGGTCCTTCAAGTTATGTGTGGCTGAGACTGGTTCCCTGTTGATGACACAGTCCACAGCCTCTGAGGACACTCCTTCTCAGGGTTGGCCAAGTTTAAACTAGGTAGCTAAAAATCTAATCATCTTAAGTGGGTACTTAGTAGTTTCTTATTCACACCCAATTCAAACACTACTAAGTCAATCAAGTCAGACCCCTGGGCGTCTGCCAAATTTCATAATTTTACCACAATGTTCATATTATAAATAAAATATTAGCAACTATAGAAATATATCACACAAAACACTATGACTAGACTGTTTTAATACCAGGAATGCAGGGCTGGTCCTGTAGTGGGAAATCTATACAAGTAATTGACCATATTAATACAAATTTTTTTGAAAATCATATAACTGTTTAAGTTTATGCAGAAAAAAAAGCTTTTTTATAAAATACAACACTAGTTCCTGTTTTTAAAAAACTACTTTTAGAAAGCAAAGGAGCAAATGGAGCTTTCCTTAAAATTAGTAGTATCTATCTAAAACCAAAAACAAACATCTGTAATAGGATTAAGCTATAAGCCATTTCAGTAAGATTAAAAGTGCAATGTATATCCATCATCACCATTACTATTGTACCAGAAGTGCTATCTATAGCAATAGAAAAAGAAAATGAAATAAGCATTGGCAAAGAGGTAGCAAAACAATTACTTTTTGCAGACGATATCATGCCTTATTTAGAGAACCAGAGCCCTAGAAAACCAGCAAGAGGCAGGGACCCCGGGTAGTGTGTCTATAGCTCCACCTTGCTTTGCAAGCCTTTTTCCTCACTTCAAAAATAAACTTTCTAATTCCTGACTCACCTGTCTCTGGCCTATTCTGTGCTTTCCGGCCACACATAGGTTAGAAACTGGTTCTAGAAAAAGTCTGGTTTGACATTTTGGTGGTAGTGGTGGGATTAGAGATGGAATAGGGCCAATTGGACCTTCCAGAAAGCAGTGGGAATGGAATAGGCAAGTCCATGAGGCCTCTTCCAGCTGGATCCATTCTGAGCTCTCACCTTTGATGGAGTTGGCCTTTTCTTTGTGAGGAAAAACCCCATGGCCCCTCCAGTGATTCATCTGGGATCACTCTGATAAGATGGATATCCTTTTATAATGGCATGCCAGCAAATCTTTGGTTCCTTTTTGTAACTGATGTGCCAGCACACTCAACTCCCTTTGCAAGTTTGCAAACTGTGTGCCTCAGGCCTAGATTTGCAAGCCCTGTGCCTCAAGCTCCCGGCATGCCTAAATTTGTAAACTGTGTGCCTTCAGTTCCTGCACTTCTGTGGTTAAAATCTGCAACTGTGTGCTTTTGGTTGAATCAGTTAAACCTAAGGTGAAGTTGAAATCTTAATTGTAGAGATCCTAGTTCAGATCTAATTTGGTATAGCCAGAGAGAAAGAAAGCAATTTCCTTTCCTAGCAGCCCACGTGAAATCTCTTACCACCAAGCTTATGTTTGAATGACTAAGAGCGCCCCCCCCCCCCCATAAAGAGAGTTCTTCTATGAGCGAGCATCTACTTCCTAGTTCCTCTCTCCCTCCCCCAAAGAGGAGCTCCTTCAAGCTGGTTGGTTGAGAGTGGTCTCTTGCTGATGTTAGTAGTACACCAATGTCACTCAGGGACGGCCAGGTGTGGCCTCCAACCAATCATCCTTAAGTAAGTACTTAGTTTCTCATTCTCACCCAATTCAAACAATACTAAATCAATTAGGTGGGGCCCCTGGGTGTCTGTCAAATTCCATTATTTTATCACATGTGGAAAAACAAAAGGTCAAGAATATCAACTAAATAACCTATATCTGATTGCTTACCACCTTGGGAGAGGGGAGGGAAGGGAAGGAGGGATAGAATTTGGAATTCAAAACTTTAAATAACATTTTTATTAAAAAAAAAAAAAAGGATATCCCAAGTCATTCCCCAATTGAGAAAAGGTCAAAGGATATGAACAGGCAGTTTTCTGATGAAGAAATCAAAGCTATCTATTGCCATATGAAAAAATGCTCTGAATCACCATTGATTAGAGAGATGCAAATTAAAACAACTCTGAGGTACCACCTGACACCTATCAGATTGGCTAATATGACAAAAAAGGAAAATAATAAATGTTGGAGAAGCTGTAGAAAAATTGAAACAATAATGCATTATTGGTGGAGCTGTGAACTGATCCAACCATTCTGGAGAGCAATTTGGAATTATGCCCAAAGGGCTATAAAGCTGTGCATACCCTTTGGCCCAGCAATACCGCTACTGGGTCTTTTTTCCCAAAGAGACCATAAAAAAGGGAAAAGGATCCACATGTACAAAAATATTTATAGCTGCTCTTTTTGTGGTGGCAAGGAATTGGCATTTGAGGGGCTGCCCATCAACTGGGGAAGGACTAAACAAGTTGTGGTATATGAATGTAATGGAATTATATTGTGCTGTAAGAAAGGATGAACAGGTAGATTTCAGAGAAACCTGGAAAGACTTGCATGAACGGATGATGAGTGAGATGAGCAGAATCAAGAGGACATTGCACACAGTATCATCAACATTATGTGTTGATCAACTGTGATAGACTTGATTCTTCTCACCAATCCAACATGTAACGATTGGAATGACGCCACCTGCTGGATACTTACTGTAGAAGAGTTCTGCCCATGAAGCGAAGGTCTTTGAGGGCAAGACCAGGAGTCAGGAAGTGACGCGGGCTAGTGGGAGGAGGAAGGAAGAGACTGGCGCTCAGTCTCGCGCTCTTTTCCTCTGGACTCTGGTGGAGAAGGGAGCTAGAAATATGCTCTCCCTTTAATAGATAGGAATCTAGGCCTTTCTCTCTCTTTACCAAATTCTTATTCTCCTTAATAAATGCTTAAAAGTCTAACTCTTGCTAAAGCCTATAATTGATTGGCGACCACTCATTAGATATTTTAGACAGTTTAGCTAGAATTTTAGCCCTTAACAGATGGCTGACCACGAAGAGGAAAGCTAAACCTCAGTCTTCTGATCTTCTGGTTGGGTAAGGCATTTTCTCTACCCTCTCCCTTTAACTGCTAAGTACTGGCGTACTGGCTGTGTTTTCCCTTTAAATTTTTTCAAATGGACCTTTTAAACTCCCTAATTACCCTATTTTTGATTTTAGTCTGTTTAACCAGACAAATGGGAGATAAGATCATGTTAATGCTTTGTTTTTCTGGATTTTCTATTTTTCTTTTTATTTTTGTTAGAAGAGCCAGCAACATACTCACACAAGGAAATATCTCCCACTCTCCCAACCATGCTTTTTCAGAGAAACCTGGAGAGATTCCTGCAGCTTTTCCCAGTTCTAACACTAATTGTTGCTTTAATTTTGCATGCCTGGAGGCAATGACCCACCCTCTAGAAGCTTTTAATCCCCTAGCACCTGGAGGCAAAGTGGGGGAAGAGGAATCCAGGCCTGAGTTCAAAATCAAGTCTGATTCAAATTGCTCTGGTCCCTCCCCTCCTCTCCAGACCCCACCCTCTACTCCTCCTATGGCCAAGCCCATTGCTTCCCCTGCCTGGGAAGTCCAGAGATCTGATGCGCAAGCTCAACTTTCTGTAACTACATTTGTAGCTTCAGGCTCAGCCCTTCCCCAGCCTGGCTGTGCTTCTGAGACAACCTTAGAAAACCCTTTAAATTCCAGATATGCTCGTTTTGTTCATAACTTTGCTAACCTGCTTTTGTCTTTAATTAGTAATCTTCTAAAGCATTTGTATGGTGAAAAGGCTGACAGACAATATAGAGGGGTTAAAGAAGAAAAACTTAAGCCGAATAAGAATGACAATCATCAACATAGTTCAAGACTCCGCTTCTTTTGCCATGGAAGGGTATATATTTTACAGAAATGTAGAAGTAAACAGCAAGATATTGATATGAGTATTGGGGATTTTAGATATCAGAATCAAAAGTGTTCTGAATTCACTCAGAGTAATAGTATCAGTTCAGAGGTTACATAGGATTTCTGTGCTATTATATATACATTTTGAAATTAATGGTATGGGTTTATTTTCATAGAGATTTTCATGCTTTTGAGATTGTGTCTTATACTTAGTTTTTAAAACAAGGAGAATATTTGTAAAAGCTTTTTATAGTCATGTGATCAAGTTTATATTTTATAATACTCTTATTAATATTAAGTTCATATTCATTTAGATTTCCCTAGTTTGAATTTCATTGTCTTTTATTGTTCCATGTGTATTTTTTTCTATTTATTCATCTCTAATTTTGAAACATTGCAAGATGGTTTTGATTTCATAATACAATGTTAATTCTAGGAGTATTGTGCTCCCATATTCTGAGTTGTTTGTTTTTATTATTTTTTCTCAACTGATTATTTGATCAAACTCTTTGAAGCATTTCCCTGGCAAATTGGTTGCCATGGCAAGTGTAAAGAAGTATTATTTTTGATAAGCATATTCCAAAAAAAAAAAAAAAAGAGGGGGACATTTGTAAAAGTTTTCTCTTTTCAAAAAAAAAAGTTTTCTTTGAGATTCTGTTGTGCTTTAACTTGTATTTAAATATGTTCTGATTTTTCACAAAAGTAATTGTATACTAAGTAAAAAAAAAGGGGTATTATTTGAAATTGTTGCATAATTATATATTGTGTTCTGAGTCAAGATGTATTCACATTTTTTGCAATCATTTATTATCCTCAATTTTTAAATCCATATGAGACTTGGATTATGGGAATTTATCATTTAAGACATTAATTGCCTTTATTCTGAGTTATCAGATGCCAGTTAGCCAAGATGCCATCCAATCACAAGAGGAATACATGCAAGAGCAGACACTGAATTGTCACATGAGGGGAGACATGCATGAAGTCAAGGTATGGCCGAGGGAACGGCTTTTGACTAATGTTGAGGTTAGATTCTCTTGGTTTAATATTTTATTTTATTTTTCCCCACAATATTGTACAGATGGCTGGAAGTATTGATCCCACCCATCTCACTTCTACACCTGGCTTCTATGCTCCCTCCTATATGCCTGATGCCATGGACATCTCAATCCCATGCATCTGATTAAATCTGACTCAGTTTCCTCCAATATGTTCGGTGGCATGGACATATATTCCATCCACCTATTTTAAGCCTGGCATACTGCATGGACAGTACATATTGCTCAAGTGTGGGAATGCTCATATCCCATCATTTCTCTGTTCTTTTATGGTAACCCCCATAATTATCTCAGGTGTCATGATAAATAACAGTGTTGAATTTGGCCTTGACACCTGTTACCAATTATATTAGATTTTCTAATTTCTCATAATGGCATGAGGATAATTAGGCAGATGATGCAAAAAGTGATGAAACAAAGATAAAAATTATTTTTATTAATTAATATTGCAGCAATTGTCTTCTCAATTACCCTCCATAAGGGGGGACTATAGTAATATTTTAATTTTAAAGAATGGTTCAATTTTTGTTTTATTATATGTTTCATGTGTAACAACTAAGATTCTGAATTCCCTTAGACATGTTTTTGAGAACTTTCATTGTTTGATTTGATTATTGACAAAGCTATTTTAAAGTTGTGTTAAGCTCAATTTTGTAGGAAATTTCCTGGCTGATTACCAGTATCCACACATCAACCCCTGAAAAGACTTCCATTCCACGACTACACCTAGAGGACATCTGAGAAAAGACTTTCAGAGACTTTAAATGAACAGTTTTGATTTGTTGTTTTTGTTGTTTTTTTTTTCTCTTTCTGTTATAATATACACCATCTGTAACATGTATTCTCTGCAGAGGCCCTCCCTTTGCAAGACTAATGTCAAAGCGTCGGTTCATGAGGACAAAAAATCGCTCCTCTGGACAAACTTTCCTCTCTTCCTTTTCTATATTGTTGTTCACATATTATTAGTTAGCAATAGTTATTATATTGTTTTTACTGTTCCGTCAAGGAAACATTTTGTTTCTTGAGGAACAACAGGGGGGACTGTAATGATTGGAATGACGCCACCTGCTGGATACTTACTGTAGAAGAGTTCTGCCCATGAAGCGAAGGTCTTTGAGGGCAAGACCAGGAGTCAGGAAGTGACGCGGGCTAGTGGGAGGAGGAAGGAAGAGACTGGTGCTCAGTCTCGCGCTCTTTTCCTCTGGACTCTGGTGGAGAAGGGAGCTAGAAATGTGCTCTCCCTTTAATAGATAGGAATCTAGGCCTTTCTCTCTCTTTACCAAATTCTTATTCTCCTTAATAAATGCTTAAAAGTCTAACTCTTGCTAAAGCTTATAATTGATTGGCGACCACTCATTAGATATTTTAGACAGTTTAGCTAGAATTTTAGCCCTTAACAAACAGTACAAGATAGTTCCAAAGGACTCATGATGGAAAAGGCTCTCCAAATCCAGAATAAAAAAAGAACTGTGGAATATGGATGCCGATTGAACCATATTATTTCTTTTGGTTTTGGTGCTGTTGTTTTTCTTTTTTGAGGTTTTTCCTTTTTTTCTCTGATTCTTCTCTTATAACATGACTAATGCAGAAATGTTTAATGTTTTTTATATATATATCCTATATCAGATTACTTGATGTCTTGGGGAGTGGGGGAGGGAGGGAAAAAAATTTGAAGCTAGAAATCTTATATAAAAACAAATGTTGAAAACTATCTCAAAATATAACTGGAAAATAATAAAATACATTTATAATTTAGAAAAAAAAAGATATCAACTGAATCATTGAAAAAAAATGGGAAGGATGAGGACCAACAGTACCAGATCTGAAACTATACTTTGGTTTTTTTTGTGGGGCAATGAGGGTTAAGTGACTTGCCCAGCTAGCAAGTGTCAACTGTCCAAGGCTGGACTTGAACTCAGGTCTTCCTAAATCCAGGGCCAGTGCTTTATCCACTATGCCACCTAGCTGCCCCTGAAAATATAAAGTTGCAATCATCAAAACAATTTCATACTAGTTAAGAAAAAGAGAGCTTGCCAGTATAACTGACCATATCAATAACAGAATCAACAAAATTCAAATGATTTTTCTTAACAGATGCAGAAAAATATTTGCATAAAAAAACCAACACTTGTTCCTAATAAAAAATACTCAAAAGTGGGGCAGATAGGTGGCACAGTAGATAGGGCCCTGGATTCAGGAGGATCTGAGTTCAAATCCGGCCTTAGACCCTTGACACACACTAGCTGTGTGACCCTGGGCAAGTCATTTAACCCCAATTGCCTCACCAAAAAAAAAAAAAAACCACCAAAAAAACCCCCCAAACCTCAAAAGCATAGGAATAAATAGAATATTCCTTGGAATAAGTAGTATTTATCCAAAAACATTAGCAAGCATTATCTGCAATGGGGATAAGCTAGAAAATTTCCCCATAAGATCAGTGTGGTTAAGCAAGGAGGCTCATTATCATCATAATGTAGTAGAAATGCTATGAGAAGAATAATGCAATAATGCAATGAGAAGAAAAAGAAATGGAAGGAATTTGAATAGGCAATGAAGAAACAAAACAATTACTACCTACAGATGATATGATTATCTACTGAGAATTCTAGAGAATCAACTAAAAAAACCTAGCTTAAATAATTTTAGAAAAGTTGTAAGATAAACCCACATAAATAACCAGCATTTCTATATATTACCAAATTCCAGCAGCAAGAAAAAGAGAAATTACATATACAGTAACTAATAATAACAATAGTAACAATATAAAAATACTTGGGAGTCTACCTTCCAAGAAAAACCCAGGAACTACAACACCATTATAAAAGTTTTCACACAAATAAAGTCAGATGTGAACAACATTAATTGCTTGTGGATAGGTTGAGCTAATATACCAATCAAACTACCAAAAAGTATTTTATAAAGCTAGAAAAAAGAATAACAAAATTCATCTGGAAGAACAAAAGGTCAAGAATATCAATCAAGAGAATCAAAAGGAATAGGGGAGGGCCTATCCTAATTTGGAGTTCTTGGGGGCTTAAGCCAACTGGGAGGCAGGTACCTTTTTCCTTGGAGGTGTGTTTTGGGGGTTTATACATCATAAGGTGAATCTGGGGCCAAATTTGGCCTTTTCTGTGCATGTTCATAAAAACATACCTCAACTTGCCACGGTCAGAGTGATGTGGGATGGAATTTTGGGGTTAAATTGATTGTGTCATCCCAAAAGAATTCAGTGCTATTTGAATTAGTCATTTGTTTCTTTTTGGCTACATCCAATTTTCTCCTTACTCTCTTCTCCCAATTTGTCAAAATTGCCTGACCCACCTGTAACCTCCCAGAGGTTACTGACACCGCACCTGCGTCCATTAAAACAGAAAGGAACCTAATCCAGGGCATCCCCCAGACTGCTGGGTCTTGAAAACAGGACAATTCCTTCCTTGCTTGATCCCGGATCAACAAGAAATACTCCCACTTGCTTTGGTGAGCCAGCTGGACTCCCAAATGAGCCAAAAACCTGGGTGCAGGAGTTAAAAGCAGATCCCAAACTTACCTTAATGAGATCTCACCCCACTGAGTCTGGGACTTGAAGTCACACAGGGCACCAAATGATGTAGGATGGAATTTGGGGTCAAATTGATTGTGCGTCATCCCAAAAGAATTACAAGACTCAGTGACTCAGTTTCCCAAGTTTTATTGCAATACTGTGCGTGACCACAGGGAGAGAACCTGAATTTTGGAAAGGTATCTCTCAAATAAGGAAAGGAAAGACAGTTATATTTATAGTATGGATAAATTGATTATCAGTCTCATTATAATAATCTCCACGGGGGAGGTATAGGGGAGGGTCTATCCTACTCATTATAATATTCTCCACCTAGGGGTGTTACAGGGGAGGGCCCATCCTAATCTGGAGTTCCTGGCGTCCTAAACCAACCCCCAAGGTTGGTAACTTTTTCAGTGGAGGTATGTTTTGGGGGTTTACACGTCATAAGGTGAATCTGGGGACAAATTTGGCCTTTTCTGCGCATGTCTCTTTCTGATTCCCATGGCTAGTTTCAAAATATAATCATTTTTCATTAGAATTTCTATAGGTTGTCTTTTTCCTTTATTGTTATTTTGACCTGACCCATTCTGGTCCGTTATGGATGTTGATCAGTATGGGTACAAGAACCTAACATAAGTTATCCATTAACTGGGATCTGACTCCCTTTTAGAGCTAATATCTGTATTAGAGCTTGGGGCTTAGGTTTTTCCATTAACCCTTTTTTGCCTCCTACATCAAGAGTGTCTCTGTGTTTTGGATCTCTCTTTACTTAGGCCTGGTTTCTAGGTGTCCTCTCATCTAACTGAAACGTTTCAATTGTTAATTATCAATCGGGGTCTCTGTGACCTGTCTCTGTTGATGGTGAGGGTTGATAGGGACAAACTCTGTTGGTTACTGTAAGAATACAAACCTTAGTTTCTCTGTTAACCCTTTTAGGTACTATCAATAAGGACTCAAGCCTCAGTTTATCTGTTAACCCCTTTGCTTACCATTTACCAAGATAAAGTAAAAATTATGAGAGAAATTATTCTTTTTCTATTAATAACCAATTATTAGTAGGTTAGTTTTTTTCTTTTTACTTCCACATTGAGGGACTAGCCATACAGTCTCTGAAGGACAGGGTTGGTGATGAGGTCTAACCCTCCAGCAATATTCTCATTCTTGAGTGGGATCCCACCTAACTGGGAGAAGCTTATTTCTGATGAAAGTGTAAAGAGAATCTAATCTAGGTGAATCCCAGTATTAGGCTTATGCCCTTGAAATCACTCCCAACACCCCACCCCTCCCATGGCCACAAGGTTCAATTTAAGTGGTCTTGGTGGAGATGGATGGCGGAGGAGGAATCTCATTATCAAGTCAAGTTCTCAGCAGGAGGAGCAGAAGACTTTTGGCCTACCTCCTCATTAATATATCCACCCACTCATTGATTATTCACCATTAGGGTTGATCACTGCCTGTCAGGGGCACCCACTTTTCCAAAGGTATTGAAGCATTCAATGATCTCCATGGTCTTTTGTCTTTGAATACTGAGAGAAACTTCTGACCATCAATGTATTAATTATCTACTAGCCTAATTAATAAATCCAACTCTGTCTCTGTCTCTGTCTGGCTTTTCATTTATTTCAGTGATTTAGACAAAAAGGGTAGTACCCTAGGCAAATTAGGGAGGCATGGCATAGCTAGTCTGTCAGATCTATGGATAAGAGAAGAATTTATTACCAAATAAAAGACAGAGCGCATTATAGGATGTAAAATGT
This sequence comes from Dromiciops gliroides, assembly GCF_019393635.1. Classification (NCBI taxonomy): domain Eukaryota; kingdom Metazoa; phylum Chordata; class Mammalia; order Microbiotheria; family Microbiotheriidae; genus Dromiciops; species Dromiciops gliroides. Next base: position 208,914,393 of record NC_057865.1, on the reverse strand, counting down.
ATAACTTCAAATCCAAGCTGTCATATGAAAATATGCTCTAAATCACTATTGATTAGAGAAATACTAATCAAAACAACTCACATCTATCAGGTTGGCTAATATGTCAGGAAAGAAAAATGAGAAATATTAGAGGGGATATGGGAAAATTGGGACACTAATGCACTGTTGGTAGAATTGTGAACTGCTCTAACCAATCTGGAGAGTAATTTGGAACTATGCCCCAAAGGCATACTGTGCTTATCCTTTGATTCAGTAATAGCATTCCTAGGTCTGTATCCCAAAGTGATTTTTTTTTAAAGTGATGGGGGGTGGAGGGGGGGAAGAGGACCTATGAGTACAAAGATATTTATAGGTCTTTTGGTGGTGGCAAAAAATTGTTCACTGAGGGGATGCCCATCAACTGAACAAGTTGTGGTGTATGATTGTGATGAAATGCTATTGTGCCATAAGAAATCACAAGTAGGAAGCTCTCAGAAAAAACTGGACTTATATAAACTGATGCAAAGCAAAGTGAGCAGAACCAGGAGAACATAGTACATACTAACAGCAATACCATAATGATGATCAGCTGTGAAAGACTTAGTTACTCTAACCAATACAATGATCTAAGACATTCCAAAGGACTCATGATGAAAAATCCTATCAGCTCCAGAGAGAGAACTGATGAACTCTGAATATAGAGTGAAGCATACCCTTTTCACTTTATTTTCCTTGTTGGGGGAGGGGCAACATGAATCAATTCATACATATAATTCATATGCTTCCTACCTTCTCAATGAATGGGGCAGAAGCTGTGGGGAGGAAGAGAATTTGGAACTCACAAATTTAAAAAATGAATTTATAATAGAGTATATGTTAAATTAAAGAATTCATCCTCTTTCTGTTACTCTGAAAGGAGAATAATATTTAATATTTGGGAAGTGTATCCATTTTGAATAGTACATTGTTGATATAAATCTGAGCTATCATTATTATTATTTGTATGGGTAAATTGAATCAGGTATTCAATATGGATCTTGAAAGAATCATAAATACTAAAGCCCATGAATTTTTAATAATAACTGTGGGTCAGAAAATTCCAATCTGCAACAAAAATCCCTGAGATGGCCAAGCACATTCAATTTGTTAGGGAGTCTGGTCCAAGATTTTCCTCACAATCAGGGACCTTTGGATGCCAGCTACTTTTATAGACTTGGGACAGCACCAAAAATAGAAGAAGGAGACATCACAATTCAGTGATTAGTTAGTTCCAGATATGGGGAAATCTTATGATTGGCTAAGGGAAATATCCATCAATCAAACCACTTTGTCAATAGACTTTTCACAATGAGACCTTCCACAGGCCATCAACTTCAGGTCATCTCAGTGGAGGCTTTCCAAAGGTCATAAGACCCTTTCAAGAACATCTCAGAACATAACATAAGCCATAACAACTTAGTGTTTGACCAACAGTATCCTTGGGTGCAAGGAAGTTGTAGGTTTGAAGCAAAAGTCAGCAGGGAGTAGATGGTAGTAACTCATAGGGGTGAGGAAGTATGGCACGACAAATGAACCTTAGTACAAGGCTTTACAGGGTTGGAGGAGAGAAATAAATGCAGTCATTTATATTCGTATGACATATCTAATAATATGAATCTAGCTGAAAAATCAAACAATATAAATATAAATACATATATACAAATATAAATATGTGGTGAATTAATTTGCAACTCTTATCCTAACACCATTAACATACATAATTCATTTAAACTTAATCCTATTCTTCTTTTTTTTTTTGCAGGGCAATGAGGATTAAGTGACTTGCCCAGGGTCACACAGCCAGTAAGTGTTAAGAGTCTGAGGCCAGATTTGAACTCAGGTCCTCCTGAATCCAGGGCCGGTGCTCTATCCACTGTGACACCTAGCTGCCCCCAATCCTATTCTTCTTAATTCACAAATACAATTGCTGATATCTACCAAATCACAATAAACTGAATAAATGGTGATTAATCAAAATGAGCTGCCCATAACTAAAGTTATGGTTAGTACCAGTTTTGGGGAGGATAAGGATATAGGAGAGAGAAGGGGAATAAAATCTTCATTTATTAAGTTCACTTAAACCTTTAGATATGCTATATTTAAAAAAATAAACTATATATAAAAAAGGAAACTCAATCTCTTTTTTTTGCTTCTTGTCATGAATATGCTTGCGATGATTACGAAGTCAAGTTAAGTCAAGAATCATGTGTCAGATACTGTGCTAAGCACTAGAGATATGAAGGCAAAACAAAGGAGGGGAAAAAACCCAGTTCCTGCTCTCAAGGGCCTTATTAGCATATATGGAAGAGATAACATGAAAACAACTAAATATAAACAAGAACAAAATTGGTGATAACAGAGGAAAGGTAGTGAGGGAGATCAAGAGAGGCTACTTGTAGAAGGTAAGATTTTAGATGGGACTTGATGGAAATGAAGAGGGAGAGAATATGAGGCATGTGGCACAACTACTGATAATGCTCCATTTCTGTGCACACATCCGACAAAACTGGAGTGTCTTTTGCCAGGAAAAGGAGGCAAGTATCAGGAGATCTTAGAATGGGAAGGAATAAGGTATGAGAATACTGGTAGAAAGGGGCTAGGTAATGAAGGGCTTTAAAAGTCAAACAGATGATCTTAGAGGTGATAATGAGCCACTAGAATTTACTGAATGGGGGAAGAGGTGACATGGTCAGATCCATACTTGAGGAAGATAATTTTGATAACTGAATGGAAAACTACAATAGATAAAAACTTGAGGAAAGGGAACCAAAAAGCGATTGTAAAAGTCTTGGGGCAGCTAGGTGGTACAGTGGATAAAGCACTAGCCCTGGATTCAGGAGGACCTGAGTTCAAATCCGGTCTCATTCACTTGACACTTACCAGCTGTGTGGCCCTGGGCAAGTCACTTAGCCCTCATTGCCCCACCAAAAAAAAAATAAATAAATAAAATTGGGAGTTAGAGTTAAAAGTCTTAGGTATGAAACAATGAGAGGACTGTACCAGGGTGGTGGCAATATGTCAGGATAGATAGAGGAATACAAGATATGTTATGAAGATATAATCAATAAGAATTGGCAAATTATTAGATATGGATATTTAGAGTGAGATATGGAGGATGAAATCTATGATATGAACACAGGTAACTGTGCGAATGGTTCTTGACAGTCTTCTTTTAGTCTTCCTCTCTCCTGATCTCTTTGTAACAACTACTGACCACATTCCTCCTGGATACCTTCTCTTCCCTCAGTTTCAGTGACACTGATCTCTTCTGGATTTTGTTCTGTTTCTTGTTTGACTGTTCCTTCTCTGTCACCTTTCTGGATGATCTTCTATTTTCTGCTTCCTAGTGTCATGGGGTGCAGAGCACACCCCCAGAAGTTCTCTGGGGCACATCAAGGAATTTTCTCCTGGATAAACTAAACCAGAGGACAGATAAAGCCTAGAGAGATAAGCGGACTGAGCTAGCTTCCAATTCCCACCCTTCATTCTGGTCTCCCTTGGGTGTGGCTGTGGCCTTTGTGTCCTGAAGAAAGAGCCACCCCTCACCCAATTCCTCTAGTCACTACCAGTGGGGGATGGTCCACCCTCACTAAAGGAACTTTCCACAGGCAGATGGTCCACCCCCATCAGGCCTCTATAAAAGTACCTTCCAGTCTCCTGTTCGAGGAGATTTGGTACCTCTGAGCCACATGCTTTGTGCCTATCTCCCCATGAGAAGTCCAAGGATTTCTTTCATGGTTTCCCTCCCCCCACCCTTCCTTTCCCTTGCTCCTAAATAAACTACCACCTCATTCTAACTACTTTTGTGTGCAAGAAGGTGTAATTCTTTAAAGAGGAATTCCTAAGGACCCCAACCCCTAACCCAACCCGTAACCCATTTCCCCCCATTCCACTAGCTATAGGGGTTCTTCATCCCCTGAGGATGCTTGTATTTTTTTCATTTTGGCCTCTCTCAGTAATATCTCTCATTCACAGGAAAGTCAGGAAGAGAAGAGGGGACCGGGCTGAAGGGGATAGAAAATGATGAGTTCAGTATAAGAAAATTCTAGATGTACAACAAATAGTAGGAAATGTGAAACTATAGTTTGAAAGAAGGGTTAGGGCTGGATAAGTAGATCTGACATAATAACTGAATCCATGGGTACTAGATGTGATCATTAGTAGTAAAGTATAGCGAGAGAAGAGGAAGGACTAGAGCAAACACCCTAGTGGGTATGCCTTGGATAAAGATGATGAAGACAATTACACACATTTATTAAGTGTCTCCTTTGTGCTAGGCACTATGCTAAATGTTGGTTTATAAATATGAAAAAAGGCTCTGCTTTCAAGAAATTTATTATCTTAACAGGGGAAGAAAATACACAAAAGTTGAAAGGGGTGAGTTTGGGGGTAGAAAACTACCTAGGTAGTGTACCCGGCTGGGAAACAGGCAATATCTGTGAAGATAACCCTTCTGAAGTTGAGGTTTTGGAGTACATATCTCTGTCCTCTTATCTGAGGGGCAGTGATAAAGTGTGAGTACCAAGGCTGATTCTATCAGGATGATGAGGTTTCCCAAGGATGAGCTTCCTAGGGCATGGTAGAGGAGACAGAAAAAAGTACTGCAGATAGTAAAGAAATGAGAACCTGGATGGACTAGTATCCCAAAAACCTAAATAGAAGAGGGTATAAAGGAGGTGATGTATACTGTGTAAGGCTGCTGAGAGGTCAGAAAAAGGACTAAGAAAAAGCCATGGGATTCACAATTAAGAGATCATTGGTCAGGGGCAGATAGGTGGTGCAGTGGATAAGCACCGGCCCTGGATTCAGGAGTACCTGAGTTCAAATCCGGCCTAAGACACTTGACACTTACTAGCTGTGTGACTCTGGGCAAGTTACTTAACCCCCATTGCCCTGCAAAAAAAAAAAAGATCATTGGTAACTTGGGAGAGAGCAATTTCAGCTAAAAGGTAAGGTCAGAAGACAGACTATAGAGAATTAAGTGTGAAAAAAAGGGAAGTGGAGGCACAGAGTGTAGAAAGCACTGATGCACAGATTTTAGCCACTAAAAGAAGGAAAGACATAGGAGTTTCTTCCCTCATGAACTTTAGAAGGAGTTGGTGGCCAGAGAAAACTATATTGGGCAGGTAAGTTAGAATGAATGGTGACTGGAGTCACAGGGAAAATGACTAGCATGTCCTTTCCAGGAATGGCAGATTTGTAATATATTATGAAATACAGAATGATGGACTGGGAGTCTGGAGACTTGTCTCAATCAGGGGCTGACAATCACTGTTGGCTTCAATGTCCAAATGTAGAATATTAAAAAAGATTTTGTAAACTTTAAAAAGTCTAAAAGGTACGGGGGTTTTATTGTATTTTTGTCTCTTAGGTATTCATGGTTTCTGAAACTACTAGTTGATAGAAAATGACCATTTTGGGGGGCAGCTAGGTGGTACAGTGGATAAAGCACAGGCCCTGGATTCAGGAGGACCTGAGTTCAGATCTGGTCTCGGACACTTGACACTAGTTGTGTGACCCTGGGCAAGTCACTTAGTCCTCATTTATTATTTTAGGTCCATACAGTGTCAAGTGTCTGAGGCTGGGTTTGAACTCAGGTCCTCCTGAATCCAGGGCTCGTACTTTATCCATTGTGCCACCTAGCTGCCCCATACCTTCTCTTTTTCATCTTAAATTTCTCCTTGTCTTTGGATTCCTTCTTAGTTCCCTTCAAATTTGGCCAGGTCTTTTCCATCCTTAAAAAGCCTTCATTTTATCCTGCTATCCCCTAAAGCTACATATGTCTCATCCCTTATATAACCAAAATTCTAGAAAAATCTGTCTGTACCCATTATCTCCACTTCTTCACCTCTATGTAGTTTTAAATTTCTTGCAATCTGGCTTCTAGCCTCATTAATATGCTCAGTTTAAAAAATCAGTAATCTTTTATTAAATTCATGAGTTTTCTTTTAGTCTTACTCTCTCCTGACCTCTTTCTAACATTTGACAATTACTGACCACATTCCTCCTGGAGACCTTCCCTTCCCTCAGTTTCGGGGACACTTATCTCTTCTGGGTTTTGTTCTGTTCCTTCTTTGTCACCTTTCTGGTTAATATTCTATTTTCTGCTTCCTAGCTATAGGGGTTTCCCAAGGCTCTGCCCTGGGGACACTTGTATTTTTCACTATATCCTCTTTCAGTAATATAATGATTTCTCATCCAATTATCTCCATACATATGACTCCCAAATATATTCAGAAGTAATTCTGTATAGGCCCACTTCACCAACTACCTGTTGGACATTTCTACTGGATATCCCATAGGTGTCTCAAACAAAACTCTGTAAGTCCAAAACAGAACTAATCATTGTCCTTAAATTTACCCTTTCTCTAAACTTGCCTGTTGAGGTTTTGTTGTTGAGTTGTTGAGTTGTGTCCAACTCTTCATGTTCCCATATGGGATTTTCTTGGCAAAGATACTGGAGAGATTTGTCAGTTCTTTATCCAGTGGTTTAAGGTAAACAAATATTAAGTAACTTGCCCAGGGTCACAGAACTAGTGAGTGTCTACATAGGATTTGAACTCAGATCTTCTGGACTGCAGGCCCAGTGGTCTATCTACTGAGCCACCTAGCTGCCTATTTAAATTACCCTTTTTGTTGTTGTTGTTTTGGTGAGGCAACTGGGGTTAAGTGACTTGCCCAGTCACACAGCTAGTAAGTGTTAAGTGTCTGAGGCCGGATTTGAACTCAGGTACTCCTGACTCCAGGGCTGGTGTTCTATCCACTGCGCCATCTATCTGCCCCTTACCCTTGTTTTTAATTTCACAATTACCCTAGACTATTTCTTCCTAACCTCTCCATATAAAATCATATGCCAAGAATTTTTCATCCTGCCTCTGTAATATCTCTCAAATGTATCATTATAATTCTAATCTTTGTCATCTCTAGCCTGAACTACTGTAATAGTCTCAAGGTTAGTCCTCCATACAGCTGCCATAATCATCTTCCTAAAGTACAGGTTTAACTATAGTGGACTCCTCTGTTTGGCATTTAAAGCCCTTTCAAAATTTGGTTCCAACCTATCTTTTCAGTTTGATCACATAGTACTCTCCCTCACACACTCTATTTCTTGCCAGACTAGTTTGTTTGATGTACCCAGGACATTTTATTCCATTCCTTTATCTCTGTGCCTTTTGCCTAGGTTGTCTCTCACACTTGAAATGCTGAGTCTTCTCTGACTCTTGAAATGGTGGCACAATGGATAAAGAAGTGGCCCTGGATTCAAGAGGATTTGAGTTCAAATCCAGCCTCAGACACTTGACACTTACTAGCTGTGTAACCCTGAGCAAGTCACTTAACCCTCATTGTCCTACGCCCCCCCCCAAAAGATAAAGAAACTAAGGACCAATTTCACCAAAGAGGTGAAATTACTTAGGTTGTTGTACAGTCATTTTCTGTCATGTTCAACAATTTTTTACCCCATTTGGGGTTTTCTTAGTAATGATACAGGAGTAGTTTGCCATTTCATTCTCCAGCTCATTTTACAGGACGAGGAACTAAGGCATTATTATCTCATTTGATCCTCATTATAACTCTGAGAGGTAGGTCCTATTATTATCCCCATGTTATAGTTGAAGAAATTGAGACAAACAGGGTTAAGTGACTTTCCCAGGGTCACATACCTAGAGAATGTCTGAGACTGAATTGGAACTCAGGAATATAAGTCTTTCTGACTCTAGGACAGGCACTCTATCCACTGTACCACCCAGCTGCCCAGAAATTATTAACATAACAAGACAAAAGTAACTTAGCAGGATTTTAAACTATTTTATGACTTCAGTTCCAGTGCCTTTCACCCAGTATATGAGGTGCCTCCTTAGTCTCTGATAAAGGGAACTAGTCTTCTGGTTTGGAAAAACTTAATTGTTGGTGCCAAGTAGTACAACAGGGCACCTCAAGATGCCTTTGCTCTTTGGTTGAGAGTCAGATTTATAGGTCCAGGGAGCTAAAAAAAAAAGCCACTTCTATAATGTTACTTCTCCTGCATTCATGTTCCTGAATTATTCAGTTAATCAACAAGTATTTATTAAGCACCTATTACATGTCATACAGGATGCCAAAAAAAAAATTTTTAAAAAGGTAATTCCGGCCCTTGAGGAAAAAACACATAAAAGGAAGTTGAAAGGGGAGAGGGAAGAAAATGATGAAGTCAAAAGCAGTGCAACCAAATGAGAAATGAAGAGATGGGTAGGGAGATAGGGTTCCTTAAATGGAGGTTCTTTCCCTCCATTTAGAGGGTTCCCAAGGATAAAAAGTATTGAGGAGGTTTGAGTACCAAGGCTGATTTGATCTTGAAGGATGATTAAGATTCATAATGTCATAATGAAGAAATCTAAAATACTGTAGCCAGGAGGGAAATAGAGATGCCCTCCTTAAATTGCCAGCTATGTGCAAGTGAACTAGAATGGGAAGAAACTTGTATGGGGCAGACCAATTAGTAGGCAAGTGTAATAATAGATATGTGATAAGACCACAAAGCGGGTAAGGGTGGGAAAAGCCTACTAAGGCTCATGCTCCACTTTTTCCCTTGAGAGCAGCTTCCTGACTGCTTCTGGAAAAGGGAGCACATTAACAAGGCATTCTGGTCACACAGGACATAAAATGACTCATCCATACAAAATGAGGCCATTCAAACTTGTCACAAATTGTCAAATTCTACCTGATGTCCAGAAGGGTTTCCACCCCACTCCAAATTAAGTGCTTAGAGTAATATTATTGAATATTCTTTTTAAGCAATGGTTAAGTAATCTTGCTTTTGTTAACAACTGAATGACCTATGAACACTTCAATTCATTCAGTCAAGATACATTGTGGCTGTGTGAGAAGAGATTACATCAAATGGAAGAGATGCTAGAGAGGTAGAAAGGACAATATTTGGCAACTGTGAAGAAAGGAAGAGTGAGCAATTGAGAATGATATTGAGGTTACAAGCCTCAGAGACCGAGGAATGGTGGTGCTTTTGACAGAACTGTTTGGAAGAGGTATACACTTGAAAGAAAAGATGAGAATCAGAGAGAGTTCTGCTGTTTTGACAATGTGGTTGTTGTAGTATAAATTGTTCTTCTGGTTTTGCTCACTTCACTTTGTATCATATGAAAAAATGCTCTCGGATCACTATTGATCAGAGAAATGCAAATTAAAACAACTCTGAGGTATCTATCACTTCAGAGTGGCAAATATAACAACAAAGGAAAATACTGGGTGTTGGAGGGGATGCAGGAAAACTGGGACACTAACCAATGTTGGTGGAGTTGTGAAAAGATCCAACCATTCTGGAGAGCAATTTGGAACTATGCTCAAAGGGCTATGGAACTGTACATACTCTTTGATTCAACAATACCACTGCTAGGTTTATATCCCAAAGACATCCCCCAAAAGAGAAAAACATTTTTTTGTACAAAAATATTTATAGTAACTCTTTTTGTGGTGATTAAGAATTGGAAATCAAAAGAATGCCCATCAACTGGGGAATGGCTAAATAAGCTGTGGTATATGCTGGTGATGGAATATTATTGTGCTATAAGAAATAACAAGCAGGATGATTTCAGAAAGTCCTGGAAAGACTTGTATGAACTGATGTATAGTGAAGTGAGCTGAACCAAGAGAACGTTGTACAGTGACAGCAATATTTCTGATGAAGAACTGTGCATGACAAATATTTTCAGCAATCCAATGATTCAATACAATTAGAAAGAACTAATGATGAAGCATACTATCCACCTCCAAAGAAAGAACTGATATTGATTGAACACAGACTGAAGCATGCTATTTTCCTCTTTCTTTCATTTTTTGTTTTATTCAAATTTTCTTATAGAAAATTACTAATATGGCATATTGCATATATAATAATTGCACATGTATAACCTATATATGCCTACTGCCTCAGAGAGGGAAGGAGGGATAAAATTTGGAACTCAAAACTTTAAATAAAGGAGTATTTACTGAAAAAAAAAAGATTAAAAAAGTTTTTAAGAGACACTAAGAAGGAATCCTTGATGAAGGATTCTACCTTTATAGCCTGTTGTACTATTTCATAATTCTAAAACTATTATTACACAGCATGAAAAATATGGAGAAAAATTTCAAATCTCTTATTATTTTCAATTCTGTCACCTACTTAAACTCCTATCATATTTCTTATAACAACTTTTAGATAGGTTATTTTAAGAAAATATCTGCAAAACGAAGTCTAAGGGAAGTAAGTTGCAAGAGCCATAATTCAAATTTACAGTTAAAGTTTCCAATGTACCACTTATTGTGCTGGCAATACTGATCCAATTGAATATACTATAAATTAAAAATAGAAAAGAAATGGAGAGTAAAACCTAAACAAAGTTAAATTACTCATTTTCAAAGAAAGAGACATACAATGGACTCAAAGACAAGTCAATTATTTGATCACTATTCCTAATCATCACTTGACAATAACAGCCAAATATCCTGGAAAAGCTATTTTCTCTTAAATTACTTTCATTTCATTTTTCTTCATTTTCACAGAATATTAGATTGGAAGGCAAAACCACTCACAGAGCAAAGTAAATAAAATGATGCACCTGGACTTTGGAAGATCTGAATTCAAAACCTGACTCACACTTATTAGATGTATAAGTTTGGAAGTTACTTAAGTTTTTCTTCATCTGTAAAAAACATAATAATAATACCTGTTTCTCAGGACTGTGGTGAGGTTGATGTAAGATGTTTGTAAAGTGCTTTTGCAAAGCTAACACATTTATAAATGTTAGCTACTATCATCATCATTATATCCACTGACTTTTAAAGTTTCTAACAATTAAGAAAAGGAACAAAAAAAATATAGAGGTTTTTAAGTAACAGTCATCCGAAGACCTGTGACTTAACACTTCTCAGAATAGACAGACAATCCTCATGAAAAAGTTTCTATTACATTCCCCTCTAACAAGCTTTTATAAATCAATAGGGCTGCTGTAGCTGTTATCATTTAGAGGCTTGCAAAGTACTTTAAGCATACTCAAAACAACCCCTGTGAAGGAGGTGCTAAGGAAGTTAAGGCAGAGAGAAGTTAAATGATTAATGCAGGGTCACAGAGCCATTAATTAACTGAGGCAGAATTAGAATTCATGTCTTCCTAAGTCCAAGTCCAGGACTATTACCACTTGGCTACTTCATGTGCACTTATATATTTCTTATAATAAACATTTTTATTTACAGTTTTGAGTTCCAATTTTTATCCCTCTTTCCCTCCCTCCCTCCCTCCCTCCTAAGGTGGCAAATCAGATATGGGTTATACATGTATGATTATGTAAAACATGACCATGTTTGTCATTTTGTACAAGAAAACTTGATTAAAAGAAAAAAGTGAAAGAAAGTGAAAAAGATCATGCTTCAGTCTGTTCCATAAATCAGTTCTTTTTTTGAAGGTGGATAGTATGTTTCATCAACAGTTCTTTGGAATTGTCTTGGATCACTGTATTGTTGAATAGTGAAGTCATTCACAATTCTCCATCAAACAATATTGCTGTCTCTGTGCACAATGTTCTCTTGGTTCTGTTCACTTCACTATACATCAGTTCATACATGTCTTTCTGGGACTTTCTGAAGTCATCCTGCTAGTCATTTCTTATAGCACAATAATATTCCACCACCATCATATACTACAGTTTGTTTAGCCATTCCCCAATTGATAGGCATTCCTTTGATTTCCTATTCTTAGCCACCACAAAAAGAGCTACTATATATTATTTTTATTTTTTAATTTTTGCAAGGCAGTGGAGGTTAAGTGACTTGCCCAGGGTCACACAGCTAGTAAGTGTCAAGTGTCTGAGGCCAGATTTGAATTCAGGTACTCCTGAATCCAGGGCTGGTGCTTTATCCACTGCACCACCTAGCTGCCCCCCAAAAGAGCTACTATAAATATTTTTGTACAAAAAAGGTCTTTTTGGGGATGTCTTTGAGATATAAGCCTAGCAGTGGAATTGCTGGATCAAAGGGCGTGCACTTATTTTTAACAACAGCTACAGGAACTAAAGAAGAGAATAACTGTTTCATTAACCATTTTCAAAGCAGTGATTCTTGTATGCAAATGATTAAACCAGTTGACTCACTGAAGTCTAGAGCTCAGAGTGTACCATGCCTTATTTCAAGGGCATTTAAGAAAAATTCTCAGTTTCAGATTCTGAATCTGTTTCTTTTTTTTCCTCTGTTTAGAATTTTATTTTCCAAATTACATGTAAAAACAAATTTTGACATCAATTAAAAAAAAATTTTATGTTCCAACTTCTCTTCCTCTCTCCCTTCCCACACTCCCCAACCTCAAGAACTCAAGAAATTTAATATAAGTTATACATGAGTAGTCATGGAAAACATCTCCACAATTAGCTAGGTTATAAGAGAAAACAGATAAAAACAAAACTTCAGATTAAGGAATTGTCAAAAAAATATATACTTCAATTTGTTTTCAGATACCATCAGTTCTTTCTCTGTAGATGGAATGCAATTTTCATAAGTCCTTCAGAGTTATGTTGGATCACTGCCTTGCTGAAAATAACCACGTGCTTCCCAGCAGATCATCTTATACTATTGCTATTTTGTATACAGTACATTTCACTCTGCTTCAGTTCATGTAGGTCTTTCCAGGTTTTTCTGATAGCATCCTGTTCATCATAACTTTTATATAGTACCTTAAACTTGTTTCTTTTTTTTTTTGGGGGGGGGGGGCGAGGCAATGAGGGTTAAATGACCTGCCCAGGGTCACAGAGCTAGTAAGTGTCAAGTGTCTGCATTTGAACTCAGGTTCTCCTGAATCCAGGGCCGATGCTTTATCTACTGCGCCATCTAGCTGTCCCCTAGTACATTAAACTTGACAAAGAATTTTCTTCACAATAGCCCAGCAAAGTAGGTACCATACTTTTTGCCATTATAGTCAATCATCATAACTATTTCTCTCCATCTTATTCCCTTCCCATGATATTTACTCTACTTTCTATCTTCTTTTACCCTATTCCTCCTCAGAAATGTTTTACTTCTGACTGCCCCCTCCCCTGCTCTGCTCTCTCTTCTTTCACCCTTCCCTCCTTATCCTCTTCCCCACCTACTTTCCCGTAGGGTTAAATAGATCACTCCTCCCAATTTGGGAGGGTGTGAATGAGCCTACTCTGATGAGATTAAGGTCTTTAAGCTAATTCTGTGTTCTAAATTTTTCTTCCTCCTCAACCCTCCCTATGAAATCAAGCAATTCAATATAAGCCATACACGTACAGTTATGCAGAACATCTTCACCTTCCTCGAAAGTGTTTTTCTTTTTACTGTTCCCTCCCCCAATCTGCTCTTCCTTTCTTCCCCTCTTTCCATCCCCTCAATCTCCTTCTCCTTCCACTTTCCCTCAGGGCAAAATATATTACTATACCCATTTGAGTATGTATGTTATTCCTTTGAGCCAATTCTGATGACAGTAAGGTTCACTCACTCCCCCACTCTTTCCCCCTCTTCCCCTCCCCTCCATAAGCTTTTTTCTTGTTTCCTTCATGTGAGCTACCTCTCCCCAGTCCACCTCTCCCCTCCCCACTCTGCCAGTGCATTCTTCTTACCTCTCAACCCTATTTTAAAGATAATCATCATGGGTTAGCTAGGTGGCACAGCGGACAAAGCACCAGCCCTGGACCCAGGAGGCCGCAAGCCCAAATCCGGCCCTAAACATAAGCCACCCCACCCTGCCTGGCCCACAAAAAACAAGGATAAACAAAAAATAAATGCTTTACAGATTCATTCTGAATCTGTTTCTTAATACTACCTGTGTATTAGCTACTTTCATCTAGTTATTGTCTTCCTTATTACAGTGTAAGCTCCTTAAGGGGCAGGGACTGTTTTCTTCCTCCCACACCTACCCAATCCTGAGCAACCTTTCTTTGTATCCCCAATACATGGCACACAGTGAGATGTTAATAAGTGCTTGTTGACTTGAGCCTCAGTTTCTCCTCTGGAAAATGAAAGGGGTTAGATAAAAAGACTTCTAAAGATTTTCCCAGCTTTATTGCAATAACCAAAAGAAATAATAGCATGCCAATTCCTCTTTAACTTCAGTTCATATGAAACTGTTATGTGCACCTGGGGGGGAATTGAGGCCAGTTTTTTAAATGCACAAGATAAATGAGCATTTACACAGTCAGAAATAGAGTAAGCCAAGGTAAGTAGAAGGACATATACAAAAGAACTACACAATGGTACTTCTAAATGAGTTTATATATCTAGTCCTCTATGCCAGTGGTAACTCAAATAGAAATGGGGGCCATTAAATCACACATGAGGATCCTTGCTGGACCTGTACACTGACTTAGAAAACCACATATGTTCTGCTGTACCTATATTCCACTGTATTTTTATTGTGTGAAATATTTCCCAATTACATCTTTTTTGTTGTTGTTGTTTTGGTGAGGCAATTGGGGTTAAGGGACTCACTCAGAGTCACACAGCTAGTAAGTGTCAAGCGTCTGAGGCCGGATTTGAACTCAGGTACTCCTGACTCCAGGACCAGTGCTCTATCCACTGCACCACCTAGCTGCCCCCCAATTACATCTTAATCTGCTTCAGGGATACTGGGGAGTGTTGTGGACATTCAAATGGCATGTTTGACATCTCTGCTCTAGCCCAATTTGACTGTTTTATCCGCTCATGGATCCCAGTGAACAAAAGAATACCCCTGAATATCAACCAATTCAGGATTTTCCCACCAGAGTGGTCTGTTTATAAATAAAATTTTATTGAAAGCTTTCATTTTTATTATAACTACATTTTCCAATGTGTCCTTCCCTTGCTACTCTCCCCAGAAAATCATCCTGCATAAAAAAGAATTAAAAGAGAAAAGCAAAAATCAGTTCGGCAAAATTAATGTATGTAGCATTGAACAGCCACAGTCCTCCTCCTCTAATTTGTTGGGGGAGGGGGGGGAGAAAGGAGGTAACTGCATTTTTCTTCTTTGGAGCTAAACTTAGTCATTAATATTAGACAGCACCCAGTTTTGGTTTTGTTGCTGTTCTATCCATTTAGATTATTGTAGTAGTCTATTGTGTATACTGTTTTCCTAATTCTGCCTACTTCACTTTGTATCAGTTCATGTCTTCCCATAATCCCCTGAAACCTTCATATTCATTATTTTTTGTGGCATAGTAATACTATACCACATTCACATACATTTACCTAGTCATTCCTTAGTCAATGAGTAATTATTTTGTTTCTATTACTCTGACTCAACAAAAAGTGCCACCATCAACATTTTGGTAGACATTGGGCCTTTGTTTCTGTCTATGATTTAACTGTATGTGCCTTTTTTTTTTTGAGCATGAACATTTTAGTCACTTTCTTAACATAATTCCAAATTGTTGTGAAGAAAAGCCAGATCAATTCATCATCGATGAATCAGTATACCTGTTTCTCCATAACCTCTCCAATGATTATTCTCATCTTTAGTTATCCTTGCTCATTTGATAACTGTGATATGAAACCTCAGAGTTGTTTTGATTTATATTTCATTTATTACATGTAATTTGGAGCAATCTTTTGAGTGGTTGTTAATTGCTTCATTTGAGAACTATTTTTTTTCATATCCTTGGACCACTTTTCTACTGGGGAAAAGTCCTATAATTGTTTTAATTCCTTACATATTTTATATATCAGACCATTATGGGCTGTCCAATGCAATTTTACCTTAACAGATAATTTTCCTCCTTATTTCTACCTAGTAATGATTGTGTTTACGCAAAAGCTTTTCAATTACACAA
Organism: Dromiciops gliroides; assembly: GCF_019393635.1. NCBI lineage: Eukaryota > Metazoa > Chordata > Mammalia > Microbiotheria > Microbiotheriidae > Dromiciops > Dromiciops gliroides. The sequence goes on along the minus strand of NC_057865.1, from coordinate 208,898,587 downwards.
AATCAAAATGATATTTCATCTTATGTGATCCCCTCTAACCCTTGTTTGGTTAAGAATTCTCACCCAGGGGCAGCTAGATGGCACAGTGGATAGAGCACCGGTCCTGGAGTCAGGAGTACCTGAGTTCAAATCCGGCCTCAGACACTTAACACTTACTAGCTGGGTGACCCTGGGCAAGTCACTTAACCCCAATTGCCTCACTTAAAAAAAAAAAAGAATTCTCACCCAGCCATAGTTGTAAAAGGCACTTATTTTCATAATCTTCTAATTTATGGTATGGTTATTTATATTCAGAAATTTTATCCATTTGCAGCTTATGGGAGGATATGATGCCAGATTTTGGTCTAAATCTAATTTCTTTTTTTTTAAATCATAAAAGTATTTTATTATTTTCCAGTTACATGTAAAGATAGTTTTCAACATTAGTTTTTATAAGATTTCTAGTTTGAAATTTTTCTCCCTCCCTCCCTTCCCCCCTTCTCAAGATAGAATTATGTGTACAATCACATTAAATATATTTCTACATTAGTCATGCTGTGAAAGAAGAATCAGAACAAAAGGGAAAAACCTAAAAAAAAAAGAAAACAAAAAAAGAAAAAAAGTAGAAACAGTATGGTTCAATCTGCATCCTGATTCACAAGTTCTTTTTTTATGGATATGGAAAACATCATGAGTCCTTTGGAATTATCTTGAATCATTGTATAGTTGAGAAGAGCCAAGTCTATCACAGTTGATCATCTGTCAATGTCATTGATACTATGTACAATGTTCTCCTAGTTCTGCTCATTTCACTGAGCATCGATTCATGTAAGTCTTTACAGGTTTTTCTGAAATCAGCCTGCTTATCATTTCTTACAGCACAATACTATTCCATTACATTCATATACCACAACTTGTTTAACCATCCCCCAACTGATGGGCATCCCCTCAATTTCCAATTCTTTGCCACCACAAAAAGAGTAGCTATAAATTCTAATTTCTACCAAATGGCTTTTCCCAGTAGTTCTTGGCAAATACGGAGTTTTCCACCAAACAGTTTATGTTCACAAATTTAACAAATGCTGAGTTTAGTGAGTTAAACTGTTTGTGATTCTACCTTATCTAACATGTTGCACAGATCAACTTTTCTTCTTTTTAATCAAAACTAAAACTTTTGATGATTTTTACTTTAAAATGAGTTACAAAAATGTCATTCTCCTTTCATTTCTCCTTTTTATTTTCATTCTTTTCTTGGAGATAATAAACCTTTTGATTTTCCAAATGAATATTATTGTTTATTATTTTGGACATGACAGCTATTTCTATTTGGTTCCACAGGGCCAAATCAGGAGCAACATTGATAGCTACAAGGCAGAAAAACTCCCTAACAATTAGTACTGGCTCAAAGTAGAATGAGCTGACCAAAGATTTGGTTAGTTCCTCCTCCTTGAAGGCCTACATAACAAGCTAGATAATCACTTGTTGACTATCTTATAGTACAGATTCCTTTTGTGTGTGTGGATTGGATTAGAAGGCTGCTGAGGTTCCTTCCAAATCTCAAATTCTGTGATCTAGCCCTATAAAATACCCCACTGATAACTTAAATCGATAAATCTAAGTTGAACTAGGCAGAAGTCATTTATTGTTACACTAATCTAGTCCAATAATGAATAAATATCAATGAATAGCTAAGATATTTTTTATTTCTTTAAAGAGTATTTTGTAATTGTACTTGCATTTCTTGATATACTGATTCTCTGATACTCCACACATTTTATTTTCATCCTGGGATTTTATTACTGCTAAGTAGAAACACTGATGATTTTTTTAATGTTTATTTTGCATCCTGTTACTCTGTTGATGGTAATAATTGACTTAGTTAGTTTCTCTATTGATTCTTGTGTTAAGTAAAACAATAGGCAGAGGGTATGAAAGGGAAAGAGAGCTGCCCATGGGAAGAAACAGAAAGAATCATTAAAGTTTATCTCATGACTTAACCCTCCCCCTCCAAAATAGACATACACTTTGACTATAAGTTGAGATTTTTCACTTGGATCAAAATCCACTATCCAGTAATCTTAGTAAATTTTCTTCTGTATATATGATGTAAGCATTGAATACTCATTAAATAATGATTTTCCTATTTTCATGGTCTCCAGGTGTTTTGTGATTTCAGCATAGGTTACAAAGCCATGGGCATTAGAGAGCTGATCTCATTTTTTGCTCTTCTCTCCTCAATGAACTGTTACAAGATTTATGAGAGTAGAAAAGCCTTCAAGAATAGTGATCTTCCTAAAGAATTCCATCACACTGGCTACTTGATTGTAAGTTTTGTACTATACTAGTCAGTATGCATTTGGGGAAGTGACTAGTAGCTTGGAGAGCAGCAAATCTTATCCTGCATGGTAAGGGGGCAGTAATAACAGTTTAGATGATAGTATTATCTCTGCTGCCATTTTAAGTTTGACTTTATACCCTAAGGACATCAGAAAACGCCATAAACCACTTATTGAAGAACTAATTGCCTCTCTTTCACATGAATCAAACATGAGTTTAATACAGAAAGCCAAAAAAAAAAAAAAGAAGCAAAATAAAGCAAAAATAAAAACAAAAGAAAATACAGAAAACAAAATCTGGCTCTATTTTTTTTCCTCAAAGTATGCAATTTTGTCCCAGGGTATGACATTCTCTAGGCTATTTCCCTCAATTTCTTTTTTTTTTTTTTTTTTTTTTGCGGGGCAATGGGGGTTAAGTGACTTGCCCAGGGTCACACAGCTAGTAAGTGTCAAGTGTCTGAGGCCGGATTTGAACTCAGGTACTCCTGAATCCAGGGCCGGTGCTTTATCCACTGCGCCACCTAGCTGCCCCCTATTTCCCTCAATTTCAAGTCATATTTCTATCCACAAAATTAGCTAGAGAATTAACAATTCAGGAAGTTCATACTTATTGGGGGAAATTACTGAGAAAGATATTGCTTGAACTTCTTTACAAGGCTAAAGTAGATACTAAGAAGAGACTATGATTGAATACTGGACCACTTCATAAAAACACAACTGGCTTGGTATTAGGGACTTTCTGTGAATATAAAATATAACCTTACTAATTTGGAATAAGAGTAAATCTAATTTAGTGAAAAGTTCAAATGACATAGGAAACTGGGAATAGCTCCAGGAATTGATACCAATGAAGTGAACAGAATTAGAACAATTATACAAAGATGACATTTTAAAGAAAAACACCTCTGAAAGATTTTAGAAGTCCAATCAATTAAATGACAAATCACTAGTGGAGAGAACTGAATATTAATCACAGTACTAACTTCCTGCCAGAAAGAAAGACTTAAAATGAATGGGGAGATGTGCACTTCTAGCCATGGTCACTGGGGGAATTTGTTTTGCTGGACTATTCTTATGAGGTTTCCCTTTTAATTTTCTTTTTAAAAACTGTTAAATCTGGGGAGTGGGACCTCAAGAGGGGGAACATATAAATGCTTGCAAAAATAAAAAAAAATAGGGGGCAGCTAGGTGGCACAGTGGATAAAGCACTGGCCCTGGATTCAGGAGGACCTGAATTCAAATCTGACCTCAAATACCTGAAACTTACTGGCTGTGTGACCCTGGGCAATTCACTTAACCCTCATTGCCCCACAAAATTAAAAAAAAAACAAACCCGAATTACATCATACAGAAACAATAGTTTATTGATGTCATGTACAATAATTCAACTACTCGTTGCAAACAAAATATTTAAGTTGAATTCCTGCCAAGGCTTAGCTGGATCAGCAAAGGAAATTCATTTGTAAATTAGTAGAATTTATCTGTATCCACAGTTTATGTCCCTTAAAATCTTGCTTATCATATAAATATACTAGCCAAAACATTAATAGCACAAAAATAAGCTTTAGTTTATATAAAGCAGGCTTAAGTTTTCAATTACTAGAGTCTTTTTAGTATATACTTTTAGAATTAGCTCCTTGAAGAGCCATCAACATAAGAGCTACATCTTTTCTTCTATTGTGTAATGACACAGAGGAAAGACAAGAAGAACTAAACTGGATCAAAATGCTACTTTGTAAGCCCAATTTCTACTGTTATGGACTTGTACTCAAAGAAGGACATGCCTGTCCCAAACTAAATACACAACAGACTATTCAAACTAAAATTAAATTTAAATTTTTTTCTCTTATAAACAGCAACACTACAAGTCTGATTAGCTTTACTAACTAAAAATGAAAAAGGAAAAAAAAGGAAAAAATAATTTACATAAAAGACTCCACATTTTAAAACTAAAAATCAGCAGGCAACACTGATGCAGAAATAATACTGTTTAAATTGACTATACTTAGGAAGCTTAAAGGATTCAAGCCAAGTAAAGTCAAAAATTAAAATACAGAAACACTGCATGAAAACCAAAAGGAGATCTTCATAGTTCAACCCTTTTCTTAAACACTTTGAATCAACTTCAATGAGTCAAGGTAGTACTTATTTAAGATTGCTGAAGTGGGGAATTGACAGGCTCTGTATGCCAATTATATAACAGATACTGGCCCTGTGTGACTTAGTTTTAAGAACAAAAGGAGCTAAACTAAGTTGGAACGGTTAAAACAGGCTTAAAAGTCTAATTTTCAGCATAATGGTTTTAATTACATTAAAAAAAAGCATGTAATCCTTCACAAAACTAAACTGATTCAAGGCTATTTACACTGTAGTCAAGTTTTAAACTTTGTTTTCTTAGTTATACTGATGAAAGAATTTTAATCATAGAGCGTCAAAAGTATGTTAAATTAATTTTTTATACTTTCCAAGTTATTTTATAAAAGAATACAGAAAGTATAATCACTTTAAACTTGATATAATGCATAAAAGATTTGTCAGGCTGAGTACTCTGTTAAATTAAATAACTCCTACAAAAGTATTTTATAGTAAAGTTCAAAATTAAAAGAAACTATAAAAAAGGTTTCTATAAAAGTTTCAACAACTGTTAAAAGAGTGAAAAAGTCCTTATACAAATGCATTTAGTATTCGTTAGTGCAAAAAAAAAAGTATAGAAGAGTAAATTTCTCATTTTATTTTGCCTTACCTGTTAACATCCCAGCTCTGTCACTTACTACCTGCTGTGTGACCTTAAGTAAGTTACGTCACCTCTCTGGGTTTGAGTTTCCTCATCTGTAAAATGAGGGAATTGGACTACATAGCCTCTGAGGTCCTTTCCAGCTCTAAATCTATGATCCTATAATAATCCTAAAAAGAATGACAGGATTTGAATGGGATGACAGGGTAGTCAATCAGAAAACAACCATATAAAAACAGTTATATTTCAATTATAACACCTCTCTTGAGACTGAGGTGTTAAGCCTTCAAAAGAAAAATCTGTTTCATACCTTACCTTTTCAAGGAAAAAAAATGTCCCTAACTAACTGTCTTGTTTGTGGGTTGGGTATGTGTGTATGGGGGAGATGCAGGTTTCACTTCATATCCATCAAACTAGAAAATATGATAAAAAATAAAAATGGTCAAGGTGGGTTATGGGGAAGCAAGCTACAATCTTGGTGGAACTTTGAACTAGATCAGGGCTTCTTAAACTGTTTCCACTTGCAAACCCTTTTCACCAGAAAAGTATGACCCCAGGTATACAGATATAGGTACACATATAACCTTTTACTACTGCCAATTTTTGTGACCCCCCAATTCAGTTACATTACCCCATATGAGGTGGCAACCCAGTTTAAGAATCTTCGAAGTAGTATAACTAGTCTGGAAAACAATTTTAAATTATGTGAGAAGGGTGACCATACTGCTCTTACCATAGTAACTAACTCATTCCACTACTGGCTACATATACAAGGAGGTCAAAGATAGTATTTTGGCATTTATGCCAAAATACTCAGACCAGCATTTTTTGTGGTAGTGAAAAACTAGGGGGAGAAAACAGCTAAAGCAAACAGTGGGGCTAAACTGATCTAGCTGAATTATGTCAGGACTTCAACAAGCTTCATTCTTCTATAACCTTGCCTTGACTGTCAGGCAGGAGTAGGAACTGGTCAATCACTCTGCTGTCCCTCATACTTCACATCAGTAACTATTCCAAGAACAAAGATCCTCCCAAGGCTACTCCTGGGATAGATAATCTACTCAACATTAAGTCCTGGCTCAAAGTGTCCTGACTGAAGGTTCAATACTTCAAATATGGGGTTGCTGAGCATCCTATAGGTATGCCCCTCCCTAAAAGACTCTTTTGTGGAAGGTTTATGTATTTATTATCCAATTATCTATTCTCAGAGTCTACTAAAAAATGATTTTGGGTCTAAGCTCTTTTTTCAATTGTTCAATTAAAGAACAGTAGCCACAAATTGACACTACTGAACTTATTTTAAGGATTGGGGAGTAGGAAGGATGGTGGGGAGGGAAAGGAGACTGAGTATTTTCTTTCTTCCCCTTAAAGAAAGAGGAGACCCTTTTTCTAATTCAGCTCAAGCTGGTTTGAAGAGGAAGTTCTGGAACTAATGGGACAGTAAGAAAATGTGCATTACTGTTCCGCAAAATGGATTAAGAAACCTTTAAGAAGGGGGCAGCTAGGTGGCACAATTTGAGTTTCCTCATCTGTAATCCTCCTGGATTCAGGAGGACCTGAGTTCAGATCTGGCTTCAGACACTTGACACTAGCTGTGTGACCCTGGGCAAGTCACTTAACCCTCATTGCCCTGCAAAAATAAATAAATGAATGAATAAATAAATAAATAATAATAAAAAAAAAAGAAACCTTTAAGAAAAAAAAAAATCAGCCAACCTAACTCTTAAGTGGGTGGAAAACAGCACTGAGACTGTTTGTCTTGGGCATTGATACAGGTGGCCTATTACTCTGGGGTTACTAACTTATTAGAATGGCTTTCTAGATATCAGCCCCTCTGCAAGCAATTATTTTAGGTCAGGCACTGTGCTAAGAGATAAGAATACAAAGAAAAAACAAAAGTCTTTGCCTTGAAGAAGCTTACATTCTAATGGGCAAGAATATATGTATATAGATATGACAGTATACATAGGACAGAGAAACAGGTACATACAAGACAATACAGATTTGATAGGACAATAGTTAGCACAGATAGAAGGATGAAGGGAGGGTTTTTGCAGAACAGGAGAGACATGAAGCAAGGATAGAATAGGATTGCTTTAACAAGCAGAATGGAATTTGCAGTTATTGGCTTTCTTAGCTTTGTCTTCTGAGTTACTCCTGATCCCAGAAGAAAGCAAGGTGGAAAATTGTGGGAAGATACCCATTATAAATTTCCCCTGGCATTTTTTACATATTGCTTATGTCACAATTACTTGTACACATGTTTTATTTGTGACATAATAAAAAGTTTGAGAGATTAGAGTTTCTGGGTAATCATTTTATTAATCATGCTAGTATATAATTAACAAAAGGGATTTGTGACACTTTTGAATGACACACTCAACACTTATATGTCCTTGGAAGAGTGGGTGTTCCTAAGGGTGGCAATGGACTCTGATTGGTTAACAAGTAATAAGAGAGAATGAATATTATAATGAGGTAGAACTCTTCTAAAAAGGGCTGGGAGCTATGACTGTGTCATTTACTTCCAAACACCCCCCAGTTTGGGGCAATCTAGACAAAGATCTACCCCCTTGCCCAAACCTACCCGAGTGGAAAACAATGGGTTGGAATTAACCTTAAAAAAATTTTTTTTGAGGTTTTCTAGTTGTGTGAGGCAACAAGTCCACCTGGATAAGACAGTCTAGATGGGCTAATAATTTGTTACTTAATAATAATTTCTCTTATACTTTCCCTAAGCCCTTTGAAGGATGTATTCACCAGTATCTCATGTATATATACATGCATTATGCATGTCTAAACATACAAAATACACATACAGATCCATTTATGTGTGTATATATACATTTGTTGTCTATCAAATATATATATATATATTTGTTGTGTATCAAATATTGTTTAAACAAAAGAATAAGCCTAAGCAATAATAACCAATTCAATCTTCTAGTCAATTTCAATCTTGATACTTTTTATTGTCTTAAAAAGATTCTTCTGAACATACTTTTTTTTTAAGCATAAACGAATAATGTACTTTATCAAAGTCTTTTTTTTGCATCTACTGAGATTATCATGTGGTTTTGGATTAAAAAAAGATAAATTACATAGATCATTCTCCTAATGTGGAAACATCCTTGTATTTTTAGATAAACTCTTAGTCATTTAGTTTGCATATATGCTTGCTTTTTCTTCTTTTGAGTATAATTTGTGTAGTATAGAATTCTTCATCTGGAATAGGAGATTTACTGCCTCCCCTTTTAGTAGTTCGTTTATATCTAGTTCTATTTTCTCATCTGACATTGCATTTTTTCAGTTTTGGTCTTTTGTTAGTTTGGGCACTTTATAATTTTGAAGGTATTCCAACTATTTCTTTAGCATCATAATTTTATTCAGTATAGATATTTGCTTTTAGCCCTGTACCTACCTTCCCCTATCTACTCACCCATTCCCCCCTTCCCTATAAGAAAGAAAAACATTCAAGCAAAGGTAACCATTACATTCCACAGATCCTTTGTCTTATAGCTCGCATGCTTTCGCTCCTAATTTCTACCTCCTCCCCCCCCCCCACCCCCCATTCTCTAAGATTCTGTTGAAATCCTATGTCTGCTGAGGCCTTTATCAGCCCCTACCCATTACTAGTGACTACACTCTGAGATAACCTTCCACTTGAATTGCACATAATTTTCATATAGAGTTATTTGCATACTGTCTCTCTTGTTAGAATGTGAACTCCTAGAAAACAGTGACCATGATTTTGTGATTTTTCTATGGCTAGCACTTAGCATAATGCTTTAAAAATGCTTGTTGACTCAATGTCACAGGTGAAGAGGTAGGCAGAAAACACAGAGAAAGATTATTGATAGAAGATGAGGAAGAAAGTTAAGCAAATAAAGCAGAAGAAAAAAGTACAGAAAAAATGGAAATAATACTAGGTTACGAGTAGAGCAGAGCAGAGGAAAAAAAAAAAGAACAGCAGATTGAAGAGGCAAAAGAAGGGAATACTAAATATGTGACACAAAACCATGAAAACTACCAGTTAAGTAATGGAGGTAGTGCCAATCTAGGAAATAAGGCTGGAGAAATGAGTAAACAGGATCATTCAAGAAACAAATTCAGAAGAAAAGCACATCTACAAATCATCTACAAGCAAAGCTTCAAAAATATTTCCAAAAGTTCTTAGAAGATATAAGGCAAGATTTTTTAAAATGATCATATAACTGAAAGAAAGGAAAAAATGGCAAAGAAAATGAAGAGTTATAGAAGAAAGAATTGGAAGAGGAATCAATAGCTTGGAAGTTATACTTCTAGCACTGTCCTAGCCAAAATTCAGAGGTCCCATCTAAAATAAAAAAATAAAGTAAGTAGCCAGAAAAAAAAGTTTTTTAACTAAGGAATCACATTCAAGATCACATAAGATCTGGCATTTGCCACTATGAAGGAGAGTAGAGTTTGAAATAAGGCATAATAAATAGGGGATAGGGCATGGGAGAAGTCTATTATATTTTGATGATCTCAACAGAAAAAAGGGGGAGGAAAACAACATACTAGGAGAATATGAGGAAGGAAATAGAATGTACTATCTTACATTATCATGCTATTAGGGAGGAAGGGGTGAGGGGAGTAGGCTACCCATAAACTTTTATTTCACCTGGAGAAAGAAGAATGACATACATATATACATATACATACATGCATGCATGCACATTGTAGTTAAACTGCATGTATCAATGTATGTAATATGAATATATTATATGCTTTACAATCATTTCATCTAAAGAAATAAGAGTGAGGAGCTACATATAAGTTTTCAAGTTGTTACAAGAGATATCAACTGCATTTAAAAAAGTTCATTAAACGGCAATCTCTTTCCAATAGTTTCTTGAGATATAGGCTAAAACATCCAGAAAAAACAACTGTGGAATCTGAATGCAGATTGAACCATACTGTTTCTACTTTTTCTTTTCTTTTCTTTTTTTTTGAGGTGTTTCCTATTTGTTCTGATTCTTTTTTCACAACATGACTAATGCAGAAATGTGTTTAATGTGATTGTACATATATAACCTATATCAGATTGCTTGCTGTCTTGGGGAGAGGGGAGGGAAGAGAGGAGGGAGAAAAATTTGGAACTCAAAATCTTATAAAAACAAATGTTGAAAACTATCTACATGTAACTGGAAAATAATAAAATACTTTTATGATTTTAAAAAAATTTTAAATTAAATTTAAAATTTAAATTAAGATATAGAGTAAAGCAGTCATTCAATAAGCATTTATAAGCACCTATCATGGGACAGAGTTGTGTATTTCTTTATCTTCAAAATGAGAATAATAACACCTGACATATAGAGTTGTTGTTAGATCAAATGAAATGACATATATAAATTACTTTGTAAATCTTAAAGGGCTATAAAAGTGCTGGCTTTTATTATTATTATTATTATCATTATTTTCTTTTTCCAGTAAAGGAAACTGAGAAGGAATAGTCAGTGTCACAGAAACCTAGAGAGAAGAGAGTATCAAGAAAATGGGAATGATTGACAATGTCAAAGACTACAGAGAGATCAAGGAAGACTTGAGAAAAGGCCATTATGGATTAGACAATCAAGAGATCACTGGTAACTTTGGAGAGAGAAAGTTCAATTGAATGATGAAACCAGAATTCAAACTTTGGAGAGTTAAGAGATGAAGAAAAAAGTTAAAGCACAGAGCACTTTTATATTATTTAAATGCTGGCTTTATCATGTCATAGTACTCTTAAATAAAAGATGTACCTTTTAATCTAAAGTAGAAATTAAGATGTTTCAGAGTGATGATAATAGAGATGAAACTAATTCATTTTATAAAATGTTCTCCTCAAATATCTGTATTTGATAGATACTTTTAGGAAAAAAGGAGTACTCTAAAATAAATTAAAGATATTCAAATTCATATAATTCAAAGAGGTGAAGTGATTCCATCTGAGTGACTGATTGAGATATGTATAGCTTTTAAAAGACAATATTTGAAGTTTCCTAATATAAAAAATTACTGCTCTGCAGGAAGAGTTCAGAGAAACCTGGAGGGTCTTACGTGAGCTGATGATGAGTGAGATGAGCAGAACCAGAAGAACATTGTACACAGTATCATCAACATTGAGTGTTGACCTACTGTGATGGACTATATTCTTCTCAACAATGCAATGGTACAGAAGAGTTCCAGGGAACTCATGATAGAAGAGGATCTCCAAATCCAAGAAAAAAAAAAGAAAGAAAGAACTGTGGAGTATAGATGCTGATTGAACCATATTATTTCTTTTGTTTTGGGTGCTGTTGTTTTTTTTTCTATTTATTCTATTTCTATTCTATTTTATTTCTTATTTTTTCTATTTTTTCTATTTAGGTTTTGCATCACTGCTCTGATTTTTTCTCTTGTAACAGGATTAATGCAGAAATAGGATTAATGTTATTATGTGTATATATATATGTGTGTGTATATATCTATATCTATATGTATATGTATAGAGATATATAGATATAACCTATATCAGATTACCTGCTGTCTAGGGGAGGGGAGGGAGGGAGGGAGAAAAATCTGAAATTGTAAAGCTTGTATAAACAAAAGTTGAGAACTATCTTTACATGTAACGGAAAAAATAAAATACCTTATACATTAAAAAAAAAATTACTGCCCTGAAAGTAAAGTAGAATTTTTTAAAAGTATGCCCATTAGTGACTGGATTGGTCTAAACAGTTCTCTCTCTCTTTTTTATGGACTTAGATATTTCTTTCTTTTTTTTTTTTTTGTAGGGCAATGGGGGTTAAGTGACTTGCCCAGGGTCACACAGCTAGTTAGTGTCAAGTGTCTGAGGCCGGATTTGGACTCAGGTACTCCTGAATCCAGGGCCAGCACTCCATCCACTGTGCCACTTAGCTGCCCCAACTTAGATATTTCTAAATATGAATGGTTAAGGAACTCATTTGTCTTGAATAAATGATACATTTGGTCTTATTCCATCTGAACAAAAAATTATGACAGCATATTTGATTCTGAAATATATTTTTGCTCTGAATAAATAAGAGTTCTCTAGTTTATGAATCAAAGAATTAAATCTTTTTTTTATATCATCTGTATTAAATAGGATCTTTTGCTCTCCTCCATTTATGATCCAATAATGTTGGTCTCCTTGATTTTACCAGAAGAAGATATTCTATCACCTGACCTTGACTGTCTGTCAGGCCTGGAATTTTTTTCCTTTTCTTATCTGTCTTCTGGCTTTCTTCAAGTCTTGACTAAAATCCCAACCTTCTGTGAGATGCCTTTTATGTTTCTCCTTTGACATTATCTCAATTTATAATACATATAACTTGAACGTACAGAGTAGTTTAGATATTGTCTCCCCCAACAGATTGTGAGCTCCTTGAGGGGAGGTGCTGTGTTTTTGGCTCTTCGTGTATTCCTAGAACTTAGCAAAGTGCCTACTACATGGTTCACAATAAATACTTGTTCATTGACTGATTAACCTTAGTTGTTTAAAATAACTCATGTTTGAGAAATTTTGCACCAAAAAGTTAAACATTCACATTAATATAAATAATTTATGTCTGTTAGAAATATAAAAAACTATACAACTTTTATTAATAAAAATCAATCTTTATATAAATATATATTGTGCTCTTTGCATTATATATTTAAGATTTTTTTATTGTTAAAATAAAAACAAATTCTTAATTTTATGCCAACGAAATGAGCTAAGCAGATTAATTGCATAGATGTGTTTTATGAAAAGTGGAGGGTACCATATTTTTGTACAAAAAAAATGGGGGGCAGGGGAACAATGTTAAGTAAGCTTTGGGAATCACTGGCTTAACCTATATGAAGATAGTCTTGGAGCTGAGGGTCTACTGAAAGCATTTCAGGTATGATAACATACTAAGGTTACTATGGTCAGGGTAAAGAATCAATCGATCATCAAAAGTCATTATGAAATGCCAACTATGAGTGAGGTACTAGACTCATTTATATTTAAACACTGGAAGATAGCATATACATATAGTATCAGATAAGGAACAAAGGAATATAGAATGATTATATAATAAATATAAAACAGGGAGAGAGGGTACAAAGAGCTGGGGAGATAATAAAAATTTCGTGTAGAAAGTGAGAGTTAAGATACATTTGGAGGGAGAAGGAAAGATTCCATGAAGTAGAGGTGAAGCAGGAGTTATTATTGGAGAGGAGAGTGGATGGCAAGTGCCAGGGGGGAGGAACAGGTCAGGTTGGCTGTACTATAGAGTACAGGCAAGGGAGTAATTAATGTATATGGAAAAATATGTTAAGGCCATGTTGTAAGAGCCAAATTGTTCTTTGTTCATTTGTGTCTAACTCTTCATGATAACATTTAGAGTTTTCTTGTCAAAGATAATGGAGTGGTTTGCAATTTTCTTTTCCAGCTCACTTTACAGACAAGAAAACTGAGGTACACTGGGTTAAGTGACTTGTCCAGGGTCACACAGCTAGCAAATGTCTGAAGTATGATCTAAACTCAAGAAGAGTCTTCTGAATGTCAGGCCCAACACTCTATCTACCATGCCACGTAGTTGCCCAAAAACCAAATAGAAGAACTTATATTTAATCCTAGCCACTAGTGTTAACCAAATATGGGAGTGACATTGTCAGATCCGTGCATAAGGAAAATTACTTTAGCAGCTAGTTGTGTAGAGGTGAGATTTTATGGGGGAAAGATTTGAGGCAGGTAGTCAAATTGAAAAGTTTAACGTAACAGTCCAGACAAAAGGTGATAAGGGTCTCAGGGTGGTGCCTATGTGAAGAGAAGGAAGTAGTAGTATCCAAGAGATGTTGTGGACATTAAAAACAAGATCTGGGGAGCAAATATGTGGAAGAAAGAAGGTGGACAACCAAGGATAACGCTGAAGTTATATATCAGGGAGAATGGAAAAAATTGTTGTACTTTCAATCTTTGGAAGAAGGGTAGATTGGGGGGGAGGTGATAAGGAATCATGTTTCAAACATGTATGGATCATAATTTGTCATTTATTAATAGTTTTAACCTAACCTTATGTGACCAGACATTGTTTGAACCTAGAATGCCATCCTGACCTCAGTAATTTTCTTTTTTATCCCTTAATAGCATTCTTTTCTTTTTTTTTAATTACATGTAAAGATAGTTTTCAACATTCATTTTTTTAAGATTTTGAGTTCCAAATTTTGCTTCCTCCCTCCTTTTCTTCCCTCTCCCCTCCCCAAGACAGCAAGGAAACTGTTATAACTGTTACAGGTTATGTATGTACAATCATGTTAAACATATTTCCACATTAGTCATGTTATGAAAGAATCAGAACAAAAAGGAAAAACCACAAAAAAGAAAAAACAAAAACAAAACAACAAAGGAAGTAAAAATATTGTTCTTTGGTCTGCATTCAGATTCCATTGTTCTTTTTCTAGATATGGAGAGCATTTTCTATCATGAGTATTCTGGAACTATCTTGATCACTGTATTGCTGAGAAAAGCTAAGTCTATCACAATTGATCACTGCACAATGTTGCTGTTACTGTATACAATGTTCTCCAGGCTCTGCTCACTTCACTTAGCATCAGTTCTTGCAAGTCTTTCCAGGTTTTTCTGAAATCTGCCTTCTCATCATTTCTTCTAGCACAACAGTATTCCATTACATTCCTATGCCACACCTTGTTCAGCAATTCCCCAATGGATGGGCATCCCCTTGATTTCCAATTCTTTCCCACCACAAAAAGAGCTGCTGTAAATATTTTTCTACATATGCTGACCTCAGTAATTTTCCAAGAATGCCAGAGATGGCTACCTGGAATACTGGGTTCCCTCAGGTCCTGGATCTATCTAAAATGTTGTTTTAGGTGCCCATATCCAGATCTTATTTTAGAGTCCACTGAAGCACATATTATGAATTTGCTCAAATTTTTTTGAATGTTTACATTTATTACCATGCATTTGAATCTACCTTGCTTTCAAGTTGCCCTTTCAGCAAGAATGCTTAACTGCGTATGTGTAGTTTGTGCGCGGGTACCCTTGTTTAAATCCTACACAATATAAGTCTTCCAAAGCCTGGATGAGAAAGGAGCCCTCACTTCTGTTCAGCTCTTTTTATCTACCAAATGACTGAAGACATTTTAAAACTATTTCAGATTTGTTCAAAGGAAAAACACATTTTAAATTTGGGGAGTAAACTGAGGTAAAAATGGGTTCCTAAATCAAGACAGACAGTCTAATTCCCACACATCTTCTCCAGCAAAAAAACAAAACAAAAAAACACCCATAAACATAGCAAGGTGAATGATGAAGAAATCCAATGAGCAACAAATAGCCTACTTCTTTTACCCTAGAACTGCACAAAATCTCAGTCCATGAGTAAAAGGGGGCATCCAGAAGAGGCAAATAAGGGTAGTTACCTATCCTTAAAAAAGATGTGTGTCTTGCAAGCCACTGTGCTAGAGCAAGAATGCAGGCCTTCTTTGTCAAAGGCCAGAGTGGTCAGAAACATATAGCAGAGACTTTGGAAGTCAACAGAAGTGAAAAGACCAGAGAAGAGATGTGGAGTCAAGAACAGGACAGTCCTGGGGCTCTAAGTTCCCCAGCACTCTAACCTGAGATGCCACAGAGGATTCTGAAAATACAATACTCTGAACCACAAATATTTAAGGGGTGGGGAGCCTAAGGTAAGCACAAGAAGCTAGGAAATCTCAGTCCCTACCAAGCAAGGCCAAATACTAAACACAAAAGTATAGCAGGGGATTAGAGCCTAGCTGTGGTACAAAGCCTCATCACATGAATATGAAACTCAAAAGTAAGATGAGAAAAAAAAAAACATTTTCCACACGTACTAAAGAAATACCTATAAGAAATGAAGAAAGAGGTTTTTCTTTTGTATTTAAAGAAAAAAAAAGTTCTAATAGAAAAAATTAGAAGGAGAATAAATAGAAGATAGTAGAATAAGGTAGGAAACTCCCAGGCTCTCTCAAACTTCCCACAAATAATAAAATCATACATCAAAGTAAATTTTAGAGAGGCATAAATCATTAAAAGCCAGGGTAAAAGAGTCATCAAACCAAAGACAATAGGGAAGAAGTTAGAAAAGATCTGACCTCCCTGGGCAGTGGTCTGGCCTGACTGAATTGCAGATACCTCTAAGCAGGTACTGCAGTCAATAAACTACAAGCCCTGGGAGCAGCAGTGTTGGGGGAATCTTAGTTTTTCTTTCTTTCTTTCTTTTTTTTGGCAGGGCAATGAGGGTTAAGTGACTTGCCCAGGGTCATACAGCTAGTAAGTGTCAGGTGTCTGAGGCCAGATTTGAACTCAGGTGCTTCTGAATCCAGGGCCGGTGTTTTATCCACTGTGCCACCTAGCTACCCTGAGCATTAGCTTTAAGAACTTTTATCCCACAAATGGTATAGGGGTTGGGTGCCTGATCAGGGGAAGTGGGGGCCCTCTGGTTGGGAGTCCAGGTGCTCTGATCAGATGAGGTCCCAGCAGGTGGTTGCAGGAGAGAAGCTAGCACATTCCAGTGAGTGTGGTCACAGAGGGTCATAGGCCCTGCTAGTTGTGGTTACTTGCACAAGAGCAGAATCTCTGGTTTCTGTTCCAGGGCAAAGGGGTGAGCTGATGTTTGCCACAGGGAGCGAAAACATTTGAATTGGCAGCAGTCCTGGGGCCCTGGTTGTGGCTAAGAGTCAGAGAGGAGAGCCCAAGGTTACTTCTCTGAGATCAAGGTGTGAACCAGAGGAAAAGTGACCACATCTGTCCTTGGATTATAAAACAAAAAACCAAGAGGTCAAAGGTTACCAGATAAAGCTAAGAAAGAAACAGCTGGAAAAACTAAGGGATTTAATAAGTTTGAAATGTTTACTTCTTATAAAGGAAAATGATATTTGTAACCCTTAAGAATATTATCATTACTAGAGTAGTCCAAAAGAGATACATTGAAGTCTTGGGACTGAGTTGATTGTGACTGGATGATACTAAAAAATGAAATTGGATAGGGAGAGGTAAAATGCAGCAAATTATCTCATACAAAAGAGGCATGAATGGAAGAACTGTTACAGTGGAGGACAGGATAAGGTGGAGAGTGGCTAATGTGGGAACTTTATTCTCATAAGAACTGGGTTAAAGAAGGAATAACATATACCTTTAGTAGGATATAAACATTTTCTTAACTTACAGAAAAATATGAGGGCAAGGGGATAGGATAAGGGAGAGAATGGGTGTGTAGAAAAAAATTCTTTTAAAAAAAGGAGATTAAACAGCTTAGATGAAAAAGTGTTAAATCTTATCCAAATAATAGACTCCCTGAAAACTAGAGATACCTTTTATTTAAAATCAATAATCCAGGGGCAGCTAGGTGGCACAGTGGATAGAGCACCAGCCCTGGAGTCAGGAGTACCTGAGTTCAAATCCGGCCTCAGAGACTTGACACTTACTAGCTGTGTGACCCTGGGCAAGTCACTTAACCCCAACTGCCTCACTAAAAAAAAAATAAATAAATAAAATCAATAATCCAGAAGACTATTCAAGGAAAAATAATTTAAAATTACTGACCTCCTTGAAAATCATGATTCTACTACTAATTCACACTTTCTCCCCCAAAAGATTAGTACTATATTTTGAGAAATCATACATGAAAACTTTTTAGATCTATTATAATCAAAAAATATAGTAAGAAATAAAAAGAAAAAGAAAGATAAAAAGAATCCACTGGCCACTTCCTGAAAGAAATCTCAAAATTCTCTAGAATGTTATAGCCAAAATCTAGAATTTCCATATCAAAGAAAAAAAAAATTCTACAAGCACCCAGAAAGAAGATATTCAAGTACCAAAACACTACAGTCTCATTACTCAAATATATATGGAGCTGAGCCAAATTTCTAAGATTAAGGCAAATGCCTAATTTATAAATAGCCAAGAAATATGAAGAAACAATATTCAAAGGAAATCAAGTTATTAATATTCGCATGAAAATGCTTTAAATCACTAATAATTAGAGTAATGTATATAAAAACAACTCTGAGGTACAACCTCACATGGCAGGAAAGGAAAATGACAAATGCTGGAGGAGTGTGGGAAAACAGGTACACTAATGTGGAGCTATGAACTGGTCCAACCATTCTGCAAAGTAAATTGCAACTATGCCCCCCAAAATATAAAAGAGTATATAAGCTTTGACTCTGCAATACCACTACGAGATCTATAACTCAGAGGTAAAAGGACCCATATGTACAAAAATAGTTACCTCTTTTTGATGTAGCAAAAAAATTGAAACTCAAGGGAATATCCATCAATTGGAGAATGGCTGACCAAGTTATGGCACATGAATAATATAGAACACTACTGTGCTTTAAGAAATGATGGAGATGGTTTCAGAAAAAACCTGGGAAGACCTGTATGAATTGATGTAAAGTGAAGTAAAGAGAACCAGGAGTACAATTTATACAATAGCAGCAATATAGTAAATATAACCAACTATGAAAGACTTAGTTCAGTACAATGATCTATCACAATTACAAAGGACTCATAATAAAAAGGCTTTTCCAAATACTGTTGTATCATAAAACTGAAGTATCTTTTTTTTCCTCTTTATTTTTATTCCTCTGGAACATGACTAATGCGGAAAAATATTTTGCATCACTTTATATTATGATGGGTATTATAATTGCCTTCTCAATGGGTTGGGGGAGCAGAGGATTTGGGACTGAAAATAAACATAAAACTGAATTTAAAAATAATATAAACACAAAATTCCTGAGAAACCTAGAAATGTAAATTTATTTCCACAAGTGAAATGACATTCTGGTGAAGAAACAACTTTCCTTCAGAATGTTAATGTCTTCAATTAAGCATAGAGAATTAATAAGAAAACCATAGATCTTGGGAGAAACTGTTTCTGTTTATGAGGGTTTGAAGAAGAGAAAGAAAAGGGAGAGTTAAAGAATAAACTCATGTAAAAAAGAGGAAGAATGGGGTAGAACTTGCTATTCCTCATAATCGGGGTACACGAAAAAAATATATGTACAAACATTGGTAGGGGAGGGGGTTGGAAAGGCGTAGAAGATGAATCTCACCTTTACTGGACTGGACTAGACATAAACGAACACACACACACACACACACACACACACACACACACACACACTCTGCTCTTATTTTTTAATTGGGAGAGGAAGGGTGAGAGGAGGGAGGTAACAAAAATGATATCAAAAAAGGGGGAAGACTATTGAAAGTTTTTAAAATATGCAGAAGAGAACAAAAGGAAGCAGGGATGAGCAGGGCAATTTGGAAATTAATGAATGGAATTAATTTCATATTCTTTAAAAAAAGCAAACAGTATGAAATGAATGTTCAGTTTCATATACATTTACATTTTGTATTCTGATATAGATGGAAATCCTCACTTTTTTGGTGTTTAAGTTCAAAATACATTTTCATACTCTTTAACAGATGTTGGTCCTTAAGCTACAATTATTTTTATGGCAGTATTTTGGCAAATACTTGAGTGCTACAATATGTTAAGGTTTAAAGTCCCATGATATGGTATTTCTTATTGCTTTTGAATCCTTGACTACAGGAAGGTTGGTAAAAGCCCATGAAAAATTTTGATAAAAAGTAAAATCAAAGAAAATATTTCTACTGTGTTAAATTAGTATAAAATTATCAAATTGTGCATATAAAATACATATATATCACTTTAGAAATGAATTTCAATAGCCATCTAATACTTTTCATATGACTCCACTAATGAAATGAAATGTTCTCAGGTAAATAACTGTAAATCTAAAATATCTTTGTTGTTTTCTATTTGAGAGTGGGTGAGGAAGCATTCCTAAAACAAGGGACCCAAAATAGTCTATTATATGTTAGAGATTCTATGAATATAAAACAAGGAAATGGATACATGTATAAATAAAATCAATTCTGATGGAATGACAAGAGATAAATTCCCTCAGGTATATGATTTTGCCAGAAACATTTATTAAGTGCTAGTCATTATACTTTAGTATTTAGCACTGGTATACAAAAAGAGGCAAAAGATAGTCCCTGCCCTCAAGAGGCTCACAATCTAATTGTGGAGAGAACAAGCAAATAAATATGTAGGAACAAGTAATATTCAGGAGAAGTAGGAGATAATTAACAGAGGGAAAGCACTAGAATAAAGATGAGTTGGGAAAGGTTTCCTATAGAAGATGGGATTTTAGCTGATCTTAAATTCAGAAGCATGTGTATAAGAGCAAAGACAGCAGATGGTAGAAGCCATCCAAGGTTGAGGCTTAGTAGGGTGCAATTCATGATAAGGGGACCATGGACTCAACAGAAGAGGACAGTGTAGAATTAGACTGGTTTTCCAAAGAGTCAAAGTAGGGAAAAGAGGAGAGAGTGGTTAGTGCAAGAGAGATGACCTAGGTAAGAACTGAAGGGTCAAGGAATTCTATAAGTTCACAATGTAAAAGAATAATAGGGTTTGATAAGGGAAGACGGAGAAGAGGTAGAAAGCCAATAGGTTATGGTCAGATAAGGATTTCAGAATTCTTGAACATAGAAGTAGTGCATTTGTAAGTGATGACAAGATCAAGGGTATGACCATCTTTGTGTGTTACTGAGGTAGTGTGGAGGAGAATCTCACAGGAAGGAGGCTGAAGAATTGAATGATTAAGGTACTTGAGGGAAAGTCCATATATATGTTAAAGTCCCTTAGTATGAGGGCATGAGTTGGGAAGGAGAGAATAATTATGAGCCAGTTACTAAATTCACTGAGATAGAAAGGGGAGTATGTAGAAAAAGTTACCAGGAATTTGACTGGATGGTAGACATGATGACTTGTATAAACCTCAAAGAAAAAGAGATTACTGATTGATGGAGGCAGGATGAGAACCTAAAAGTGGCAACAGAGAACAATGGGGCACTCCCACTCTCCTGCCTTAACCAGTGAACAAAGGGGAGTGAGTAAAGGTGTATCTAGGACTGGAGAGCATAGCCAGGGAGGTGATGTCATTGGGGTAACCAGATTTCAGTGGTTTCTAGAAGATGGAAGGAGTGCAAAAGGAAAAGATTTGAGAATAAAGGGAATTTTGTGGCCTATGAAACAGCCACTATAGGGGGTACAATGGAAGAGATGAGTGGTATCTAACTGGGATTATGGGGTAAGTAGGTTAAAGGGATGAAAATAAGAAATCAGGCTCTGGAAAAAATGGGGTCTGGATAATGATCAATTGGAGTTTAGAATCACCAGGATGTGTAAAGTATAACTAGGTATAATAAATTGCTTATTCCCTTCCTTCCTACTTCCCTTCCCATTTTTGGATTAAGCGTTTATTTTTGTTTTTAATCCAGTTTTTCACCATTTTTCACTCATGTTTACATTTTAAAGTTTCTCTTCACTCCTGTGTTTCAAATGAGCATATTTGAGGGGCAACAGGGAAGGAGCCAGTAGAGAAAAAATAATAGTTATAATTGGGTAAGGAAATTGGGAGGATAGGATCAAGGTTGCCTATCAAGGAGTTTCCCTTGGTATGAAGAAGAGCCACCTCTTCATCTCAGACTGGAGTAAAGGAAAAGATTGTGGAGGAAGATGTCTAAATGATGTGAGATGTGGACGAGAGGAAAAGGGAGATTTCAGTGAATGGTCTAAATTTTTTCAGTGAAGTCTTTAGCTGAGAAGGTATGAGAAAATAGAATGGGAGGCATGAAAAGAAATAAGGTTTGAAAAAGATAATGAGCATGCTGGCATAGCCTGTCAGTATAATGGGATAGTGAATCAATTACAGATGAACAGAATGTTTGCCTTGCTTCAAAGAATGCACAATTGATATTACATTGTCTATGCTTTATAATGTGTTTGTATAACAGTCCATGTATAGAATTTGTGAATAATTATATTATATTAATATATTAATTATACCATAGCTTATTATAATATAATAATTCTTAATATATAATAAATATATATTAGGAAAGAGTATTCATTTTCATGATATGCATCTCCATTCAAAAAAGCAAATTTGACAACTCACTAAAATGAAAAATAATGAATTTTCCATTACTTACATTAATTTTTATTCTTTATTTTTGGTGGGGCAGTGAGGGTTAAGTGACTTGCCCAGAGTCACAGAGTTAGTAAGTGTCAAGTGTCTGAGGCTGGATTTGAACTCAGGTCCTCATGAATCTAGGGCCAGTTCTTTATCCACTGCGCCACCTAGCTGCGCGCCCCTTATATTACTTTTATCTTGACGTGGAAATTATGCAGATTTACCTACATTTAGCATTCAATTTAGTTTAACAAATAAAGAGTTCTTTTCTGATTACTGTGTTAGGGTGGTCTCTAAAGCTGTGGTTGCCAACATTTTTGAAACCCTCAATGAATTTCTGAAGGCAATTCTGACAAGGAGAGCAAAGAGTAAATTGCCTAATGTGATTACACAGGGATAGCTAGGTGGCACAGTGGATGAAGCACTGGCCCTTGATTCAGAAGTACCTGAGTACAAATCCAGCCTCAGACACTTGATACTTACTAGCTGTGTGACCCTGGGCAAGTCACTTAACCCTCACTGCCCGAACAAAAACCAAACAAAATGTAGTTGGGAAATATTTAACAAAATAAATAAGAATGCAACAAAACATCTATAACACTAATGTGATTACACAGGAAATTCATTCACCAACTTAGATTTTTTTTTTTAATAAGGCATGTACAGGAGAACAAGACAGTAAATACAAAAGCTTATCAAAGTTCTAAAAAAATAATGTTAACAGTGCTAAAGT
The DNA here is from genome assembly GCF_019393635.1 of Dromiciops gliroides. Taxonomy (NCBI): domain Eukaryota; kingdom Metazoa; phylum Chordata; class Mammalia; order Microbiotheria; family Microbiotheriidae; genus Dromiciops; species Dromiciops gliroides. Next base: position 208,875,765 of record NC_057865.1, on the reverse strand, counting down.
TCAGAATGAGCAAAAACTAGTGACAAATGCTAAGTATGACAAAAAGTGTTGTCTTTAAAGCTATAAATACTATTTGAGTACTAGGGAAAATCTGGATAAAATCCTGCTAAGGTCTCTTCAGACAGTGAAATTCTGTCATTCTTAGTTGGGATAAGAAGTAATAGGAAATTACAGTCCATATATATATAAAGAATTATTACTGTTATATAGAATAATAAATAGAAGAACCTGATGTTGGTAAAATAAAGGCTTTTTTATCCTTCCTTCAAAAAGGGGTCATTATTGACATTTAATGTGAAAGTAAATAATATTAAGCTATTTTTACAATAACCTTCATCCATTGAAATATCTGAGTTAGTTGTAGTTTGTACAGCATATCATGTACTTTTAAAAATCAGAATACCTGTTCAATTTCTTTGGTCTTTGATGCTATTGCTTTTGAGCGATTGGTTGCCTGGTTGTCGTCAAACAGTTCAATACTATCTGTGGCGTTTGTCTCAGGCTCTTCTGATTGGTCATTGTATAATGGTGCTGAAGACCCAGCCTTAAAAAAGAATAAAACTGATATTAAAATTTTTAACAGTGTAAAGGATAATTTTGATTTCATGAAATTAAAAAGATTTTGCTCAAGCAAAACCAATGCAGCAAAAATGAAAAGGAAAGCAGGAAACTGAGAATTTTTTTTTTTACTTTTTACAAGTTTCTCTGATAAAGGCTTCATTTCCCAAATATGTAGGGAATAAAGCCAAATTTATAAAAATAAGAGCCATCCCCCAACTAATAAATTGTCAAAGGATATGAACTGCAGTTTTTTAAAGAAGAAATCAAAGCTGTCACAAAAAAATGCTCTAAATCACTACTGATTAGAGAAATACAAATTAAAACAATTCTTAGGTATGACCTCATACCTATCAGATTGGCTAACATGACAGAAAAAGAAAATTATGAATGTTGGAAGGGAAGTAGAAAAATAGGCACACTAATACACTGTGCTGTTGGAGCTGTGAACTAATACAACCATTTTGGAGAATAATTTGGAACTGTGTACAAACTGTGCATACCCTTTAACGCAGTAATATCACTACCAGTTCTGTATCCCAAAGAGATCATAAAAAAGGGGAAAGGATCCACATATATAAAAATATTTATAGCAGCTCTTTTTGTGGTGGCAAAGAATTTGAAAGTGAAAGGAGGCCCATCAACTAGGGAATGGCTGAATAAGCTATGGTATGTGACTAATGAAGTAATAATGTGGTTTGAGAAATGAGGGGTTGTTTCAGAAAAAGCTGGGAAGACTTATATGAACTGATGCAAAGTTAAGTGAGCAAAACCAGGGTAACAAAGTATACAGTAACAGCAATATTATAAAAATGATTAACTGTGAAAGACTTAGCTACTCTGATTAAGACAGTGATTCAAGACAACTGCAAAGGACCCATGCTTACCTTTGGAGAGAGCATTGATAAACTCTGAGTATAGGTTGAGTATGCTCTTTTCACTTTATTTTACTTTTATATATACCACACCAAAATATATATATATATATAAAAATATATATATTTTGGGGGTGTGTGGTCTTTTTTTTACAACATGTCTAATATGGAATGTTTTTCATTATATGTATAACTGATATTGTATTCCTTGCCTTCTCAATAGGCAAAAGAGGGGAAGAAGAGAATTTGGAGCTCAAAAATTTAAAAGATAAGTGTTAATATTTTATTTAAATGTTATTGGGAAGTATTTAATGAAATAAATGAAAATATGAAAAATAAATTATGTAAAGGTGTTTTCATATAGTTGTTTCTAGGATACAACTGGCAGGAAAAATTATATTAAGGAAAAAGATAATTCTTAAACATTTAAATAGTGGTTTTGATGCTTTTGATTTCATTATGCATAATGTAAAGGAAGTATGGAGAAAGGTATCTTTTTAAGTAGGGGGTGTTTCAGATCTTCTAGGCTAATTTATTCTAAAAGTAATCTACTGATTTGATTGTGATTAAACTAGAATGTTTGTCATCTGTTCCAGAAGTAGTACTTAAAGAAACTGTTTACACTGCAAAATAGATGAGTGGTGTAAGAAAAACCAGAACAGAAATAAGGAATTAAGAATTTATCATTTATAAATATAAATACTTATTATAGATAAGGAGAGTAAAAAGGGAGCAGGTTTTATTTGATTTCTGAATCTGCTCCCTGAAACTGAACTTCTGCTACTTCAGACTATAGGTTTTTTAAATAACAAAGGAGCAAACCCAAAAAGGCAGTGGTATCTTTCTTTCTTCTTTTTTTTTTTTGGTGAGGCAATTGGGGTTAAGTGACTTGCCCAGGATCACACAGCTAGTAAGTGTTAAGTGTCTGAGGCCAGATTTGAACTTAGGTACTCCTGACTCCAGGGCCGGTGCTCTATCCACTGGCACCACCTAGCTGCCCCCAGTGGTATCTTTCAAGGTAATACAGTTCGCTTTAAACAATCATCTATGGGGGGTTTTTTTTGGTAGTTCATTTTAAGCAATTAATTATAGATTTATTTTTGGTCATAGTATCTAGAAACATTTAATGGAGAAAGGCAAAAATGTAAAAATAATCTTTAGTGTGGGTAAATTGCAACTTCATATCACTATAGTCTGCCTTGCAAACAGTTCACCAAGAAGTATTATAAATAGAAAATTATATAAAGGAAGCTAATTTAATTTCATGTACAACATATTATATGTTTGACGTAGTGTTAGGATGCTAGGAGAAGAAAAAAGAGGAGAAAACAAGGGGCTAATTAAAATTTTGTGTAATACTTTTGGTACTTATTTGCAAGACTATAGTAGACTTTGTGCTATGGTGTAACATGGCATATTAGAAACTGAAGAAGGAAAGCTGAGTGAGGTAACAGAAGAGTATAGTGTCAAAGAAAGCAAGAGGCTTAAAAACAGTGGTGAACACAACAATTAAGCTGTCCATAATACTAGGATTCATAAATGCAATGACACCAGGTTCAGGCTACTTTTGTTTCCAAATTCCATTTTCATCTCAATTGGGCCTGTGTTGAAATCTTGAACTACGAGGAAGCCATATACTCTCTTATTTTCTTATGACTCACCATTTCCTCTACTTGTTCAAAACAGTGAATAATCACACCCTGGCTGGGGAAAAAAACAACACAACCCAAAACCCAGTGACTTAGGATTTGAACAAGTTATTTTGTGCTGAAGCATCCATTTTGAAGGATTGGAACTAGTAGCTTTAGGCCCCGGAATATTTGGATTTGGGAGGCTTGTGGTCAGTAGGCTTAGCAGCCTTGCAATCAATCACTATGTGACCTTAGAATCAAACTTGGTAGCCTTGAGGTCAGACCTGGTGACCTTGGCTTCAGACCTGGATGCTGTGAGATCAATCAGCCCCTTCTCTAGACTTGGAAGCTTTGGAAACTTTGGTGGCCTTTGGGACAGAATTGGTGGCCATGTCAGACTTGCTAAACTTGATGTCAAACGGTGTCCATGGGGTCATAGGTTCTGACAACCTTAGAGTTAGGCTTCCCGATGTTGGAGTCTGGCCCTTTGGTGCTAACCCTAGGTCCTGGATGCTTGGGGTCATCTTGAGGCTGGGATGCTGGGCACTGGCCTTGGGGATCTTGAGTTTCAGGAGCTTGGTCTTAGAGGCCTCTGCTCCAGCCTTGATGGCTCTGGTAAGGTTGGTCTACATCGTCAGCCCCTTCTTTTTCTGTTTCTTGGCAAAGCATATATTTTTTAGAATTTTGGTTTTAATCACTTTCAGATATTCATTTCTCTGTGATATAGGTTTCTTGATGCCATTTCTGCGCCATTTTCATGACTGGCTGTGGGTATATTTTTTTTGGATTTAGCCATCTTTATTCTGATGGTGGCACAAAGAGGTAGCCCATAGACTGGAAGAAGCCAAGAGCAAGAGAGAAATAGGAAAACCATGTATTCTTTTTTTTTTTAAGAGTTTTATTTTTTCCCAACCACATGTAAAAACAACTTTCAACATCCATTTCCAAAACTTTGTGTTCCAAACCACCCCAATTCCCCCAAAGAAGGCAAGCAATTCAATACAAGCTATATATGTGTAGCCATGCAAAAACATCTCCACATTAGTCAGGTTGTGAAAGAAAACAGGAAAAAAAACTCAAGAAAAATAAACTAAAAAAATTATGCTTCAATCTGTATCCAGACACCATCAGTTCTTTCTCTGGAGATGGATAACATTTTTCATCATAAGTCCCTTAGAGTTGTCTTGGATCATTATATTGGTGAGAATAGCCAAGTCTTTCACAGCTGAATATCTTACAATACTGATGTTACTTTGTACACAGTACATTTTACTTTGCATCAACTCATGTAAGTCTTTTCAGGTTTTTCTGAGCATCCTGCTCATCAGTTCCTACAGCACAACATAATCACATATCACAATCTGCCCAGCCATCCCCCAATTAATGGGCATTTCCCCAATTCTGAACTCTTTACCACCAGAAAAGAGCTGCCACAACTGGGGAATGGCTCTTACTTTATTTTTGAATAGAATTTTATTTTCCAAAATATATGTAAAATCACATTTTAACATCAATTTTTTAAAACTTTGTGTTCCAACTTCTCTTCCTCCTCCATTCCCACCCCCCACCCACTAGAATTCAAGCATTTCAAAATAAGTTATACATGAGCAGTCATGGAAAACATTCCCACACTAGCTAGGTTGTGGGAAGAAACAGTCAAAAAACCCCAAAATTTCAGATTGAGGAACTGTCAAAGAGGAACAAAAAAAAAGGAAAAAAAATATGTTTCCATCTGTTTTCAGATACTATCAGTTCTTTCTCTGTAGATGGGCTGCCATTTTCATAAGTCCTTCAGGGTTATATTGGATCATTGGATCATTGCCTTGATGAAAATAAACACACTTTCCCAGCAGATCATTTTACACTATTGCTGTTATTTTGTATACAGTACGTTTCACTCTGCTTCAGTTCATGTAGGTCTTTCCAGGTTTTTCTGATAGTATCCTGTTCATCATAACCTGTATATAGTACCTTAAACTTAACAGAGAATTTTCTTCATAATAGCCCAGCAGAGTAGGTACCATACTTTTTGCCATTATAATCAATCATCATAACTATTTTCCTCCATCCTATTCCCTTTCCATGATATTTAACTCTATTTTCTATCTTCTTTTAACCTATTCCTCCTCAAAAATGTTTTACTTCTGACTGTCCCCTCCCCTGCTCTGCACTCCCTTTTTTTCACTTTTTCTTCCTTATCCTCTTCCCCTCCTACTTTCCTGTAGGGTTAAATAGATTACTCCTCCCAATTGGGTGTGAATGTTATTCCCTCCAAGAGCCCACTCTGATGAGATTAAGATCTTTGAGCTAATTCTGTGTTTTAAATTTTCTTCCTCCCTCCCTCCTCAACCCTCCCTATGAAATCAAGCAATTCAATATAAGCCATACATGTGCAGTTATGCAGAACATCTTCACCTTCCTCAAAAGTGTTTTGCTTTTTACTGCTCTCTCCCCCAATCTGCCCTTCCCTCCTATCCCTCTCCCCAGCCCTTATCTCCCTCCTCTCCCTCAGGGCAAAAATATATTACTATATCTAATTGAGTTTTTATGTTATTTCCTCTTTGAGCCAATTCTGATGACAGTGAAATTCACTCACTCCCCAATTCCTTCCCCTCTTCCCCTCCCCTCCATAAGCTTTTTTCTTGTTTCCTTCATGTGAACTACCTCTCCCCAGACCATCTCTCCTCTTCTCCCTCCCCCAGTCTATTTCTCCTACACCTCAACCCTATTTTAAAGATGTCATCATGGGTTAGTTAGGTGGCACAGTGGACAATGCACCAGCCCTGGACCCAGGAGGCCCCAAGCCCAAATCCGGCCCCAGACATAAGACACCCCACCCAGAACAAAATATAAATGCTTTACAGATATCATCCCTTCATATTCAGTATTACTCTGACTATGGCTCCACGATACTTTCCAGTGCCTTCTATTTTTTCATTCTTTTGGTTTTGCTTTATTGTTTCTTGATTTCTCAGAAAGTCAATAGCTTCCATATGCTCCATCCTAATTTTGAAGTAGTTATTTTCTTCAGAGAGCTTTTGTACCTCCTTTTCCATTTGGCCAATTCAGCTTTTCAAGGCATTCTTTTCCTCATTGGTTTTTTTTTTACCTCTTTTATCATTTGACCTAGTCTGTTTTTTAAGGTGTTATTTTTTTTGTGTCTTCTTTATGAAGCTGTTAACTTTTTTTTGAGTGTGATTTTCTCACATTACTTTCATTTCTCTTTTCACTTTTTCCTCTACCTCTCATGTTATTTTCAAAGTCCTTTCTGAGTGCTTCTATGTATTGAAACCAATTTGTATTTTCTTGGAAGCTTTGGGTGTAGGAGCTTTGACTTTGTTATCTTCTTTTGAGGGTGTATTTTGATCTTCCTTGTTACCATAGAAACTTTCTATGACAAGAATTTTTTTTCCTGTTTAGTAATTTTCCCAGCCTATTTCTTGACTTTCAACTCTTTGTTAAAGTGGGGCACTGCTTCCAGGGTGGAGGGTGCCCTGTACCAAGCTTCAGGGGGTTTGTGCAGCTGTTTTCAGATACTTCTAGGAATTTGTAAGTTTTCAGTTCTTCCAAGGTCATATGTTTTTAAGAAAGGTATGTTTACTGCTCTCCTGGCCTGTGCTATGGTCTGCAAGCAACCAGAAGTCTTCTTTTCTGCCCTGGAACTATGAACAAAGTACAACAAAATAACAGAATCCTGCCTCAGTGCTAGCAAAGAGACTCCTGTAATCTCCTTCAACTCCCTTACACTCTGTGTGCTAAGAGTTTCAGAAGCAGTTGCTTCTGCAGCTGATTCAGTGGCTCCATAGGCCTGTTCCAGGTTTGCTGGGGCTGGGTCTATGCTGGCACAGGCTGAGTTGGGCTGCACTCCACTCTCACATTGGTAAAACAGACTTTTCTTGCTGAAATTCTAAGCTGTCTTTGGCTGGAAAATTATTTCACCCTGCTTGTTTGTGGGTTCTATTGCTCCAGAAATTATCTTATGGCATTATTTAAAGGTATTTGGAGCAGTCTTGGGGAGAGCTCAGGCAAGTCACTGCCTTTCCTCCACTTCCATCTTGGCTTCTCCCAGAAACCATATATTCTTTTTTTTTTCTTTTGCAGGGCAATAAGGGTTAAGTGACTTGCCCAGGGTCACACAGCTAGTAAGTATCAAGTGTCTAAGACTGGATTTGAACTCAGGTCCTCCTGAATCCAGGGCCAGTGCTTTATCCACTGCGCCACCTAGCTGCCTCAGAAACCATAAATTCTTTTTTTTTCTTTTTAAAATTTTCTTTTATTTAAATTTTAGACTTTTATTTTCCAAATTACGTGTGACAGCAAATTCTGACATCAATTTTTTTTTAAACTTTGTGTTCCAACCTCTTTTCCTCCCTTCCCTCCCAACCCCCACCCCAAGAACTCAAACAATTCAACATAAATTATGCATGAGTAGTCATGGCAAACACTTCTTATCTAGGTTGTGAGTGGAAACAGAAAAAAACAAAACTTCAGATTAAGGAATTGTCAAAAAAAAAATGTGTTTCAGTCTGTTTTCAGATACCATCAGTGCTTTCTCTGTAGATAGATGTACTGCAATTTTCCTAGGTTCTTCAGAGTTATATTAGATCATTGTCTTGCTGAAAGTAATCACGTGCTTCCCAGCAGATCACCCTACACTAATGCTGTTATTTTGTATACAGTACATTTCTCTCTGCTTCAGTTCATGTGGGTCTTTCCAGGTTTTTCTGATAGCATCCTATTCATCATAATTTTTATATAGTACCTTGAACTTGATATAGAATTTTCTTCACAATAGCCCAGCAGAGTAGGCACCATATATTTTTTTTCTTTCTTTTTTTTTGTGGGGCAATGGAGGTTAAGTGACTTGCCCAGAGTCACACAGCTAGTAAGTGTCAAGTGTTTGAGGCCAGATTTGAACTCAGGTACTCCTGAATCCAGGGCCAGTGTTTTATCCACTGAGCCACCTAGCTGCCTTGGTACCATACATTTTGACATTGTAGTCAATTAACATAACTAGTTCTCTCCATCCCATTCCCTTCCAATGATATTTATTCTATTGTCTACCTTACTTTGCCTTAACCCTCCTCATAAGTGTTTTGCTACTGACTGCCCCCTCCCCCGCTCTACCCTCCCTTCATTCACCCTTCCCTCCTTATCCTCTTCCTTTCCTACTTTCCTGAAGGGTTAAATAGATTACTCTTCCCTATTGGATGTGTGTGTTATTCCCTCCTTGAGCCCACTCTGATGAGGTTATGGCCTTTGAGCTAATTCTGTTTTCTAAATTTTTCTTCCTCCCTCCTCAACTCTCCCTATGAAATCAAGGAATTCAATATATGTCATACATGTGGTGTTATACCAAACTTCTTTACCTTCCTCTAAAGTGTTTTGCTTTTTATAGCTCCTTCCCCCAAACCTCCCTTCCCTCCCTCCCATCTTTTCCCGCCCCAACCCCCCCCAGTCTCCTTCTCCTCCCACTTTTCCTCAAGGAAAAAATATATTACTATACCTAATTGAGTATGTATGTTATTTCTTCTTTGAGCCAATTCTGATGATAGTGAAGTTCACTCACTCTCCCTCTTCCCCTCCCCTCCATAGGCTTTTTTCTTGTTTCCTTCCTGTGAGCTACTTCTCCCCATTCCACCTCTCCCCTTCCCCTTCCCCCAGTCTATTTTTTCTACCCCTCACCCCTATTTTAAAGATGTCATCATGGGTTAGCTAGGTGGCACAGTGGACAAAGCACCAGCCCTGGGCCCAGGAGGCCCAGAGCTCAAATCCAGCCCCAAACACCAGGCAACCCACCTTGTTTGCTCCACAAAGAACGAGGATATACAAAAAATAAATGCTTTACAAGTACCATCCCTTCATATTCATTTCAGACCTGTGTCCTCTGTGTATTCCTTGCTGAAAAAGTTCTTATGACTTGGAAGTATTATTTTCTCATATATAACTGTAAACAGTTTAATCTTTTAATGTCCCTTGTGATTTCTTTTTCCTGTTTACCTTTTTATTATTCTCCAAGGTCTTGTATTTGAAAGTCAGATTTTCTATTCAGTTCAGGTCTTTTCATCACAAATGGCTGAAAGTCCTCTTTTTCATTCAAGTCCCATTTTTTCCTCTGAAAGATTATACTCAGTTTTGCTGGGTACATGATTCTTGGCTGTAGTCCCAGTTCCTTTGCCCTCTGGAGTATCATATTCCATGCCCTCTAATCCTTAAATGTAGAAGCTGCTAGATCTTGCTTTATCCTTATTGGAGCTCCACAATATTTGAATTCCTTTTTTCTAGCTGCTTGCAATATTTTCTCCTTGACCTGGGAGTTCTGGAATTTGGCTACAATATTTCTGGAGGTTTTCTTTTGGGGATCTCTTTCAGGAGGTGATCAGTGGATTCTTTCGAGTTCTATTTTAGCTTCTGCTTCTAGAATATCAGGGCAATTTTCCCTCACAATCTCTTGGAGGATGGTGTCTAAGCTCTTGTTTTGGTCATGGTTTTCAGGTAGTCCATTGATTTTCAAATTATTTCTCCTGGATTTATTTTTCTAAGGAGATTTTTCATATTGCCCTCTATTTTTTCATTCAGTTGGATTTGCTTTACTGTGACTTGGTCTCATAAGGTCACTAGCTTCCATTTGTTCAATCCTAATTCTTAGGCAATTATTTTCATCAGACAGCTTTTAAATCTTTTCCATTTGGTTTTTCAAGCTGTTGACTTTTTTCTCATGACTCTGATGCATTGCTCTCATTTCCCCTTCCATTCTTTCCCCTCTCTCTCTCTCTCTCTCTCTCTCTCTCTCCATCTTCCTTCTATCTCTCCTGGTTTCTCTTCAAAGTCCCTTTTGAGAGCTTTCATGGCTGAGACCAGTTCATATTTTTCTTGGAAGCTTTGGCTCTAGGGGCCCTGTGGCTGATTTCCTCATTTGAGGCAGGACCTTGATCATCTTCCTTGTCGCTGAAATAGCTTTCTATAGTTTTGAACTTTCTTTACTTGCTCATCTTTTAATTGATTTTAAACTCTCCACTGTGCAAACACCCCCCCCCCCCCCTGCTTCTTGGCTCCACTCCTGTTCTCAGCTTCACAGGGTCCCAGGTGTTTTGGTTTGAGGGAGGGCCAGTTTTGCTCTCGCCTGGACTGTTCTCTGGTCCAGAGATAACCTCAAGTCTACTTACTAAACAATCAATCAGCAAAGCTTTCTGTGGTGTGGTTCTTAGCTTCGGACCAGCCTGCGCACCTCCCCCACATGAGCCTCCCGCCGCTCAGGATTTCTTCCTGGTTCCCCCCTGGGGTGGGACAGCCAAATTCTTCCACCGTCGCACTGGTACTCCTGCAGTTTCCACTCCCCACTCCCCCTGGTCCAGCTGATCAGCCCTCTCGCCCTACCGCACGCTCAGCTCCAGGAGACGTCAGTGCTGTAGCAGATTCAGAGGCTCCTGGGTAAGTTCCTCCAGCAGCATGTCTTGTGTGTCTGTCAGCTCAATCGCGGGGTTAGACTTTACTCGTGGTCCAGCATGGCCCCCTGAAATCTATCTATAGCTAGAGAATAATCTCAGCCTGTATTTTTGTGTGTTTTTCTGCTCCAGGGGTTCTTTTATTGCTGTTTTTGGGGTGATTGTATCAGGAGCTCTATGCATTTAATGTCTTTCCTCCGCCATCTTGGCTCTGCCCCCCCCCCCCCGAAACTATATATTCTTAAAAGAGCTTCTGAAATCATTACAGTTCCAGGCCTAAATAATAAAATATGAGAATATGAGATAATGATAGGGACTGGATCTATGATTTTACTGAAAAAGTAAACTCCCAGGAGAGGAAGTAAAAAAATATTTAGCTCTAGCAATATTCTGTGCAACTTTTTGTCTCAGAAACTTGCCAAGACTACTAAGGGTTAATGGGACTTTTGCACAGACCATCTTGGCTTCAAGATCAGCTCTCTCTCCCTACTTCTCAATATTGCCTTTCATGAGTGGTAAACCATAGCAAATATTAAATCAAATAGGGTTCAGTTTTAGAAAAATAAAAAGGGAGGAAAGGTATTTAAGTTGGAAATAAAACACTTAAAAACAAAAATGGCCTTTTAAAAGGTCAATGATTTTTAAAATGTTCACTGTAGTAAAGCTAAATTTTTCTCTGGTAATATAGTTCTTTTCTGAACAGTCTACACACATTTCTTTGATCTTTATCACCTCACTGACCCAAAGAATCGTAGAATTTTAAAGCTGGACAGGACCTCGGTAGCCATCTAATACAGCACAATCTGACTAAGAGCTTCCTTTGTAATGTCCTAAATAAGTAGTTATCCAGTCTTTGCTTTTGGATTCAGGAGGACCTGAGTTCAAATATGGCCTCAGATACTTGACACTCACTAGCTGTGTGACCCTGGGCAAGTCACTAAACCCTCATTGCCCCCCCCCCAAAAATAAAAAGAAAGAACAAAAAAAAAATCTCAATTGAAGAACATATTAAGAATATATTACCTCCAAATGCAGTCCACTTCTGGATAGCTCTAGTTTTTTTTTTTTTTTAAATATCACACTTAAATTTGCCTCTTTCTAATTTTCATTCTATTACTCTCAATTCTACTCCAAGACAAAATAAAACAGTCTACAGTGCTTTCCAGGTGAGGCCTTCAAAATACTTAAAGACAGCTATAATGACCTCTAAAGTCTTCTCTTCTACAGGCTAACACCGCCCCCCCCCCAATATGAGGCCCCAACAACACCACCTCCTCATCATTTCTGTTTTCCTTGGCTTTCCTCTCTAGCCTCAGATGATTCTCAGTTTTTAGTGGTCCTGACATAACTCTTCTGTTACCTGACCTTACTGTATATGTCTTTTGAAAATCAAAGTTTGTAAATAAATTCCCTATGAATCCATACTGAGATCAGTATGGATTTTAGTTGCCATCCTTTTTTTTCTCCTCATTAGAATTCCATCTTTTGAATTTTGTTCTTCTTCAAGCTTGACTTTTTTTTTTTGGTGAGGCAATTGCGATTAAGTGACTTGCCAAGGGTCACACAGCTAGTAAGTATCAAGTGGCTGAGGCTGGATTTGAACTCAGGTCCTCCTGAATCCAGGGCCAGTGCTCTATCCACTGTGACACCTAACTGCCCCGCCAAGCTTGACTTTTAAAGATTTTTGATCTGTGGAATGTACTTAATTATCCTTCCACTGATCCTTTTTAAATCTACTCTCCCCAAATCTAGGGTATATGCTAGATGATGTACAACTTTTCTTTTTTCTATCAAAACTTTAAAAGGTAAAGGTATTAAAGAAAGAAGGGAAGTACCCAGCATCTTTACCATTAAATTCCAAGGGATAGTTCATTCCTGTTAGTGAAACCAAGATCCAAAACAGAAATGCCATTCCTTTGTTGATCCAACTCTTAGAAAACTAAATTATAACTAAGACAAGTCAATAAATTTTAATTGCTCTGTGTTTGTCAGACAGCTCCAGGAGATGTCTAGGACTAGAAGTTCTTCATCACTACTATATCATATATATCTCAGTCAATATTAAGATCTTCTATAATACCCCTTTCTGTCCATGTTATCAGTCGGATGCTCAGATAAAATCCACATGAGTGTGGAGGATTGCCAGGCTAAAGAAAGATTCTCAATAAAAGATGGATTATGAAGGTTATATTTACAGAGCAGTGATTAGGGTAACTTAAATACAAAAAGTTTAAAGGTCTAAAGAAATGTTAGCAATATGAGCAGGAGGCCAAATATAGCAGATAATAGGAATAAGACTCTCATTCTTTGCCAAAACACATTTAGCATCTTATTTTCAATTGGGAAAAGTAATTATATTCAACTCAGACTGAATTGAGGATTTATCGGCCTAGTGTTGAGTGAATCTTTTTTGAAAAAGTTCATTCTATCAGATAGTTTTCAATTTTTTAAACCAATACCAATATCACATTTTGAAGAATATATGCCTGTTATTACTGAAAATGGAGTAAAAACACCACAATTACACATTTATATAATCAATGTTATTGCAGTCATTGATATTTCAGCTATTAAGTGTGTTATCGTTAAGCATCCTAAACCTTATCAAACAAAAACAAAACCCAAAAAAACCACCCCATTTTCACTACAATTCCCTGATAAAAATTTTCTAGAAGAAACTCATAATATATACATTATGCTACTCCTTTTAAAGTATCAAGATGAGTTTTCATCAACCATTTTTTTTTTCTTAAGAACTCATGCTACTTAGTGTAAAATTTATCTTGACAGTAAAAAGCAGTGCAACAAAAGCAATAAATTGCTAGCCTTAGAATCAGGATCACATGAAGTCAAGATTTGCCTCTAAAATATTCTAACTTCATGACCACAGAGAATGTCTTTCACTTCTTGGTGCCCCAGGTAAATGTAAGACTATACATTGCAGATGTATATATGCAATCACGAAGGGAGATCCTTCACTTGGAGTTATCTACACTGAAAAAAATCACAGGTCCAGATTAAAAGAAAAACCTTTTACCTTATTTTCTAAACATTTATATAGTAGTACAAAGAGAATAAAAACACACACACACACATGCACACTAATAAAATTAGCCATCTTAAAAATATATAAATATTTAAGAAATAATGAAATGGCGATTCCATTGCTTTTCTTCCAATAAATATTATGTATTAAGACAACCCACTATCTCTTTCAACTAAGGAGAAAGTAGAGGGAGAAATGTGATTCTTACATCATAATCAGAAATATCTGGTAAGTTATTGTCATCAGTCTTCTCTAATTTTTCTGCAGCCCACTTGTTTGCAGCCTCAGCAAGCTCCTTTTCAGTTAGCCTGCTAGGTTTATCCAAGACCTAATGGAAAAAAAAATCTGTTAAAAATCTAAAAGTTTTTTTTTATTTAATAAAATGAAAATAAAAGGTTTATCTCTCTTAAAGCAGAAGCAATCTATGAAATGAAATGGTGTTGTGTAGTATAAAAAGCCTGAGGGCCAGCTGGGTGGAGAAGTAGATAGAGCAGCAGCCCTGAAGCCAGGAGTACCTGAGTTCAAATCTGACCTCAGACACTTGACACTTACTGGCTGTGTGACCCTGGGCAAGTCACTTAACCCCAAATGCCTCAAAAAAAAAATTTTAATTAAAAAAAAAAAAGCCTGAGTCTTAACAATCAAAAGATTGGAGATTAGATGAGTTTCATACTTAATACCTGAGAACTGAATTGAGTTGGGTAAGCTACTTTGCCTCTTCCTGTTTACTTCATCAGTAAAGTGAGAATTGATGAGTAAAACTATTTACTTAGTATAACTCTTGTGAGGAAAAGATTTTGCAAACTTCAAAACACCACATAAGTGTTATTATAACAATGATAATGTATTCCCACATTTGGGTGTTCTGTACCTAAAAAGTAATGGGGGTATTTAATAAATTATCAACATTTTAAGGAGAAGAGAGGAGAGGAGGAAAGTCTGTTTCTGGAAGCAGCTAGGTGGTGGAGGGTATAATGTACCAGGCCCAGATTCAGGAAGATCCAAGTTCAAATCTAATCTCCATCACTTAGTAGCTGCATAACTCTGGGAGTCAACCTCTGTTTGCCTTAGTTGCTTCATCTATAAAATGGATAACCCCCCTGGGTTGTTGCAAGGATCAAATGAGATAATAATTGTATTGCTTAACACAGGGCTTGGTGCAATCATTATGAATATTAGCCATAATAACAATAATAATAGTTATTATTATTATTATGTAAAAATATTCTAGGCCTTTCCAGTATGGTAAAAATTCCAGAAGCATTGTCTTCAAGGACCCAGGATCACCTACATACTATGCTGAGACAAAAGAATAGGACTTTGAATTTAATGTTATATAGGTCCCTGCAAAATTGCATGAATTTGAACTAGTGTTAATGTACCTCCTGACTCTCTCTCTTATCTTGCTACATTTTGAATGTGAATTAAACCTATAACAAATGCTTACACAGTAAAGCACCCAAGATGCTCTGCCAATGAATGGAGGCAGGGGAGACAAGAACTGAGGGAAGTGACACCGGTTTCTCAAAAGGCTAAGCTAGCAGAATGAAGGCCTGGCAGGACCCGCCAAGACAGAAAGGTTGAAGCCCAGAAATAGATTGTGTCTATTGTCCAAGAAGCAGCTTAGCTAAATTCCCAAAAGGCTCAATAGAAGGTAGACTATCAGATGACTTTTTTTGGACATAGTAACACATTGTCGAATTATTGTCACACAAATAATAATTTTTAAGGCATTGAAAGTTTTCAGTCTATCAGTGATGGGGGCACAATAATAATGAAATTATAGATTGTTTCAAGTCACGAAGCAAGTAATGCAGAAATTAAAAATGAAGAGATCCTAACCCTATCAGTACTAGTGAACTTAGGGAAACTTGCTCATTTAGTCCCAGTAGTCAATTTTTAAAAAAATATAATATTTATTGATATATTTTTATATCATCTACATTTATCCACACATCTTATAAACTTATTCTCCCTGAAAGCTAACCCTTATTAACAAAGAAAAAAGAGGGATGAAAAAAATGTTCAGAAAAAATAATTAATATATCAAAACATCTATTATATAGTTTTCCAAACCCTCCACCCCTGAAAATTAAAGGAGGAATGTGCCCTCTATTATCTCTTATTTCAGATCAACGTTAATCTTCATAATGCCAAAGAATTCCATTTCATTTGTTTTATAGATTTTTTTCCCCATTTACACCTTTATCATTGTGTTTTGTTATTTTCCTGGTTCTATATACTTCATTTTCCATCAGTTCATGTATGTCTTTCCATGCTTTTTTTCCATGTATTTTTCATATTCACTGTTTCTTACAACTCTGTAATATTTCATTTCATGCAATTACCCAAACAGATGGACATCTACTTTCCTACCACAAAAAAATTACTGTTAAAAATATTTCACTGTCCTCCTTAAGCAGCAGAATTGCTAGGTCAAAGGGCATTCTAATCCATTTCCCAAATTCTATGTATATCCAAAACAAGTGGACCAACTGACAGCTCTAACTGTAAGACATTAGTGTGCTTATCTTTTCACAAGCACTTCAATAATGACTTATCTTTGTCAATTTGCTACAAGTGAGGTGAAAACTCAAAACTGCTCTTCTCTTATTAGTGATTCTGAGAATTTAAAAATATAGTTCTTAATGATTTACAATTCTTCCTTTGAGAACTGTTTGTTCATATGCTTTGACTACTTAACTATTGAAGAATGGTTTATGGTATTTTATAATAAAGTTAAAATAAAATAAAATTTTCTATATATCTTACATATGAAACCCTTGTTAGAAATATTTTACACCAAGATTTTCCTAATCTTACCCTAGTGGAATTAATTTCATTCATACAAAATATTTCCAGTTTTATATGATAGAAATTACCTAATTTATCGGTCTGAATTGCCTCTATTACTTGTTTGGTTAAGAAGTCAAGGGGCAGCTAGGTGGTGCAGTGGATAGAGCACCGGCCTTGGATTCAGAAGGACCTGAGTTCAAATCTGACCTCAGACACTTGACACTTACTAGCTGTGTGACCCTGGGCAAGTCACTTAACCCCAATTGCCTTACCAAAAAAAAAAGAAGTCAAACCCTTACTCATAGATGTGAAAGTAATACCTGCATAGTTTCAAAGTGCATAAAGATGCTTGGAAACACTAAGTTTATAGTAATTAAAATTCACGTGTCTAAAATTCAACACAAATTACCCTCCTAACTACACTAGTAAATAACGATTAAAAGGCTTATTATAGAAAGTATACCTGGCACTGCAAATGACAAGTTCTTAATTCTGGTTAATTTATAATATTCAATTGATCTTAACAAACCTTTGATGAGGGAGTTGCTGTGGAACTGGAGGGAGAAGTATCTCTTGATGTTTTCAAAGACTGGGCAGAAGGTCTCTCTTTACCTTTAAAAAAACATTTTTTAAAAGGATCAGTGGGAAAACTTTTTAAATGCTATAGTTATTATTTTTAAAATTTTTTTTCATCCTTTTTTATAGTATTTTCTGATTTTTTAAGAAGGAATCTCAAATTCCTTAAGGTAAAAGCAAGGGTTCAGGTCATCACTTTTACATAGTTTATTAAGGTACTCAAATCAAGCTAATAATATCTAGGACAGCTGACCAGTTGACTAGGTACTATTCAAAAGTCTGAAGATACTAGAAGCCTGAGAGTAGTGCCTATCATTTCCACTAGCTGTTACCCAAATAAATGGTAGTAGTAACAGTCACCAAGGGAGAAACGGTACCATAAGAGCCACAGTAGTAACGAGTGCTTTTCATGTATGGGTGCCTCACATACCAAAATAGCTACTTTTCAAATAGATATTCAGTATTTACCATCAAAATTACCAACGGCGATTATTGTAGTGACCTAAGCATTAGTATTGCTAAAAAATAAAGATAACGATATGATTTAGCAATGGTGCCTATTGATCTCAAATGTTTACATAATAAAGCAAAATACAAATTAGGAAAACACAATTCAAAACAATGTAATTGTGTTTGTTGAAGGCACTGAACCTTAAATTTAGTTACTTGAGCACAAAACAAGTAATATTATTTGAACACTTCAGCAAAACACATTTTAAAACTTCAGCAAAATATTTTAAAACTATATAATTATCATAGTGGGTTATATACAATGAAATACTTAAATGAATGCAACCTGTAAAATGACTGGTTAAACTTGAGTAATCAGTAATTATAAAACCACTTACTAAATTCATACTGAAGTCAAATGAATTAATGCATATTAAGTGCTTTGCAATCTTAAATTACTATGTAAATATCAACTATTATTATAATAATTATTACACTATGTTTTATAAAAAAAGAATAAATCCCTTGGTGCAATTTTATATGCAAAAATCAAAATGAACCAAAACAACTATTTGGCTGGTGATGAAAAGAAAGGGATAAATCATGTTGGTCCTGGGTAACAGTGGATAAGAAAAACTTAGATAAAGCCAAGTAAACTAAAAGTCCAAATACAGATTATATCCCTGGAAATTACACATCAACTAAAGATGAAGACAGAGAGCACTATGTCAGAAAAGTGAAAACAATAGGGCACCATAGATCAGAGAGAAGCTGAAGGTCCAGAATGGCCAACAGGAAAAAGCTTGGTAATTATTAAAGAGTTGAAGATCATTCAGAAGCTGAAAATAAACAAAAGACAGTACTAAAGCTAGCAGAAGCAGATACATCAAATCAGATATTGAGGCAAAATCTACTTCAAACTTGTTTACTTCTTTTACTACCATACAGTAGGAATAAGAAATGAATGACTAACTTTCAAGAACAAAATCAGCCCTGAACCTAAAGGTACAAAGGCCATAGTGATGTTCTCCATATAGGCAATGATGAGCTGCAGCTCCCAGCAATCTCTCTCTAGAACGTCCAATTTTAATAACCTAATAATTGATCAAGAGGCTACATGTGGCACTACCTTGAGCTTTGAATAAAATGAACTGAACAAGTACAGCTCTTGACCTTTGAGAATTTGAAATATTAGAGAAATAACAATGTAAATAGATATAATTGACATATAAGCAATTATGTAGTAATATAAACCATCACTACTCCTCCAAACACTCAATTTAAGTTCTATGAAGTGATTTTGTATCCTTTTGAGTCAATACATTTCTTTATGGGGTTTGGGATCAGAAGGAATAGGGGAAAGATGTGATGAAAATGAGGGCTAAAGTTCAATCCCCAAATGGATGAGTGAAACTAATTTTATATGGAGTAACTGTTCCATGTACTGCTGCACTTTATTAACCCACCAAATTGCTGCATTTTTTGTTGTGTTTTGTTGGGCAATGAGGGTTAAGTGACTTGCCCAGGGTCACATAGCTAGTACGTCTCAAGTATCTGAGACCGGATTTGAACTCAGGCCTTCTTGAATCTAAGGCCAGTGCTTTATCCACTGCACCACCCCTGCATTTATTTTTATAAAGAGGTCAGTGGAATTTGGATATGACAAAATACGAATCCTAATTTTACTCTTAGGTATTGTGAAGCTTTACTCCAGTTAGTTAATTTATTTAAATAAGTTTAAAGCTTCTACTTTCAACTGTTCTCATATTATGACAAATATAAATTTGTTCTGTTCCTGATCCAAATAAAGTATAAAACTTGTACCTGAAATGGTTTAGTATGACTTATAATTCTCATTTTTCAGGGTATAGTTATACACTATTGCTTTTTTAATCCCCCAAAAGATTTTACTGCAGTGAACGTCTGGAACAATAAGGTAATCCAAGAAGACACACTGAGCAAAAATTATTCATCTTGGAGGAGGAAGCTGGTTAAGTGCTAACCGTTTCCATCTGCTCATGATTCTTCTAATATAGCTCTGATGTGTTTTTCAACCTGCTGACTTCTCCATCCAAGAAGTACAGGTAGAGAAAAGACTGGCACCATAGTCTACTATGATTTAAGTGAATCTCTTTCCTAACTCCTAACCTCCACTTCATCCCCTTCCCCAATTAAGTATACCAACTAGGTGGGTAGACAGACAGAAAGGCCCTGTGATTTCATTGTTGTAGGGTCTCCTGCTGAGGAAACTGCCTCTAGCCAATGGGAACAGGCAAGTGTACTATAACTTATCATTTTAAAGATCTGTCTCAGACACTGAGAAGTTAAAAGACTTAACTAGGGCCACACAGTCAGAACATGTCAGAGGTAGGAACTGAACTCAAGCCATCTTGAATTCAAGTCTTGCTCTCTATTTACTACACCATGCTTTTATGTGTGTGTGTGTGTGTGTGTGTGTGTGTGTGTGTACAGTGTAGAAATGTATGTACATTCACATGTGATTGTATATAAATTTTTTCAAGCTCTAGTTCTGACCTTTCCATTGTGCAGGCTACAGAGAGAATGCACCAAATACCCTCCCCAACAACTAACAAGTCCCTCCCAAGCTAATTCCAAAGGAGAATTCAGCTCAACACTTACCTCTTCCTGGCTCTCCTTCATTTTGCTGTTTGTAGCAGGCACCAGCACGCACGGACTCTGGAGAAAGGTGGGCAGGTAGGAGTTAACAACAACACCTCTCTGTGCTTCCAGAAAAGGCAAAGTCCAAAACAAGCAGCAAGGATCAAAGTAGCAAGAACTTCTTTACAGCACATAGGTTTGCAGGTAACTGCCCTCAAACACCCCAAATACTCAATGTTGAACTGATTATATAACCTGTAAACCAGCCATGCACATGAGGAAATGCTTCAGTCCAAAACCAGTAACCAATCAGAGACCCCTACAATACACAATGGTGAACTGTAGTGGTGGAACAAATAATATAGAGGATAACTAAAGACAGGTAAGGAATATTATCTATCCCCAAAGTATAAACAGAAGGTAATTAATGATGAATATAACAGGGTAAAGCACTTCTTTGAGATCAAGGGCTATGTTTTAGTCATATTTGTGAATCTCACAGTACTTGGCATATCTTAACACAATACGCTTTCAATAAATTTATGGTGGATGAATGAATTAGTGAATGAATGCTTTAAAATACTATACTACATAAGTTGTCTCATGGATATTTCTACTTATATATCCTGTTGGTGCCTCAATACCTATCTAACTTTTGTCTAAGCGTGGGCCTCTTTTCACATGCCTATTTCTGTTGGTACTTCCAATGCACTGATTACATTCACAATTTATCTAGACTCAAAATCATGGAATCATCTGATTTTTTCCTCTTTTTTCACCTCTTCATGCAAATCACTTGATTCTGTCATTTCTACCTTTACAATCTCTCTCAAAGCCTGTTCTCTATTCACATTGCTATCCCCAGTTCAGGTACTTATCAGCTGTAGCCTAAACTAGCCTCTCACAGACCAGCCTTTTCTCTTATCTCCTCTCCAAACTATCCTACAAACAGATGCCCAAATAATTTTCCTGATTCTTAGGTTC
Source organism: Dromiciops gliroides (assembly GCF_019393635.1). Lineage (NCBI taxonomy): Eukaryota > Metazoa > Chordata > Mammalia > Microbiotheria > Microbiotheriidae > Dromiciops > Dromiciops gliroides. The sequence continues at coordinate 208,854,785 of NC_057865.1, read as the reverse complement.
ATGTTGCTGCCCTGTTGAAAAAGCATTCAACGGTCAATAGAATAAATTACTAATTCCTTAGTCAATTATTTTAGATCATCCACAATCTGACTTCAATATACTTTTCACATTACTCCCCTTCATACAGTCTAAATTCAGTATGACTCAATTTAAAAGAAAAAAAAGTACACCCTCTGTGTCAGGGACTATGCTGGCGCCCAGGGAATAAAAATATAAAAGTGAAATACACTCTGCTCTCAAGAAGCCTTCATTTTATTTAAGTAAATCAAAAATATATACAAAATAGACTGATGGGAGGAGGGGATGGTTCACATTAACAACTGAGGAAATCAGGAAAGGTTGTTTAAAAGAGATGAACCATGGGGAAAAAAGAGAGAGAGAGATGAACCATGGAGGAAGCTTGGTATTTCCAAGCAGTAAAACTAATCTTATCTGTCTGTAAATAGTTGTTTGCATGTCATCCCCTCCATCAGATAGTGAACTCCTTGAAGAAGGTCTGTTTTTGCCTTACTTAGTAGCCCTAATAGGTACTTAACAAATGTTTTTTTACTTCACTTATGGAAGAGCATGCCCCTCAGTTTGCCACTTCAAAAAGAGGGGCTACACTGGGGCAGCTATGCGGCGCAGTGGATAAAGCACCAGGCCTGGATTCAGGAGGACCTGAGTTCAAATCTGGCCTCAGACACTTGATACTTACTAGTTGTGTGACCCTGGGCAAGTCACTTAACCCTCACTGCCCCGCCCCCCCCAAAAGCTGCTACAAATATTTCTGTACATATAGGACTTCTTCCTCTTTGGTTTCTTATGCAAAATTCAGTATCTTTTTGTGCAGTTTCAAACTGCTTCAAAGAATGCCTGTAACAATTCACAACTCATTGATTAAGTCAAGAAGAATTTATTAAGCACAATAAATGCTAAATATGTGGATACAAAGAAGGGCAACAACAATCCTAATAATCAAAGAGCACACATTCTATTGGGGGAGACAACTATGCAAACAACTATGCATGTACAAGATATATATGGGTAATCTTAGAGGAAAGAAGATCAGGGAAAGGCTTTGCACAGATGGTAAGATTTGAGTAGAGGAGGAAGAACACTCTGGGGATTTGGGGCAGACAATGAAAAGTCAGAAGATGGAGTAGCACATGTAAGCAACAGCAATGTGCATGTTTTTTCCAAAGGCCTTCTATTGATTTGTCGTTTTCAATTTTTGTCAACTTTGCCCACCTGACTGGATATGAATTGAAACTTCAGTGTTGCTTTAATTTGCATTTCATTTTTCTTTTAATATGGCTATAGCTAACTTGGATTTCTTCCCTTGAGACAGACAGCAAAGAGAAAATAAGAATGAGGGTGAATGATAGATGAGAGAATAAGGATAAGGTAATAAGATCATATGGGTTGGCCTTGGCAAAGAGAAGAGCTAACTTTTACCAACTGCAATGCATTTACATCTCTATATTCTGTGTTATATCTGTCCATATTCTCTCAGAGATAATCCATGGAGAATCTATCCAACTGCTAGAGGCCTTCTACTAAGCTTTTAAAAAAATATTTCATGGGTAGCATTCAAAATGTCTGATAATTGTTGTGTAGATATAACCTGTTTGAGTTCTTTTCCTATTATACAAGTGATAGATAATATTGTTCCTTTCTTGACTTGCAACTTGCACACCTTTGAGACTGTGTGTAATATACTATGACAAGCAGTGCTCAAGCTTCATATAGGGAATATCGAAATTGAAAAATGAAAATTTTGTTTCAGAAAGTTGTTTTGGGGCAGCTAGGTGGCGCAGTGGATAGAGCACCGGCCCTGGAGTCAGGAGTACCTGAGTTCAAATTCGGCCTCAGACACTTGACACTTACTAGCTGTGTGACCCCGGGCAAGTCACTTAACCCCAATTGCCTCAATAAAAAAAAAAAAAAGAAGAAGAAAAGAAAAAAAGAAAGAAAGTTGTTTCAGGTCACTAAACATCCTGTGCATTTTCCTAAAAGCAATCCATATATGTCTGATAAACTCCCTGTGAGGAGAGTGTGGTCCAGCCATTTATGTATTTTCAACCTTTTAATATACATCTAAAGATCAAAATGAGAAAATGTGATACCCAATTGAGGCAACTCTAATTTATTCAAAACAAACTGCAAAAGAAGTGTGGTCCACTCTCCTCACAGGGAGTTTATCAGACATATATGGACCATCGTTATGGGTTGTCCACTCAACATTCCATAAGTAAGCATGAGTTTTCCTACATGCACAGAATCATATGATCATAGATTTAGAGCTGGAAAGGAACTTAAGAGACCCTCTAGTCAAATATAATATGTTCATTTTACAGATGAACTAAAGGACAGAAACCCAAGATCTGAGATTAATCTAAGATTAGAAGGGTAGTAAGAGGGCAAGATTTTTGATTCCAAATCCAGTGTAATTTCTATTGTGTCAAGTGATAGATAACTGGCTGGGGTGGTTTCTAGGTTCTTAGATTTCCTCATTATAAGAAATGATTAACACAGATCAATATCCTTTAAAAATGGTGATGAGGCAGCTAGGTGGCACAGTGGATAGAGCACTGGCCCTGGAGTCAGGAGGACCTGAGTTCAAATCTGGCCTCAGACACTTGACACTAGCTGTGTGACCTTGGGCAAGTCACTTAACCCCAATTACCTCACCCCCCAAAAAAATATGAAAAAAAAAATGGTGATAGTCTGATGAAGTTCACTCTTTTATTAATTTCCAATCATTTTTCTTTTGCAGTTTGTTTTGAATAAATTAGAGTTGCCTCAATTGGGTATCTATTTTCTCATTTTGATCTTTAGATGTATATTAAAAGGTTGAAAATACATAAATGGCTGGTTCAAAAAGAAATCTCGGGAAGCTAGGTGGCGCAGTGGATAGAGCACTGGCCCTGGAGTCAGGAGGACCTGAGTTCAAATTCGGGCTCAGACATTTAACACTTACTAGCTGTGTGACCCTCGGCAAGTCACTTAACCCCAACTGCCTCACTAAAACAAAACAAAACAAAACAAAACAAAAGAAAATTAAATTTAAAAGTTTTCAATGAACAAAAAGAAATCTCATTGGTAACCAGACACTTTGTGTCTGCTAAAATAGTCAATTTAATTTTAAAATGTTATTAAGATTCCTTTATCCAGTATAATGACTCTCCCAGAAGACACAGACATATTCAAGAAATGCATTCATGAGACTTTCTTATAGTTTACAAACCTTTATGTTCTTTTCTCCATTCTTTTTTTTTCTTTTTTGGTGAGGCAATTGGGGTTAAGTGACTTGCCCAGAGTCACACAGCTAGTGTCAATCGTCTGAGGCTGGATTTAAACTCAGGTACTCCTGACTCCAGGACCGGTCCTCTATCCACTGTGCTACCTAGCTGCCCCATTCCATTATTTTTGAAGCCAAATTTTCCAGGATATTTTTATTGCCAATGATACTAATCTTTGCAGTTAAATAACATTATATGTTAATTTAACTTCTCTACTTTCTATATGCAAATGATCACAAAATCTGCAACTTACAAAAAGGACACCAGAGGTCAATGAGTCTAACACCCTCATTTTAAAAATGAGAAAAAAAGAGATGGATAAAGGCTAGATAACTTGTCCAGGGTTACACATCTAAAAATTCTCTGGGGTAGAATTCAAAGCCCAGATTACTTGACTCCAATAACAGCATTCTACTCTCTGTATCGTTATGCTTATGATCGTTTAGCTTAGCAGGGTCCAGTAGACACAACAAAATCAAGATCAATTTAATCAGAGTAAAGACACCAATGACCTTGGAGTACTAGAGGCATGCCCTGAGCACACATGTTCCCTCCATGTGCATACCTCTCCACATATTTTCGTGCACCTCTTTACTTATGACCTCTTTATTCATGCTCAGTATTGTAGGGTACATTTGAGGAAAGATGGTAGAAATGTTTTCTTATTAAGGTTTTTTACTATGAAAATTTCAATAACTGCCTATGTTTTTTTGTTAATTTTGTCATCTGGCTGATAATTCAAAGACAAAAACATCAGTGGGGACTTTTGATCAAGTTCTAAGAATAGAGACCCATGGAGTAACATGAAACTGGAATACATTTTGCCTAATCAACCCATGTTCTTAGAGGAGTAGCTTTGACTACAGAATAAAAATTAACTCAGCTAATTTCTTTATTTGCCTCTCCAAAGTCATTTAGTCATAACTTCTTCACAATCCCTGTGGATCTTATTTTTAAAAAACTTATATTCTGGGGGACAGCTAGATGGCACAGTGGATAAAGCACCGGCCCTGAATTTAGGAGGACCCGAGTTCAAATCCGGCTTCAGACACTTGATACTTACTAGCTGTGTGACCCTGGGCAAGTCACTTAACCCTCATTGCTCTGCAAAAAACCCCCAAAAAAACCTTATATTCTGAACTTAACACACACACACACACACACACACACACACACACACACACACAAGCATTTCCATATACAGAGTAGAACATATGAAAAAAATTCTAAATGAAACCACAAATCTCAATTTTGTTTTTATATTTTTAGAATTTCTTTTTCTTTTTTCTTCCTTTTTTTTTTTTTTTGGAGGGGCAATGAGGGTTAAGTGACTTGCTAGTAAGTGTTAAGTGTCTGAGGCTAGATTTGAACTCAGGTCCTCCTGAATCCAGGACTGGTGCTTTATCCACTGTGCCACCTAGATGCCCCCTTTGACCTGAATTCTTAAGTCTTTCAAAGTTGTCGATCTTTATAATATGGTTATCTTGGTGTAAATTATTCTTTGGTTCTTCTCATTTCACTCTGCATCAGTTCACATTACCAAAGATTATCTGAAATGATCTCTTCAATCATTTCTTATAACACAATAATGTTCCCTTGCAGGCATTTATCATAATTTGTTCAGACATTACCCAAACATTTTAAGCCCTAGGATTTAAGGATCCTTGCTCTTTATTTCTCTCCCCTTACCCAATTCCCACCACCTTTTAGGATGAAGAAGTCTATTCTGTTTGTGACTATGCCTTTCCCAGTATTATTCTCCCTCATGTCTATCTGTGCCTCCATTTTCATTTGTTTACCTGCTGATTTTGATGAATTTCTACGCCAAAATGATTGTGGGTATATTCAACTACCCTTATTTGTTAATTTTGGATAAGAATGTGTTTTTTTTTCCAATGCCCACTTCCCCCTCACTTCCTGTTTGTATACTCTTCCCAAAACATTCCAAATATGACAAATAATCTCACCCCTTTTCTTCCTCCTTTCAACACTGGTGCATTCCTTTTACCCTCTTTTCTCTCTGCCTTTTCAAAACTCTCAGAATATATTCCTCAGGACTTTTGCATTTCTTATTTACGTTTTTAAGGGACACTTGTTTTTTCTCCTCATGACTTTGTGTTTATGTGTGTGTGTGTGTGTGTGTGTGTGTGGGTGTGTGAGAGCGTGTGTTGAACCCCTTTGGCAATCTGGTAAAGACAATGGACCCTTTCTCAGAAAATTTTAGAAAGCAAATATAAAAAAAATACACAAAAATATAGGGGAAGACAAATTATAATGAAGTATATTTGCAAAAAATAATTAAGATGATGACAGCAAGAGGTGAGATCATGATTTGCAGTGAACTGGATTTAAGTCAGAGAGGGCTGTGCAAAGTCACCAACCTCACTCTCTCCTCCAGAGCTATCTGGGTCTAGTGGCAAGATATACATCAGAATGTCTGGCAATGGGGGCGGAGCTAAGATGGCAGAGGAAAGGCTGTGAATCCCCCAGCTCCCAACAAACTTGTCCACACACTCCAAAAATAATGCCATACAAAAACTCCTGGAGCAGCCTAAGCCACGTAAGACTATTTTCCAGTCAAAGATTAAACTGTTTACATCCCTACATGGAAATACTAATACGTCTAACTCACAAGATCTTTCTCAGTATTAGGGCAGCTAAAAGGAATATACTTAGACAGAGGGCAGAGGTGTGAATTGAATATGAAGGGATGATATCTGTAAAGCATTTATTTTTTGTTTATCCTTGTTTTTTGTGAGGCAGGCGGGGTAGGGTGGCTTATGTCTGGGGCCAGATCTGGGCTGGGGGCTTCCTGGGTCTAGGACTGGTGCTTTGTCCACTGTGTCACCTAGCTGACCCATGATGACATCTTTAAAATAAAGTTAAGGGGGGACAGCTAGGTGGCACAGTGGATAAAGCACCAGTCCTGGATTCAGGAGGACCTGAGTTCAATTCAAATCTAGCCTCAGACACTTGACACTTACTAACTGTGTGACCCTGGGCAAGTCACTTAACCCTCATTGCCCCACAAAAAATAAAGTTAAGGGGAAAGAGGAATTCACTGGAAGAAAGGGAAAGGGAGAGGTAGACTGGGGAAAAGTAGCTCACATAAAAGAAACAAGAAAAAGCTTATGGAGTGGAGGGGAAGATAAGAAGTGGGGGAGTGAGTGAACCTTACTCTCATCAGAATTGGCTCAAAGAGGGAATAACATACACACTCAAGTGGGTATAGCAATATATTTTGCCCTGAGGGAAAGTGGGAGGAGGAGATAAGGGGGAGAGAGGTGAAGGAAGGGAGGGGACAGTAAAAAGCAAAACACTTTCAAGGAAGGATATGATGAAGGAAGAGAGAAAATAGAGTAAATATCAAGGGGAGGGAATAAGATGGAGGGTAATACAGTCAGCAGTAGTAACTGTGAAAGAAATAAAGAGCAGGATGGTATGAAAAATGCAAACCATCAACAGAGAAAAACTGATGGTATCTGAATACAGACTGAAGTATAACTTTATTTGTTAGCTCCTCTTTCTAAAGTTATTTTGTCTATTTTCTTCCACAACCTGACTAATGTGAAGATGTTCTGCATAACTGCACATGTATGACTTATATTGAATTGCTTGATTTCATAGGGAGGGTTGAGGAGGGAGGGAAGAAGAAAATTTAGAACACAAAGTTTTTAAGAATCTATGTGAAAAAATGTTATTTATTTTTTTTACATGTAACTTGGGGAAAATTCTAAATAAAATGAAAATATAAAGCAAACATAAATAAATTAAAAAAATAAAAAAGAATATCTGGAGATGGCCCTGGATGTTTGAGGCAATTGGGGTTAAGTGACTTGCCCAGGGTCAAGTAAGTTGTCAAGTGTCTGAGGCTGAAACTGAACTTGAGTCCTTCTGATTACAAGGCCAGTGCTCTATCCACTGCATGACATAGCTGCTTGTATTAGAATGTTAGCACTACATCAATATGTGCTTCTTTTTAATTGCTCACATAAATTTACCTTTTCAGGTCTTTCTGAATTCTTGTGTTAATGCTACTCATCTTTGGTCTTTTATCAAAAATATTTCAAAATCCTGTAGTACATTAAAGGTTCATTTTTCTCCCCCGTAAGAATAAATTCAGCTTTATGGGGTAAGTTATTCCAAACTTTAAGCCTCTGTCCTTTGTCTTTTGAAATACTGCATTCCAAGATCTCATTAGGCAGCTAGTGGTCAACTCCAAGTAGACCTTGATTCAGAAGAGTTGAGTTCAAATCTAGCCACAAACACTTACTTGGTTGTGTGAGCAAATAACTATTGTGTACCTGTTTCTTCAAATATAAATGGAGATAATAAAAGCAGTTACCTCCTAGAGTTGCTCTGCAAGTCTTAAAGTACTATACAATTACTATAATCATGACCACCACCACCATCATCACTATTGCCATCATCCTCATTGTTGTCGTCATCATCTGGAGCCACTAGGTCTTACAGGAACCTAGCTACAGTTCTTTAGTATCTTAACTTCTTTCTAGATATCTATAGTATTTTTTCATTAACATGGAAGCTCTGGGTTGTGTATAGACTTTTTTTTCCTAATCATGGTTTTCACGGAATCTAGATTCTTAAATTCTCTCTCCTTGGTTTTCTTCAAGTCAGTTGTTTTTGAGATATATTCCATTTTCCCCCTATTTTTTGGAATGTTATTTTGTTCTGATATTTCTTAATAATAATAATGATAGTTAATACTAATGATGGCCAACATTTATATAGCTTTTGAAGCACTTTATGTTATCTCATTTGATCTGCAGAACAATCCTGTGAAGTATAAGTACTATTACTTTCCCCATTTTACTGATGAGAAAAATAAGGCTTAAAGAGATTAAGTGTCTGAGGCAATATATGAACTGAAGTCTTCCTGACTCTAAGTTCCATGCTCGTTATCTACTGTGCCACCATACTGTATAATTCCCACTTTGTCAATTCTAGTTTTCAGAGTCCAATTCTTGGGTAAGGCTGATCACTTTTTATTCTAAGTTACTTATTCTCTTTCAAATTCCTTTCTCCAGTCTTATTTCATTTTTTTCTGATTTCATTTCTTCTAGGTTGTCCTGGTGGAAAATCCATTTTGTCTCTTTGATTCTCTGCTTTTAACTGTTTTTATATTACTCTCTTGGGGGGAGGAGAGGAAGATCTGTAGATTTGCAAAATTAGTGTTTTCTTTGTCTTATTCATGTGTCTGTCCAGTTTTAGCCAATACACTGGGACTTTGGGTAGAGTGATCAGCTCTGCTTGGTCTTACCCTGAGTCTCCTGGATTTTTCTGCTACATTCCGCAGTTATACTCCCTAGGATCTTCGAGTTTCAGTGCTCTGGATCTTCACAGCCCTCACTGCTCCTAGGTCTGGGCTGTCTTGGCAACACTGGTTGTTGTACTGGTTGTTGCCTAGTGCTGTTCCTTGGACTACTGAAGATTTTCCAAATTGGGGCTTTCTGATGACCATGGGACTTTCTTAAGGGAGTTCTCTATTCTTGCTGCTTCTGAAACTGACTGTTTCAAGGGTACACATCTTATCTCTGGCCATGCTGGCACTAGCTTTGCTGGAGGGGATACTTTCTTATTTTCTGAGGGCTTTTCAATGACTTTTTGTGCAGATCTGGAGTTAAAGAAGTCGCTTACATTAGTTTCTCATTGAATTTCTTGATCATTATTTTTTCTAATGTAAACTTCAAAAATTTGCTGGAGTAAGTGTTAAGAGATAAATAGTCTCTTTCAAGTCAGACAGCCATCTTGGCTGGAAGAGCTGAGAACCATTTTGGAATTCTATTTATTAAACTGCTAAAGTCAAACAATCAATCTCTCCATACTTAGGTAGCTTTTTTCTGTTTTGAGGTTTTTTCTTTTTGCTCTGATTCTTCTCGTATAACATGACTAATGCAGAAATATGTTTAATGTTATTAGGTATATATAACCTATATCAGATTACCTGCTGTGTAGGGGTGGGGGGAAGGGAGGGCAGGGAGGGCGAAAAATTTGAAATTGGAAATCTTACTATTTCTACATGGAATTGGAAAATAATAAAATACTTTTATTTTTTTAAAAAAAGAAAAGAAAACAGACCTCTACAATATCTTTTTTGCTATATTATGGTACATTGCTATCATTTGAATAGTATATGATAAAAGTGAATTGATTAATTCCATCTTTGTACATATACACATATAATACATATATAGATGTATATGTTTTAGTTATCAACCCAGTTACATTATGAGAAGCTAAAAATAATTTTTTATTACAAGAAAGAGAATCAATGAGAATTTTTTAAGCATACTATAAAAACAAAAAAAGAAATAGTTATCTTTATATTCAGTATCATATAGATTTCTAGTAGACATGAGGAGTGGTGGGGGTTTTTTTAAACCCATTTTCCCAAACCAAATTACTATGTTATATTCTTGTAATGCAAGATGTTGGACAGTTCAAGATTCGAGTATTGGAAACATCAGTTTGGAGAGGTCTTTGAAAATATCAAATTGTAAAATCAACTTTTAAATTAGCTGACATGATACAAATCATTAATCAATTACCACTTAAGGGTCAGTCTCCATCTTTTCCTCTCCTGCATTCCCTTCTCCCCTTCTCTTGCTAGCTAGAGATTATTACAAGGAGGCTACCTATAAGAATTTTGACCTGCTTTGTTTCTGACATGGGCTGCTTCTCATTCAGGGTTCTCAACATATTAAAAAGCCGAGTTGAGGGCAGACATCTGATCACATAGCCCACTGTGACTCAGAACACATGAGCTCAAGAGATCTGCCAGCTTAAGTCTCCAGGAACTAAGATTATAGGTGTATGCCACCATACCCACTTCTATCATACATGCATACAACATTATACCTCTCTGTTCTTCACTGCTCCTTAGAAAAATAAATATTTGTTAGATGGATGTAGCAATGAGTGGATCAACCCAGTAGAAGGCATATTGGGAAATTTGAGACTGTCCTTCCTTATCATCAGCCAGCAGAAAAAGATGTTGAAAACAAGACATTTATTCTTTGAATCAGACAACAAAGAACAAAAAGAGGAACAAAAGAAAAAAGGAATGAAAAGGAACAACTAAACAAAATACAGGTAAATTAGAGAACATAATGCCATATATTACTCCTGAGAGTATTCAGTGTCAGTTCACTACTTTCTTTGAAGTGTCAGAATTTCTTAGAACGTCAAATACCCACAAATTAAATTAGAGTTGCTACATTAATAATTGAGAAATGACTGAAAAAACATCAGTTTTCTTGCTTTAGTCATTTGGGAATAATAGAATTAGAAACTGTAAAATGTGTCAATGTGAGATGATTAGAAAAGAATTTAAAAATAAATGTGATACCATTGTAATTTATCTGCAAGACCATGCCAAAGACACATAAATCATGCGTGGTATATGTGTTTGAGAGAAAAATAAACACAAAAAGTTAAACACATACTTCTATGCTGAGACTGGTGGAAAGAATAAGCTTTACTCCGTTCAGGAGAGTAACTTCTGCTGCTGACACTGGAGCCAGATCTGCTGTGTGGAGAATCTTTTCGATTTACAGGTGATTCCCGAAAGAATGGATTGTCTCTTTTATGAGGAGATCGTTCTCTCATGTAAGAATAGAAACCTTTTCTTCTAAATCCATCTCTAGTGTCCCTTTGGAGAAAATAAAGTAAAAATCACTATACTTTAAAAAAAAAACCACAAACCAAAACAAAAGAGAAATTGATATAACTTTATAAGTAGCATTTTATATAATAGTTATAAGGCCTATTAGTTCACTTTCATGTAAGTTTCAGTGTCTCTATATGATCCAACTATGAGACTGAAAAATGTTATAACATCTATCACTACTGCTTCACAGTTTGGACTGAACAAATCATGAAAACAGTCATTATAATTTAAAGAATCATAAAAGAATCCAACAGATATAAGGAATAGAAAAAGGTTAGAGATTATAGATCTAAAGGAGGGAGTAACTTCAAAGGCCATCTAATCCAACTCCCTACATTTTATAGAAGAGGTAACTGATGCCTAGGAACTTAAATGACTTGCCCTAGCTCACAAAGGAAATGAGTTCCTCAACCAGCTACCTCGCAACCCCCCTCCCCTCAAACATGTAAAAAGACTTTGCTAGAACCATTAGACACAAAAGGTTATCTGTCCTATTCTCTTTTTGGTCATTTTATTAACACCAGTAAATTCCTTTAAGCCCCATGCTAAATTAATTTTTTACCAAAACAAAGAAAATCAATAGATCAAAAAAGGCCAATGCACTGTGTTTTGTGGAAATTTTTTTTGATTTGGGGACCCTACCTTTGGGCTGAGATTGGAAAGCCTTAGGCTCTCAGGGTCTCTTCTGTGTGGGAGGGGCTGGTGTCCCTCCTCCTCAGCTTCAGCTGAGCCAAAAAGCCCTGTGGGCTGTACAAGACACCAGGTCAGACAGCTCCCTCCGACCTGAGCGGAGCTATCCGAAAGATCCTGGATAGCCTGTGCTGAGGCACATGAAGCTGGAGCGCACCCCCGACCCCCACCAGCCACAGCCCTGGCTAGCAGATTAGCTTGGTCTGTGGGGGCGCAGGCAGCCCCGAGATTTGAGTGGAGAGAAGAAAAGGTATATAGAGACCTGGGGGTTAGATTCAGGGGGGGCTGACAAGGTATGGGGGCTGACAGGACTGGAGGCCTGCGGACAAGACTCAGAGGTTCCAAGGGACGAGACGAGGTAGAGAAGAGGTCAAGCGGTGGCTGACGAGATTAGAAAGGTTGGAGAAGACAGACGGGGGCTACAAGGACGCAGGAGAAGATGAGAAGGACTAGGAGCAGGGAAAAGAGAGGCCGAAGGGCAGACTGACGGAACAGACAGACAGAAGGTTGGTGAAAGAGAAACACAGGGGTTCAGCAGTGGCAGTAAGGAGAGGAAAGTTAGAAGCACAGGGATTTACAAAGTGAAAGGGTACAGGTGGACTTAGTGAAAGTAGCTGAGCAAGTGAGAATACCCTGAGGCGAGAGATGGCTAAGGCCCTTACTGTATTCAAGAAGTTCCAAAGAGACACAGTGGAAAGAGAAGTGCGCAATGCAGTCAGGTTGTACATTTTATTTCCCTGTATTCTTAATTTTCAATAGTATCTCATTAATAAACTCTGCTTTGATTATTTAGTTAAGAGGCTTCTTAATATTTTGCTCATCAATTTGGGAGTGGAGCAGTGTGGTGGAACTTTATAAACGGCCCACATTAAATTAATAGCAGTTGGATAGCCAAGTTAGTCAATGGTCCCAGATTAGTCCTCCAGTCAGCTTTAGCCCCCCAAATTAGGCTAGTCATTTAAAAATATTCTTTCATTTGAATGGTGACCCAGATGGGACTTATGGTCCAATTATAATTTCTCTAAACCTGTAATTTTTCATAAATCCAATTATATAATTTTTCAGATTAGATATAGTTATTAATAATTAATTTTTTTACAGTTTCATTAGCTGTTCACCATCCAAAGTGAGCACTGATATTTATCTGGGTTCACGTCCCTTTCAGTGTTGTTTTAATTACGTTACTGTAGTCATTATATATTTAAAGCTCTTGGATCTGTTTGCTTTGCTGTATACTATTCATATTTGTTTCTTAAGGTGGAATGGTTTTCCTTTACTTTCATGTACCAGATTTTGTTTCCCCCTTTCCCAAACAATGGGCACAAATACAATTTCCATTTCTTTGATACTACAAAAAGTACTCATGTAACTATTAGCTATATGAGAACTTTCTTCTGACTGGCTCTGGTTAAATACCCAATTATTTAAGTATTCCTTTAAAAAGTATTTTGCAGGTGTATTTGTGCAATACCCAATTGGTAGATTAACTCTTGTAATGATTGGAGTGACGCCACCTGCTGGAGATTTACTGTAGGAAAGCTCCACCATGAGAAGGCATCTGAAGGCAAGCCATGTGGTCAGTTCCTTGGCATCAGGAAGTGACATAAGCTACCAGCCAATCAACTTGAGGAGCCTCCCATTTCTGGGAGGAGGATGTGAAGTAGGAAGTGGACGCTGGCAAAGGGGTTCTTCCTTCTTTTGGTTCCTGACCTCGCCATGGCAGGTCAGATGATGTGGTCTCTTAGAAATAATTAGAATCCTAATGCTCTTTAATAGATTTTTACCTTTCTTTCTTCACCAAATTCTTATTCTCCTTAATAAATGCTTAAAAGTTTAATCTCTTGCTAAAGCTTATAATTTATTGGCGAACACTCATATTTAAACAGACTAGCTAGGATTTTAGCCCCTTACACTCTTAAATATATTATGCATTTTGCAATTACTTTAATTGGAATTTCTTATTTTAAATTTTCTTAGTTTTTATTAGGACATATAGATATTAGTGCATGTAGAAATGCTTTTGATTTCTATGAATTTTTAGGAATTTGCTAATTTACTTAAGTTTATTCTCTTAAGAAAAAGAACACAATACCCACAAATAGGAAAAATTTTAAACTCTGCTTTGCCAAGTTTTATACTATATTTTTAATTTCTCTATTTTGTTTTACTGTTATGATTAGCATTTCTAGAATATAGTCAAGAACTGTGGGTTTATGATGCATCCTGGCTTTTTCCTGTATATAATGAAAAAACTTTGTGAACAATGCTCATTTTAGGCATATTTTTTTTTTATTTTAGTGAGGCAATTGGGGTTAAGTGACTTGCCCAGGGTCACACAGCTAGTAAGTGTTAAGTGTCTGAGGCTGGATTTGAACTCAGGTCCTCCTGAATCCAGGGCCGGTGCTCTATCCACTGTACCACCTAGCTGCCCCTTTAGGCATAATTTTGAAAAATGTTAACATTATTCACTAGTTTTTTTTAGAATTCTTAACAAGAATGAGCGATGAATCTCAAAGACTTATTCAATACTCATTGAAATCGTGTTGTTTCTGTTCATGTGATGAAATATAAACATTTTCCTGACACTGAACTACCCTTACGTTAAAGGTATAAATCCAACGTGTTCACAATGAACAATATATTAAATGTTTTAGTTTCTGTGCTGACATTTTATAGGAATTTTATAGTATTGATGCATAGGAAAGTCTGTATGAATCAATTCATGGTAAAATAAGCAGAACCAAGAAAACAGTATATACTATAACTACAACACTGTAAATGAAAAGACCAAAAGGGACCCCCCCCAAAGTATATGTAACAAAATTATACAGATAAAATGGAACTCAATGATAAAGACACCCCTGTAACAATTAGAATGATGCCACTTGCTGGAGACTTACTGTAGGAAAGCTCCGTCATGAGGGGTGCCTGAGGGCAAGACATGCAGCTTTCCTTTGGCGTCAGGAAGTGACTTTGGCTTGTGGGAGGAAGAGGGGGTAAATGCTGGCTCTCTCCCTCTCTTTTTCGCCAGGACTCTCATGGAGAGCAGAGCAGAACTATAGCTCCCTGAGATAGATTGCATCTAGGCCTTTTTCTCTCCACCAAATTCTGATTCTCTTTAATAAATGCTCAAAAGTCTAAACTCTTGCTAAAGCTTATAATTTATTGGCGACCACTCATTAGATATTTTAGACAGACTAGCTAGAATTTTAGCCCCTTATGACCCAAACCTACTCCTTTATGGAGGCGGGAGGTCCACAGGCACTAAACTCTGCACATGTTCAGACTTTTTCAATATATTGATTGGTTCTCCTGATTTTTTTTTCTTTTTTCCTCTCCAAAAAATATCATACAGGATGGTTCTCTGGGAGGGAGAGATATAATGTGATACTATGGTGATGTAAGAAACAAAAAAACATCAATAAAAACTTATTTTTTTTAAAAAATTTTTTTAATTTTAAAAATTTTTTTGGTGAGGCAGTTGGGGTTAAGTGACTTGCCCAGGGTCACACAGCTAGTAAGTGTTAAGTGTCTGAGGCTGGATTTGAACTCAGGTCCTCCTGAATCCAGGGCCAGTGCTTTATCTACCGCACCATCTAGCTGCCCCCAAAACTTATTTATTAAAAAGATACTTAATTGCTAGCTGCCTAATCTGGAATAATCATTGCACCTACTTTTGAGAGTTGTGAGAATAAAATGAGATATTTGTAAAAGGTTCATTCCTTGTTTTCCATCAGCTGACCTGCTTTGTTTCAGTTCCAAGCTCCAATATTATGCCCACCCCAGGATAAGTTTATCACCTGAAAACTCATCATCATGGAGATTAATTCAACTTCCAAACTCAACATCCTCTTAGAACCCCCTCAGTTGCCTCTCCTGTCTGACCAGAGGACAGAGCAACAAACTCCTCCCAAGTCATTCCTTTAAGAGGTCTAAGAACTTTCAAGTTAACTTCTCATTTCCCATAAGCTGTTTTGTTTGGTTTCAACTCCACAAACATCAAGCTCCCATGCCAGGTAGACCCTGGCATGATTTAGCGTACTAAATTAAATTATTTATTTAAAAGTGCTATGTAGGGGGCAGCTAGATAGTGCAGTGGATAAAGCACCGACCCTGTATTCAGGAGGCCCTGAGTTCAAATCCAGCCTCAGACACTTGACACTGACTAGCTGTATGACCCTGGGCAAGTCACTTAACCCATATTGCCACTCAAAAAAAAAAGTGCTATGCAAACTTAAAGTACCATATAAATGCTAGTTATTATTACTATATCTCCCCTCCCCCACCCTCTCCCTCCTCCTCCTCCTCTTTGTGCTCAATATGATCTATGAGCACTTTTGATTTCTTTGCTCTCCTAATGCTGCTCAAGTCTGGAAACCCCAACTCTGGATTACTCCCATCACTGATTTCCTTTTCTAATCAAGCACTGCTGAACTAAATAAACTAAACCAGAGGAAATCACATAACCATACCAAATGGACTGACCACAAATTTGATATTCAAGTCAACAAACTCAAACTCAACATTCAAATTCAAAGTCAACAAACTCAAGTCAACAAAGTAATAATTAAGAACCTATGTGAAGAACGAGGAATACAAATAAAGGCAAAAAATAGTCCTTGATTCCAAGAATTCAGTCTACTGGGGTAGACAATATCCAACAACTATGTACAAACAAGAAATGTATGGGTCAAATGTGAGATAATCAACATAGAGAAAGCACTAGCATTTGAAGGAAACTGGGGAAGGCTTCTTGTAGAAGGTGAGGTTTTTACTTGGAACCTGGGGGCAGCCAGGTGGCACAGTGGATAAAGCACCCACCCTGGATTCAGGAAGACTCGAGTTCAAATCTGGCCTAAGATACTCGACACTTACTAGCTGTGTGACCCTGGGCAAGTCACTTAACCCTCACTGCCCTACCAAAAAAGTTACTTGGAACCTAGAATCAAGGAAGCCAAGAAACAGAGATGAGAACTGGGCTCTGATTCTCTATTCCATTCACAATCACTACCAAGCCTCCTCTACTTTCCTCAAGATTTTCATATCACCCTTTTCCCTAATACTAAGTTGAGGTCATCCTGAGCTCCCTATTCTCAATACTTATCCTTCTGGACCTCTCTGAAACATCAGACAATTTTGACCATCCTTGCTTCCTGGATATTTTGACCATCCTTGTTTCCTGGATATTATCTTCTCTGGATTTTCATAACACTTCTCTCTTGAATCTCGATCCTTTCTGACCATTCCTTCTCAATCTTTCCTAGATACACTAACTATAAGTGTACCTCCAGACTCTGGCATGGACCTTTGTCTATTCACTTCTTGAGCTCTCATTTGATGGTTTCATAAGATCCAATGAGTTTAAGCTCTTTCTCTAAGCAGTTAAATGCATATCCAATCATTCTTACTCCTGAGCTCCAGTACTACATCACCAATTGCTTATTAGACATTTAGAATTGGATGTCTCAAAGACACTAAAAACATCAAAATGTCTAAAACACAACTCATCACCTTCAAAAAAAAATCTGCAATTTTTTCAGAGTGACATAACTCCTGCCCAAAGATCTAAAAAAAAGATTGAATCCTAAGCATGAAACGCAAGGAAAAAAAAAATCGAAGTTAAGTAATTTTCCAGCCAGATTGGCTTAAGAAGACAGACCAAGAGATCTGCATATCATGAGAATGAAGTTTGGCCAAGAATATGGGGCCTCACAGAGGGAGTAGTAGAGAATAAGCATTTAAGGACATACTACGTGCTATGTGCTTTATAAATATCTCGTTCAATCCTTACAACATCCCTGTGCAGTAGGTACTACTATTATGCCCATTTTGTAGTTGAGGAAACTGAGGCAGCCAATGATTAGGTGACTTACCCAGGGTCACATGTCAGATTTTTAATTCAGATCTTTCTTACTTCCAAGGTCTAATACTCTATCCACTGTGCCACTTATCTGCTCTGCACCTAGGTACTAAAAAGGTCTGAGTTTGGGTACATGGGCAAGAAGCAAAGGAGCAAGAAGAGATTCTCAGGGGATCACTGAAAGAGTACAGAATGTACAACAGGTGCAATCTGGCAGTTCTGTTTCTGTATCAAAAGTATCAAGATCCAGATCACAAATCCAGAACAAAGTGAGGAAGATCTGAACCCAGGGAGAGGAGCGTAGGCCATAAGTGTGCATTGGTCAAGGAACAAGTTCTAATAGTGGCTGAGTTTAGAAGCAATGCACCAAAACTTCCAACCAGAGACAAGAAAAAAAGAGGTATTGTTCATATCCAAGCCTGAGAAAGGAAGAGCTTTGAACAGATTTTATCCCAGATCACAACACTTCGGGAGAACTAAAAGCTGGCAGGGACCCCAGACTGAGATGTCACTAAGAGTTTGAAATAACACAACATTCAATACTCCAAAAAAAGCCACACTAGGACAGAAGCTCAGCAAAGTCATTACCCTTAGAAGTATGAAAAGGCCAGCACTAACATAAAGCCCAGAGGAAGGCTCAAGACAGAGAGAAAAGGATGACTTGAAAACAAATATAAGGAAAGCCACAAAGAAAAATGCTACTTGCAACATAAATCCAACCAGAATTTTTGGAGAAGATAAATAAGAGTAAAAAAACCCTACAAAACCAAAACATAAAAATTACTTTAGAAACAAAGTTAGAACAGCAGAGGATGAAACTGGAAAAGAAGAGAGAGTTATAGAAGAAAGCTTTGGGAAGAGAACTAACACCTTGGACTAAGAGGTACAAAACCTTATCTAGTGTGAGATTAAAATTGGATATTAGATCATAAATCTACCCTACTTAACCTTTCCTTTAATTTATCTCCCAGACTAGTAAATGGAAGAAGCTTCTGGTTTTCTAGATAGAGCTTTTATTGTATGGTAGTCACAAGGTGATGTTGATTAGAAGGATAGGAAAGTAGAAATACAATACAAGTTGTCTTAAGTCTAGGCTTAGTCTATATTCTGTATAAAACTCACCAAAAGGCCACCTTTGGGGAGAGAGACCGAGTCAAATGCATGCTGTTAACCGAGAGCCGGGCCGAGTCAAACTCCTGTCCGCGTCTGTCTGTGCAGCGCAGCCAGGAGACCAGTGGAGCTGGAAAAAGGCCCCACTTCCGTTCTCTCCTTGCCTTTTAAGTTCGCACCCCGGAAGTCGAGTGCTCAGTAGGCAATCTGGCGTGCGGCGCAGGCGGACTGGTGTGCGTAGCTCATGCTGTTGGTCTCCTCCCCAAAAGGGTGGTCCTAAAAAAAAAACTGGCATCTCTCCATTATCTAACCGACTGTTAAAACTTTTTACCACACTAGGGAATTAACTCCCTGAAAATTAGAATAGATAAACAGAAGCTAGGGACTCCACAAGACATCATGAGATATTAAAATAAAGTAAAAAGACTGAAAAAAATAGGGGAAAAGTTAGAAGGTAAATCATAGAAAAAGTAACTGATATGGAAAACAGATTTAGGAGAAATTGGGCTACCTGAAAGCCAGGATAAAAAAAAAGAGCCTAGATAGCATATGAAATATCACAAAACATCTTAAAGGAACATTATCCATATATCTCTTATAACCAAAGGGCAATTTGGAAAATTAAAGAATTCACTAATCAGCACCTAAAAGAAAGGCTAAAATAAGAACTCCCAGGAACACTGAAGCCAAAATCCAGAGCTCCTTGATTTAAAAATAATGATGATGATGATGATGCAAGCAGCCAGAAAGAAAGATTTCAAGTATTAAAGAGCCACATCAGTCAGGATAAAAAATGATTTAGCAGCCACCATTATAAAGGAGAGGAAAACAGACTATGTGACGTTTAAAATTTAATGTGTGGTCGCCTTATTTCTGTCCCAAGTTTGGGGAAAATTAGCTAGGGTTTCTAATACATTTTCTACTTATAAATTAGAAGCTTTGGGGCAGCTAGATGGATAGAGCACCAGCCCTGGAGTCAGGAGTACCTGAGTTCAAATCTGACCTCAGACACTT